>NC_090876.1:45503769-45546598 GCF_036669935.1 Montipora foliosa
GAAATACTCACGTTTGATGGACCCATTGGGCAAAAGCAGCTCGAGCCATGTTAAAAGGAAGGTCATAAAATTTGTTGACTGGTTTACTCAAGCCGAGCATAGCTAATTGAGGGCAAGGGTTATGAAACCCGACAAATTCTTTGCTGTAGGTTTTTGTTCTCTTTTTTGGGCTTGACCGTGCACAAAACACAATAGTTGTTTACTCCGCACTGAGGAACTAACCAATAGAAACGTGCTGGTTACGTAATTCATGCATAGTGTATGAGCGCAAAACAAAAGATTGTGCACGGTCGTGGACTTTCCAACCTAAATCTTGGCATCTTTGTTTGCTCTTTTGATGTTTGCCGAGCTTCCAAGCCAGTCCCCTCCATTAACTATGAGCCGACTAACCAGCTTTAACAACCTCTTTGTACAGTTCTCAAATATTCCTTTTCAATTCTCTATTTTAGGTCTCTTGGATACAACAAGCAAGCAACCAAGGGAGAATGATGAGAGCCGTGGAAACGGTAGATTGCTGTTTTCTTTCTGTATCTCTACACCCCATACCTGTGAATGATTTTAGGGGCCGGTTACATGAGCTGGGCCAGCCCTGTCAGCTGGGCTGATCGGGTTTGCCAGGATTAGTTTCAGCCTGATATTTAAGCCTGGTTTCCATATGATCTGCAACGGTCTGCGATCGGTCTGCGACACGGTTGTAATGGTCGGGAAAGTAGAATTAGATTCAACTTTCCCGGCCATTACGACCGTGTCACAAGCCCCTTGCAGATCATTAAATACATGAGATGAGCCAGCCCGGTTTGGGCTAAATTTATAATACTTGTGAAAAAAGATAACAACAACAACAAGTAGAGAGACGTTTTTCTCGCTAAATCTTCTTAAAAATTCACCATTATACGATTTAAAGAAGCCTTAAAGTTTGCTATTTTATACATCCAGTGAACATTCTTCATTTAAACATAAAAAAAGAGTATTCCGTGAGCTAAAATGGAGTAAAGTGGTTAGAATTCAAATAGCTGATCCGGCTAACCTGGCTTTCCCGTTGAACGCGATTACAGGGAATAAATCTCAGCCCGGTTAGCTCGGCGGGATCCCGGCATCGTAATGCCAGGATCCCAGCTAACCGGGCTGGCTCGCTAATCATGTAATCTGAAACTTGATTTTTGGTGTTTTTCTCAGAGGAGCCGGGATCTCGGCTAAACGAGCCAGCCCACCTAACAAGGCCAACTCGGCTCGCGTAATTGGCCCCTCAAACCTCCGCAATTCAATGTTAGGCTGAATGAAATTCAAGAATCTTTTGGCGTATCCAATCTTCATTCTTAAGTCACCGCGGCCTAACATTTTTTTTTTCTCTTAGAATCCGTTTGATTTGATCGTTTGTTTGTTTTTTTCGGAAAATTAACATAAATTTGGTGTGAATTGCTTATCGCCATCGTACGCTGAGAGCCAATTAGTCGAGCGCTGAAACTCAGATTCGGTGAGATTTCAAGTTTCGACCAAGGTTCCCTTGGTCTGTCGCTGTCGCTCTTTTCTCCCACTGGTAAAATAATTTTCAATTCGTTTCGATGCTTTGTGCTCGATTTCGATCATGGCTAGTTTTAATTGTCATCTCGTAGTTACTAAAACAAGGAATGACCTACAATGAACTGCGACCTGCAATGACCTACAATGACCTACAATACCATGACCTACAATGGTCTACAATGACCTACAGTGACCTACTATGAGCTACAATGAGCTACAATGACCTACAATGAGAGCTCTACAATGATCTACAATGACATACCATGAGCTACTTAAATGACTTACGATCAAAGAGAAAGACAAAAGAGGATCAGGGTGAAAACTTTGGTGAGCGGAAGACAGCCACTGTGCGTTGTCACGCAATGCTTTTAATCCATTGCATGACATCCCAAATGACGGCAGCAATTTACGCACGTGGCCTTGGAGGCAAAAATAAACTGCAAAAAGACCCTTCGACCGTTTTCCTTTGTCTTAAAGCTAAATTGAAAATGTAAAAATATCAAGGCTTTGCTTGGCAACGATGAAATCTTAATTAGAGCAGGAAAAAATGAAGAAGAGATTATAACTAAGTTATTCTTCTCACAGTGGTTTGTTTGGTTCAGAGTGCGAGGGTTGTCCAATACACCTGAATAGATACGAGTCGTAAAAAGGCTGTGCAGTTGCTGTCGATTCGTACAAATCGTGCCTATGTGGTACGACCCGTTGTCGAATGGAGAATTGAATCTCATTAGGGGGACTTAGAATATTTCTAACACGATGTAGGCCAAGAAACCCTTCTGCAAGTTGTCGATTCGTTCGATTCGTACGAATCGTGCCCATGTGATACGACCCGTTGTCGAATGGAGAATTGAATCTCATTAGGGGGACTTAGAATATTTCTAACACGATATAGGCCAAGAAACCCTTCTGCAAGTTGTCGATTCGTTCGATTCGTACGAATCGTGCCCATGTGATACGACCCGTTGTCGAATGGAGAATTGAATCTCATTAGGGGGACTTAGAATATTTCTAACACGATGTAGGCCAAGAAACCCTTCTCCGAGTTGTCGATTCGTTCGATTCGTACGAATCGTGCCCATGTGATACGACCCGTTGTCGAATGGAGAAATGCATCTCATTAGGGGGACTTAGAATATGTCTAACAGGAGTTGTCGATTCGTTCGATTGGTACGAATCGTGCCCATCTGATACGACCTGTTGTCGAATGGAGAATTGCATCTCATTAGGTGGACTTGAATAGTTGTAACACACTGTAGCTCAAGAGTCCCTTCTCCGAGTTGTCGATTCGTTCGATTCGAACGATTCGTGCCCATGTGACACGACCCGTTGTCGAATGGAGAAATGCATCACATTAGGGGGACTTAAAATGTTTTTAACACGCTGTAGGCCAAGAAACCCTTCTCCGTGTTGTCGATGCGTTCGATTCGTACGAATCGTGCCCAATTGATACGACCCGTTGTCGAATGGAGAAGTGCTTCTCATTTGCGGGACTTTGACGCATGTTCGAGTTGTCAATTCGGTCGACTTGTATCTTGTATTAAAGAAGATTTGGACGATGTTTTTCGACGGAGGCCGTGTGAGTCCCCCCGGCGCGTGCTCACAGTTACTTTGGTGGCAAGTAATATTAACGTAACACGAGTTTGGATCTACTTCTTGATGGCTATCAAGCGCAAGGAATGCACTTCTGCCTTGGATGTTCAGGGCATTCGTTTCTTATTGCACAGTAACGCTTGATCGTCTGCCACAGAAAGAGCTGTGAAAGGGAAAGCATTTGGTAGGAAATTGTTTGCCCTTGAGAATGATAGCGCACAGCTTATTAATAATAAAGGAGCAGCATGTTTTTGCGTAAAAACTGAACCTATTCGTATAACTGAATCCAGGTCAACATTAATTGATTTAATTTATACAAATTATGTTGACAGGGTTGCCTGTTCCGGAGTCTCTCATATTGGTATCAGCGATCATAGCCTTATTTACGTTTATAGGAAATTATCTCTCGCGTCTTTTTCAACAGAGCATTCAACCATTTCATATAGAAATTTCCTAAATTTGAATCGAGAGAGTTTTCGTAACGATACCGCTCAACAAGATTGGTTCTGTAATGGTTCTGAAGATCGAAATGGTTTGTGGACTGATTGGAAAACGTAATTTTTGAATATTGTTAATATTCATACACCACTCCGATCTAGACGTGCTAGAACCAATGAAGCAGACCCTGGATCAATTCCCAATTTAAGAAAGGCATGCGGGACCGCTGATGCTGCCAAAAGGGAAGGAATTGCATCGAATCATTCACGCGATTGGGAAAAGTACAAAACGTTGCGTAATAAAATAAACATTTAAACTTCAAGACTTCTAAAGTAACTTATTTATTCTAATGCTTTTATTCAATCTAAGGGTAATCCTCGAAAAACCAGCCCAGGTTCGCGTCACTAGAGAGAGTGTAGTCATTTTCATTCCTTTAATTGAATGAACGTTAAATTGAGCATTTTTTAGGCTTCATAATCGACGGTGTTTTATTTCCCATACAAAGCGTCATAACGCGTTGAAATTGTCAACGGCTGTCTAGTGACGGGAGCTTGGGCTGCCCATGGAAAAACGTGAGGTTTTGATTGGTTCAGAGCGCAGAGTGGAATGTTTTTAACCTTTGTACTGCAAACAGGCTACAGTGCCCCTCAGAGCTGCAAATTATCTTTTTTTTAGCTCATTACAGGTCATTAGCTAATTTTAGCTTATAATGTACCTCATTGTAGGTCATAGTAGATAATTGTAGGTCATTGTAGATCGTTGTAGAACACTGTAGGCCATTGTAGGACATTGTAGCTCATTGTAGGTCATTATAGGTCATTGTAGCTCATTATAGGTCATTGTAGGTCATTGCTGGGTATTGTAGGTCTCATTGTAGATCATTGTAGATCATTGCAGGCCATTCCTTGTTTTAGTAACTACGATTGTCATCTACTTTTTGCGCGTTAGAACAGAGCAAGAGAGAAAGGAAGATAAGAAAAGCCCCTTTTCATGACTAGGGCCTATGTTGTCCTGAAAAAAACATCTCCTATGCTGCCACACACAAAAAACAAGCAAACAAACAAACGAAACGTCAACAACTTTAATCTTAACCACCCTAGCGCCTTAACCGCATATGTCTCTTTCAGATTTTGTCGACTGTTTTTCGTTGCTGCAATCAGGTCGAACGACTAGCGGAGTACACTCTATTAACCCCGACGGTAAAAGATCATTCCATGTCTACTGTGACATGTTCACCGATGGTGGAGGTTGGACCGTTTTTCAAAGAAGGAAGGATGAATCTGTAGATTTCAATAGGGGATGGGACGAGTATAAAGCCGGCTTTGGTGAACTGACGGGAGAGTTTTGGTTAGGGAACGACAAGATCCACAGGTTGACGGCGGCCAGATCCAACTCTCTACGAGTGGATATGACGACAGCGCAGGGCGTCCAAAAATTTGCGAAATATGGAGAATTCTCCATCGGCAACGAGGCAACGCAGTATAAAGTTCACGCACCATTTTTCTCGTATTCAGGAAACGTGGGACACGGATTTCTAAGTACTAACAACTGGGGGGTTTTCAACAAAAGACAGATACAACGGATTATACGCAAGTTACAACTGCGCGGCCAAGAAGAAGTCCGGTTGGTGGTTTCGTCAATGCGGCTATTCCAATTTTAACGGAGTATACATGGCAATCTTGCAATCATTTGGCACAAAAGCCATTGCCTGGCCTCGTATATACCGACATAAAGGTCAAGCCTACAACCTAAAAGGCGGTCAGCCACAAATCAGTTTTTCCTTGCTAAAAACTGAAAGTGTTCATTTAACAAAGCTTTGCTACAAATTTGGTTTAAAACGTAAGCCAGCCAGTCGACTTTTGAAACCAACGGTGATTGAGATTTTCACTTTGGCGAAGTAAAGGCCGCGGTGGCGTTGTGGTAAAAATCACGATTAACAGGGGTGTCCGTAAGAAACCTAAATGGAAATAAAAGCGGAAGTAAATGGCTTCTTTTCACGTTATTCGTTGTGCTCTTCAACGCACTGCTGGCCGCGAACGTGATCAAATCACGGCTAGTCAATTGGGTACGTTGTTAATTGGGACGCTGTTAGGTCAGTGCATCTGCTTTTTACTTTGGCAAAACATGTCTCAGGTTGAATCCGTTTTTACCTAGGTTAAATTGCTGATCCTCAGTTTACCTCGGTTGAATATACACTCAGATGAATTGAAGAAGCTTTTTTTTTTTGAAGCCTAAATTGAACTTAAAGAAAAATTTGGGTCAGGTTAGGACTAAGTTTTGGTTATTACTCGGAATACCTGAAAGGTATCCGAGTTATAATCTCGGT
Organism: Montipora foliosa; assembly: GCF_036669935.1. Classification (NCBI taxonomy): domain Eukaryota; kingdom Metazoa; phylum Cnidaria; class Anthozoa; order Scleractinia; family Acroporidae; genus Montipora; species Montipora foliosa. The sequence continues at coordinate 45,509,645 of NC_090876.1, forward strand.
AGAATTTAGTTATACGGTCCAGCAAATGGACAATATAAGTTATGAGGCGGTGATTTAATTGGCTAAAAGCAATTCACCAGACCCCTTTGAGTAATACATTTGACCTCTCTTTTTGACAATGCAAGTTTCTTCAACAACAAACAAAAACAGCCGTGGTGGCGTCGATGGAGAAGATTTCTGGGAGAGAGAGGCTGGAAACAGCATTACGTTTTACAGAATTCGATGAAAATCCGAATTTATAACATACAGTGGAGCAACCAAAGCGATGGGTTCTGTGTTGGGGATTCAGAGTGACACATTTAATTTCGTACTCAAAGCTCATGTTCTACGTGATGGCAAATCCCGAAAAATCTTAAACAGACATAAAGCTGCGTTCGGTGTATTCAAGTTATTTCCTTTCCAACAACGTTTTCCAAATCAAACTAGCCCTATAGCTACAATACTCGTCACATTTGTTGGAACACCCATCCCCGTTTCCCCCTTCCTCCAATGTTGGTTTCCACAACTACGTACTGGTGGGTAAAGTCTGCTTACGAACCTAGAAGGCCCATCAGGCCGGCGATTATCTCCGGTTTCTGTAGCATGAAGCGACTAGGAGTATTTCTACTCCCCCCTGGATGGGATGCCAGTCCATCGCAGGGTTACCCCCGGCATTAAATTCGCCGGTACCATTTATACACCTGGGTCGAGAGAGGCACCGTGAGAGTAAAGTGCCCAAGAACACAACACAATGTCCCCGGCCAGGACCCGATCCCGGACCACTCGATCCGGAGCCGGGCGCACTAACCATGAGGCCACCGCGCCTCCCACACAACTACTAATAGTCGCCCGAAAAATTCTAACACAACATTAAATTGGGGGAGGGGGGATGTGGTATAAGCTACGATCTTGTAACACGATGATTCTGACCATTCGCTGTGTTCCAACTAAACATGTCTAGTATTGTAGGTATCGGAGAGGCTGAACATTTACGCACGCATGCGCTGACGGAATATTTGAAGACGAGACGAGAAAAATGTGCAGTACCTGCAGACGTGGCGCTGGAGCGTCGTACCAAACGAGTCATCCCGGGATTTCGGCTCGTGCAATCGCTTTTGGACGCAGTTGGCCCTTCGCTGCTTTCTGCTACCGACCTCGCCTCCCGGTACGGCATTGAGGGAGGGATATGTCGGCCCCTAAACCATATGAGACAAATCCCACGCCTACTCACAGTTCCAAACCGCCCTTGTCATTACAATTTAACGAAAGATTTCGATGGCTTATATATTCAAGAGAAAAGTCATTTTATCTGTCATATGGTAAGCACTGGAGTTGCAGATTACAAAGTGCACGCATGCGCCCTGCCAAAGGTAACATACATGCATGCATAAAACTTTATTTCATCTCTAATTTCAGCTACATACATAATATATACAGATACATAACTAAATAGTAAATAATATTTAAAGATATATTAATCAAAACGAAAAGCCGCTTTACAAAATCCGGCCCTGGATTAGTTTAAAACAAGAGAGTATGAAGGTAAGAGAAGTAATCCCTCATATTGGCCCTATTCCCATCGTAATCCCTCGTAAGTTATTTTTAGATCTCCTGCGAGATCCGGTATTCCCACGAGAGTTAATTGATAGCCAATTGTATGTCCCCATTTGTACCAATGTTGACAGCTGAGCGAATTCCCACCCAATGATTCGCATCGTTCGCGAAAATGGGGACATCTGATTGGCTATCAATTAACTCTCGTGGTAATACCGGATCTCGCAGGAGATCTAAAAATAACTTACGAGGGATTACGATGGGAATAGGGCCAATATGAGGGATTACTTCTCTTACCTTCATACTGTCTTGTTTAAAAGCAGTAAACTCAGTGGTACGGGAAAAATCAGGTAGCGCATTTCGCAACGTACTTAGTTAATACGTAAGAAAAAGAACTAAGACCATGACTGGTTGTTCTAGGTTTATTGAGGGACAGACTGTAAGCTCCACGAAGATCATGCATAAGAAGAGAACGGGAGAGAAAACGTATTTTTCATATATCCAGGACAAGCCTTTTCATTCTTTAACTACTTTTATACAATAATATGAGGAAATTTTGAATGCGCTTATTGCATAGAGATGTAGAGTTTGACTTAAGTGGTACGTACGAGGACAGGTAATCGCAAATATAAATCTCATTACTCTGTTATTTACATTATACCGTTTCTTCAACAAGAAATTACTAAAGGCCAGGCCGAATTTCCTATGATAAAAAGTCTAGGTTAACAGGACGCACCTTGGCTACACCTTAGTATCCGCCTAGAAATCTTCTTCTCGCTACTTTTTCCTCATTTGATGAGGACCAGTCTCCGCTTGCCTCCTTCATGCTCAATAGGAATTCTGGGTAATTCGGCCGTTCCATGACAAGGGAAGACCCCCGATTCTCATTTGGTAGATTTTCTTATGAGTGTGGAATCACCCAGTCCTACCGGCAAAATACAGCATCGATTGAAGATTTTAGCTTTCAAAACTTGCTCAAATTGTATCGGTAGGTCCTGGAATTCGTCCACAGAATGGCCAGAGAGACGACTTCACTGGTGCTGTGAACCACCGTGTTTACAACAGAGCAATTTAAGCGTTCCAGTCTGCATGAAATCATCTCTCACCTCTGTCACGAGAAGACAGTTTTAAGTGATTGTTTGAAATCGAGACAACACCGGAAACTTCATCCCATGCTCTTCTCGAATAGCGTGTAGGTTCTTTAACGTCCTACAGGGAACTAATACACATGGAAGATCTTTGTGAGACGGGGCCGGTTTATAGTCCTTATCCGAGAAGACTTGAAAGTCTAACCATTTGCAGATGTAATTACAAAGGCAGCACTATCTCCTCAGTTAAAGACCGTGAGTGTTGGTCCGGCCGGAGTCGAACTCACGACCTCCCGCATGGCAGCCCGGTGCTCAACCAACTGAGCTGAGAGGTGGTGAGAGAAAGAAAAACTTCGATGAACAAAGGAGGCTGTGCTGCTCAAAAATGTTGTATGCTTCGTTCTCAAAGAGTAGCGACTAAAATATCGATATACGCGTAGAAAATTATAAACATCGACCAGAACAGCATTCACAAAATGTTGGGAATATGTGTCCGTTATACCCTGACAACATGCTGTTCAGAAACAGTAACAATGACTGACTGTAATAGCGCTCCGAAATGTTGAATGCTTCGTTCTTAAACCGTCGCGAAATGGCCGTACACTTTCTCAAAACATATAGTGACTAAAATATCGATATACGCACAGAAAATTATAAACATCGACGACAACAGCAAGCACAAATGTTTCGAATGTGTCCTTGATACCCTGACAACATGCTGTTCAGAAACAGAAATAATGACTGACTGTAATAGCGCTCCGAAATGTTGAATGCCTCGTTCTTAAAGCGTAGCCATGGAAGTGTCAGGTGGTGAGAGAACGAAAAACTTCGATGAACAAAGGAGGCTGTGCCGCTCAAAAATGTTGTATGCTTTGTTCTCAAAGAGTAGCGACTAAAATATGGATATACGCATAGAAAACTATAAAAATCGACCAGAATAGCATTCACAAATGTTGCGAATGTGTCCTTAATCTCCTTATACCATGTTGTTCAGAAACAGCAATAATGATTGACTGTAATAGCGCTCCGAAATGTTGAATGCTTCGTTCTTAAAGCGTCGCGAAATCGCCGTACACTTCCTCAAAACATACAGTGACTAAAATATCGATATACGCATAGAAAACTATAAAAATCGACCAGAATAGCATTCACAAATGTTGCGAATGTGTCCTTAATATCCTTATACCATGTTATTCAGAAACAGCAATAATGACTGACTGTAATAGCGCTTCGAAATGTTGAATGCTTCGTTCTTAAAGCGTAGCAAAAATCGCAGCAAGCTTCCTAAAAGCATCAAAAAATGGTGAATGGTTCGTTCGTTCGTAGCGAAATTAATACCCAGACAACATGCTGTTCAGAAACAGGGATAATGATTGACTGTAATATCGCTCCGAATTGTTGAATACTTCGTTCTTAAACGTAGCGAAATTGCCGTACGCTTCCTCAAAACATCCAAGTGTAGCGAAAATCTCCGCAAGCTTCCTAAAAGCATCCCAAAAATGGTGTCACATGCTTTGGCGTTTTCAGTGCCCTCACCTTTACTGGGCCAAACTTTTTATCTAGGATTTTATCGAACAGTATCCTTTTTAATAAATGGGGCTATCGGACTTTTCCCGTAGCCATTTACTCCAATGTTGATTGGTTCCATTTTTGCGCAGTACTAAGCTCAGGCAAGGCAGCATTATGGGGTTTTGTGCTAAAACATTATACGGGAAAAGACGGCATAAAGGAAATATTTGCTGGCAAATAGGATTTTTATGCTTCTTCTTCCCATTGTGTAATAACTTTTGAAATAAACACATTTACACGCAAACCCCATGACTGTTTCGAATTCTTCAATTCCCAACGCAAAGTGTTACCATCCAGTTACTGATGAAATGATATATGAAATGGATCATATATCAACTGCGGATATGAAATCAAGTGGAGCTATCCTGAGCTATGATCCTCGCAGTTATGAACGCAATTTTTCAGGCTTCTTTACGCAATTGCAAAAATATGCCTATATCTACCGTTTAAATATACTAAAATACGTTTAACAATGCTATGTTTAAGTGGTTTTGAGCTATATTCTCGTTGGGTGCCCCTGATTTCATATATCATTTCATCATTGATTTATTCCTCACCGGAACATAATGGAACCCACAAATGACCAGCTCCCAACGTCAGTGGCTTCATAGCTCAGTGGGTTAGAGCATCGCACCGGTATCGCGAGGTCACGGGTTCAAACCCCGTTAAAGTCCTTAAATTTTCAGGCTTCTTTACGCAATTGCAAAAATTGCGGTCATAACTGTGAGGATCATAGCTTAACTTGAAAACAGTTACTGTTTATTAAAGAACGACAACTCCTATGATACTGCAACGAGAAACGGTGGCTGCTAACACGGAAACAAAAATGCTGGGCAAATTCTTTCCCAAAAACTACATCCTTAATTCACACAGAAGCAATGATATTTGCAAAATCATTACTTCCTATCTAAGAACAAAGTGACGATTATAGCAGCATTTTTAGCTGCTTTCAGCTTAACAAAGTCACCAGCACCAACACCGTATCCTAATGACTTGCGGTTCTATCTTTAATTTGGAAAGTAAGACTTAAAATTCTACTACCTTACTCTATCATGTACGAATTCTAAGAGTTACGTTGAAAAAACCACCTTCCACACCAGCACTCATTAAAACACATACGCTCAAAAAATGTACAACTGTAAAATGGTCTATTTAAGGACGGTGCCTGCTATTGTTATTGTGCATACGTTTTGCGCATCTCGAAATACTGGGGTTTCCTATCGGTGATGCTTACCAATGCAGTGATATTTGTGCTCGATTTAAAACTTTCCGAAGAGAGTAGATCTTAGTAAGTACTCTTTGTTAACTGATAGCCAATCATATGTCCCCATTTCCGCGTTTCATTGCGTGGGAACTCGTTCAGCGTTTTCTCGTTAATAATATAGCTGGGGGCCAGACGATCAAAAGGTCCGAAAAGACCGATAGACGAGACTTAACATGTCATGTATTCTACGATTGTGTAGACTAGACCGATTGATGTTATCTAAAAGTTTGCCATAGTTTGGTTAGTTTGAATTCATTTAAATATACGTATATATTCCTCCATCGATAAAAACCCAGCCCATCTTTGTTTTGTTTGTTTGTTTGTTTTCTTCACGATGAGCTACTCCCAGTATAAGCTCCCTCAAGCGATCTTGAAAAACAGACGCTCTTGGGGGTATAGTTGGGCATGACGAAACGGCACAATAAATGACGAGAAAAACCCTTTGTTTCGCTTTTATTTTTTTGTTTTTATTTCACAAATACTGAGCTTTGCAATCGCGAAGGCAAAAGCCAAATTGTATTCAACCAGGAGCCCATCTGGATCACAAGCAACAAGAGACCTTATCAACTCAGCTCCTAGCCGGCATTATAGGAGAAAGCTTCATATTTGCATGAGTAATATCGTCTCTAAAAAATCTGTAAGATATTGACGGTTAAGGAGGTCAAGATGTTACTTCATTATAGTCAACGAATAGAATGGTATGTGAAATGAATAATATATTGAACTGCAGATATGACATCAAGTGAAGCTATGATCCATGCAGTTATGAACGCAATTTTAGCAGGGAAGCCTGAAAAATTCAAGACTTCAACGTGGTTTGAACCCGCGACCTCACGGATACCGGTGCGACGCGCTATAAACAACTGAGATATGAGGCCAATGACGTTGGGAGCTGCTCATTTGTGGGTTCTAATGTTCCCGTGATGATTAAATCAACGAATGGATTGATATATGAAATAGATTATATATGTAACGTTAACTGGGAATCTGAAATCAAGTGAATGTATGATACTCGCAGTTAATTTCATATCCGAAGTTATGATATCATCGCAGTTATTTCATATCCGCAGCTCTCTCGTCCTGGTAAACTGCGCCATATTGCCTTTTGCGGCCTGATGTGAGCATGTGTGTGTTCTACAGTTGTTGAACAGAGTGTTCAAACAGCTTCAATACCATTCAACATACAGTTGAATCGATGTTGAACGAAGGTTTAAACCGATTTAAACTTCATTCAACATGCATTCAACAAGCTTTTCACATTTTCAACTTTATGCTTTCAACAATGCTGGACGACCTGTTCAAACGAACCGCACATTTGGTTCAACAAAGTGCACGTGTTGAATGCATGTTGAAGCAAATGCGACTGAGAACGTTTAAACGGGCCCCAGCCCTCATTGTTCTCCGGATTTAATTTCATTTCAAAGTCACCCCATAAATGCATGTTTGTGTTGAATGATTATGAAATGCCATTGTTTGGAAATCAAATATATACGAAAAGAAAAAATCTATGTGCATCTGAATAGCAACAAAAAACATAAAGATTTCAGCTGTGTTTGATCAATACCTTTAAAATTGTAGCCTTCGTAATGCAATCAAAAACCTCATTGAAAACAAAGACTGAAATTTAACATATTTCATGTTGGATTCCGGCTAAATGTTTGACCAGATTCCAACCAGCAATTTCCCAAAACAAATTTTCATCACATAGGCAATCTTTCTAACAACAGTGATGCCTTCTGTACTTGTACAGGCGTCTTTGAGCGCCTGTTAAAGGCTTCGATACGCAGAATATATATATGGGACAAGTTCTGAAAGTTTTAAACAGTCTCTAAAACCGATACCGTTTTAGCATCAGCATGAAGTCTGCTGCCCGGGTTTTCTGCCTTTTGGGCTTTGGTGCCTTGATAAGTTTCGCAAATGGTTAGTACATATTTATCGAAGAAGGATATAATTTGTATCGTTAAATTTACATTTTTTCTTAGTACTAGTGTAGGTTAGCAATACGCCATCTTCTCAGCGGATTTACTCGTTCGTCTTGTGTATCGCAAGTTCCAAATTCATTTCCGTATGACGCCACCAAAACAGTAAATATGATTGCCGGGTTAAAAGAGTTAATCGTGCTGCAAGTGCGGCACGCTATTTAGCTCATTTTTGCTGTACTCTGCATAACAATGACATGAAATCACCAAATTTGAGGTTTTGACCGTACCACTAGACAAACCTACAAATACGAATCTTTTGTTCTCTGTAGTTACTCTGAAACTGCTCGTGCCAACATATATTTACGATTCTTCGTCCACATCGTACGACGCGAAGGTGGTGGAATTAATAATCACGAAAACTTTGAGGTGAGGTGACGTTCTCGTCGATGGCGCCATCGTAAATCTTTAATCCCCGGTTGTTACTGATCAGTTACCTTTTCCTTCTGCTGCATCAAGAACCAGGAAAAATAAAGGTTATATAGGACAAAGTGGAAGTAAATCCTCGAAGTACTAAACCATTGACATGACTTCTTCGGATTTGCAGGTTGTATGGACAAAAGAAAAGAATGTTCCTATTGGGCTGGGAAAGGTTACTGCAAAGGAAATTATGAAAAATACATGACGGCTAATTGTTGTAAAGCATGTAGTGGAAGCAGCAGCAGCGGGTCCGAGGAATGTGGCTACAAACCGAGCGCGCGCATTGTCGGCGGTACCGAGGCGCCCCAAGGAGCATGGCCTTGGCAAGCACAGATCAGATCATCTTCTGGTTTCCCGTTCTGTGGTGGTACGTTGGTTCATCCACGATGGGTGGTCACTGCAGCGCATTGCACTAAAAGTAAATCAACCAGAAGTATTCGAGTAAGGTGAGTGATAACACATTCGTATGGCACTAGAACCTTCAGAGACTCAAAAATTTGTTTATCCCCGCAGTTTGAAGTTTTGCCATTCTAAAAAAAAATGGGTAGGTGACAAAAGATCATTGTCAGTCGACTTTCTTTTAATAATAATAATAATAATAATAATAATAATAATAATAATAATAATAATAATAATAATATACATTCTAGGGGCGCTTAAACACGGCCGGTCTCAGTGCTCTAACATAAGTATTACAGAAATAATAGAATTATAAAAATATTGTACACTAAAATAAGCTAATATCTACAATGTGAGCTAAAAGAAAGAACCTAAATTGTTAAATAAAAATGTCTTCACTGACAGTGATTCAATGTTTCTGATTGTGGCAGGCAGACCATTCCTTAGTCCATACTTATCTAAACGAAACCGAAAATTTCATGACCCAACGACGCTCACTTCTATAAAAATGAAGGAGATGATCAGTTTAAGATTTTTGAAATCTTAACCCGAAAAGAAGACAATTGTGGTACTGTTTTAAGCTTTCATTTTTTAATCACTAAGTGATAAGGGACACGCTTCTAAAGGAAAAATAACTAGAAGACCCAATATTTCTTTAATGTACGGCACTTTTCTCAAATAATCTCTTTCATATAAATTTTCAAAGATCGACATAGGCCGTGTTTTCATGAGCGGTTTTTCGGGTCGCTTAGCGAGTGCCAACCGAAAATTCTGTGAAAACAGTTCCTTTCCCAACTCGCTTATTAAAGTTAAGCGAGTCCGTAAATTTGAATAGAATTCCCATTAAATTTAACCCACCAAATCAGCTTAAGCTAGTTGGCAATTACTTTCGGCCAATGAGGAATCGCTTTCGGTTATTCAAATCGGAAATACAAAAGGCGTGCTATTTTTATTATTTATATTTTTGCATTGGTACGTGCCCTCTCCTCATTTAATCTTACCCATGAAACCCTGTATCATTTTAAAGTCGCTTCACGAAGTCTGCAAAACAAACCACTTTCAGGAATGATAAGCGAGACAACGGCCGTTGTGATGAAACACGGCCATAAAGATGTATTAAAAAAGATCAATGCTTTCTTCCGTCGTTCACCTTACAACCATAAAAGATACATTGAAAGATAAAAAGAAATATCTTCCACTGGAAAAGTGTTTGATTCCCGGAGAAGATGTTTGGGCCCGCCGACCACGAGAAATACAGCTGGTATGATTTCGGGGATAGCCTGTTCCAGGCTGCCAGATGCAGTAGTCGGGAAACGAAAACAACTGCGTTGGAAAAGCGAGAGGGGGCTTGGGTCGAGGCAAGGCGGGGCCCAAGCCCCCACTCATTTGTCGCACGCATTTTTTTCCTCTTTCCCTACTACCTGGGGGCCTGGAACAGGCTACTTGGGGGAAGCCTTTCATATACCGGACCAAAATGGCGGAGGACAAAAGAACCATTGTTATTCTGATTAAGCCTTGTTGATTAGGTATTGTTATGTTCACTTTGTTCTTTTGTTTTATGGACGTTAATTATTCCGAATCCGGTATATGAAAGACAAGCCTAACTTCGTGCAGATAGAGCCATTGCTTTCGCTCATTTTTTTCCTATTGTTTTCTACCGTTATCCTACTGACCCGGTTTTCTCAAAGCATGGTTAGCGGTAACCACCATTAAATACCATGTAGACCTATAAGATTTGATACCTCTTAACCAACGGTTAGCGCTAATCAGGCTTCGAGTAACCGGCCCCTGGTCCACGTCGTGTTTTAAGTTTCCTCATTTGAAAATAAAACCTAATATTTTGGGGCATAGTTCATTAAATTAAGGCAGTCATTAAAAAAATCAAAACAATCGTGAAATCACTCTCGCCACTCAAACTGAAAATTAAAATGTACGTGTCCAAATTCGCAGACTAGGAGCACACTACCGGACGAGCAGTGTAGGAACTGAGCAAGACTTCGAAGTGGAAAGAATAATCAATCACCATAGCTACCAAAGGCCTTACGGAATGGCGAACGACATCTCCCTATTGAAACTGTCGAGTTCCGCTCAACTGAACAAAGCTGTCAACTTAGCTTGTTTGCCCCAGCCAAGTGGAAGCTTAGCAGATGGAAAGATGTGCTGGGTAACAGGTAAAATCGGCAAAAATAAGATTAGAATTGACTCAAATTAAAAAATATCAGTGGACCGAAAGGTTCTTCGGATGATCAAGATATCAGACGAAGCGATATTTATTTGACAAAGCGAAAATAGTTTGCCAAATATCTATCCTGTGTAGAATGTCGACGGTTCTATTTTACCGAGTATTAGTTACTTAACTAAGAACTTGAAGTACAGAGTAATTTTCCATCTTCAGAACGAGGAGATTTTCAAGTAGGGGAGGGGTAATGGAGGGGTAATGTTGGTTAGCTGTTTTGAGCACTGCCAGTGTTAGCGCAGTGGTGTAACGCGAGTTTGCTCCCCAAATTTGGCGTCATATTGAGTTTGTTGGTTCTCTCAGTACTCTGCTCCTTTTTCCCGGTGTAATCCGGTTTTCCCCTCTCCTCAAAAACCAACATCTGATTCTATTTGAATTTATTTATATGTGCAACGTCCCCAGTTAGTGCTCCAGCGCTAAAGAACTTGACACTTAAATAAAGTTCATTGCATTCAGCCCTGCATTGTCAGTGACGAAAAGCGGCTCTGGTTTATTGCCACGGTGGCTATTCGGGATTTTCATTTAAGCAAGGAGGAAGGCATTGAAAATAACATTTAAAAGTGCCAGTTTCTGTATATGTGCAACAAACGATTTGTTTGGAGTTTTTCAACAATAAAAAGAGCACCAAGCATTAGAAAATGATGGTATATGGGAGCCACTCTTATTAGTGAATCTGAAGTCATAGTCGCTGGTTGAGTCTTTAAGATTCTTCACAGTACGGATAGTTAACAATAGGAAGTAACGAAGTCGGCTCACTACTGCTTATTACTTAACATCAGTGGATACTTTGTTTTCATTTGTGTCAATTTACCATCATAACATGGGAGCCCAATATCAAAGATATATGCTGTAAACTAGCAGGAGTATATGGCCGCCATGTTGGACCCAAGTACTCCTAACTTGAGCCCACTATATGGTCACGTGATACTGGTCACATTGGCGTACATGGAGGGAGGACGTACGGACGTACGGACGTACGGACGGACGGTTGCATAATGACGTCCTAGCTAAAACCAAAATTTCTAGCAAAGATGGGTTACCATATTTTCCTAACCATGGTGCTCCGCGCTTGCGCCTTCGGCACGTGGAGTTCCGCTAAGACGGCGGCGGCGTTTGCACGGGGCTTAAGCAAAGACATCGACTACGGCAACGACAGAGCCACAAAGCAAGAATATTATTGGTCAAAAAAGGGAACATAATCGTGCTGCATTTGCTGCACGTGTAGCACTCATCTCATTGCATTTATTTGCAGTACTCCACGGAACAACAACGTGAAATAATCAAATTTTAGGTTTTGACGACAACTTGATCAAGAATGAGCCATTCATTTTCTATTTTTACTTTCAATTAAACCGTTTGTACCTATCCAGTTACAAGATAGTTCGCTCGCACTGTTCAAGGTGAACAAGACGGAATAATGTGAAGTACTTGCGATAGCGCTAAGTTGAATTTTGGAGTGACCTTTTCGTTGACGTCGCCGTTGTCTTTGTTTAAACTCCCTGTCGGAGCCTCACATATGCATTGCTTCTTTTATTCCCTTGTATTTTGTACAGGATTTGGGAGATTATCTTCAGGTGGCTCTTCACCGAAGGTTCTTATGCAAGTCTTGGTTCCAGTTGTGTCCCAATCCACTTGCAAAGGCTCCTATGGATCCTCTATCCACGACTCCATGATCTGCGCAGGCTTAAAAGAAGGTGGAAAGGATTCCTGCCAGGGAGATTCCGGGGGTCCCATGGTCTGTGAAACTGGGGGAAGATTCTACCTTGAGGGCGTGGTCTCCTGGGGACATGGATGCGCTGCCCCTGGGAAATATGGAGTCTATGCCAGAGTGCGTTATTTGAAGCAATGGATTGATAGTATAATGAGTCAATATTAAAAAGAAAGAAATAAAGACAAAGAAGGCACAAAAATGTGCATGTAAAACCTTTTTTTTTTTTACGTTTAGCCTCCCTTATTAACTTCCATACTGGTTTGGTATTCTAATGAACAAAATCTCTAAGCAGAAACTTTTACAGTCGGGCTTCTGATTATTTTATTCAACCTTTGCGTGAACCCAGAAAATTCAGCTTGAGTTCACTTGAGCGGAGGGGCAGTGGTGTGAGCACTTGCCTCCCACCAATGCGGGCCGGGTTCGATTCCTAGACTCGGCATCACATGTGGGTTTTGTTTGTTGGCTCTCTACTCTGCTTCGAGTCTGAGGTTTCTTCAGTGAGAATACAATAGCTACAGTACAGTAAAATTCAGTACCTACTATAGTAATAAAAATACTCTTTTACAAGGTTACCGTGTGGGAGCGTAAACCTCATTTTCATAAAATCGATTCATTCGTTTTTTTTAAAGATCTAACTGATTCGATGGTACGTAAAGGTTGGGTAAGCTTTTCCATTGCTAAAACTTGTAGTTGGTATTTGGTTTGGGCAAATTAAGCTTCATTTCTAAATTCCTGACATTATATTTTGTTGTGCGAATTGAAAACAGGTTGTCGTTTTCTTTCGCTCACCTTTCGTTTCTGTTCAGAGCTTCTAAAGACATGCCAAAAATTGCAATACAGAGAAAAAAGCAGCTGTAAGCAAATTAAAAATAAACACACTCAGCTTTAAGTTTATATCCCTTCGATGCTTGACTTGAATAACTGCGTAGCCACCAGCTTGGTCGACCACAGCTATCATCATATGTCAAACTGATTGAAACCAGCGGAAAATGCAGAAAGATAACATTTTCCAAACCGTTTTCCACCTGAACATGAAAAGCGTTGACTGTGTAAGAACTATAGTTGACGTAGTATGGCCGTTCAGCCGCGTCGAGACACAGAAAGCGCGAAAAAAATTAAGCCTCGCTTATGTTTAGGTGAGTTAATCTGGGCTGAGCCTGCAATCCAATCGAAAACAGTACCTGGACAGCAGTCAACTTTAAAAAAAACTGCTGATTTTGGAGAGCTCTAAGCTTGAGCTTGCTTTGACAGGTGTCAATTGACATGGATGTCCAATATCAAAGATGTATGCTGTAAACTAGCATGATACTGGTCACAATGGCATACATGGACGGGTGGACGTACGTACGTACGGTCGATGACATCATGGCTATAAAACCAAAATTTCTCCCATCGATGGGTTACCATATTTTCTTAACTATGGTGCTCCGCGCGCTCCCCTATAAGTGAAACTGTTTGGCTATTTCAGTCGTATTCGTGATAGTTTACTCTCCAATTTTAATTTCTGCGACTCTCTTTAATTTTTCAGGCTTTCGGAAGTATAAATCGTTTATTAAGTTCCAGGTTACTTTGGGATTTTGCTTGTTACGATCTAGATTATCATTAAAATATTTTCGCTAAGCTTTTCTAATGTCATTGTTAGTATGGTTTCGGGCGCGTTTGTACCGTTCCTAGGATAAGGCATCATTAGTCGAAGCCGTTTTACTTCTTAATAGATCTCTCTTACTGATTTTATGCCTCAAATTGTCTGTTATCCACGGGGACTTTTTACTAACCCGCTCGAATTTGCCTAAGCGGTGCATGTGTCTTGATACACTCCATCAGACAATCTTTCCATCCTTTCCACATGTCACTGGGATTGCTATAGTGGCTACCGGGCATAATCTGTCAGGTAATGGCTAATGAAAAAATCAGCAAAAATCTACGGCCAGTTTTTTGGCAATTTCATGAAATTAAATTGTACGGAAGGAGCCATTACGCCGGGGTCGAACAGCCTGCATTCAAGTTAAATCTATTTTGAAGTGTTAAGTACTCACAAAGGCATTCAAATTCACTTTTCAGGTACGTACTTGATTTTACTATAGAATGACACCGCGCTCTGCGTTATACGTTGAATTACATTTATAAAATCGGACTAAATTTGTCCAACATTGAGGGTGCGCAGCAATTGTCAAAGTAGCTCAAATAGTCGTATTCGTCAGCGTCGTACCATGGAAACAAGTACGGTGACCCCACTTTTTTTTTTCATTTTTATCATCTCCTTGACATGTTACAACAGTGTGCGAAATTATCCGAAATCTATGACAAGTTCTATTTCTAGGGAATCACATTAAAATTAATTTCTGTGCTGTGTCCTCATTTAGTTAGTGCCCAAGCACTGAATACAGTTGACACTTAAAGTTAATTCTTCTTTTTCTTCTTCTTCTTCTTGTTCTTCTTCTTCTTCTTCTTCTTCTTCTTCTTCTGCTTCTTGTACTTCTTCTTCTTCTTCTTCTTCTTCTTCTTCTTCTTCTTCTTCTTCTTCTCCTTCTTCTGCTTCTTGTACTTCCTCTTCTTCTTCTTCTTCTTCTTCGTTTACTTCTTCTTCTTCTTCTTTTGCTTCTTATTCTTCTTCTGCTTCTTGTACTTCTTCTTCTTCTTCTTCTTCTTCTTCTTCTTCGTTTACTTCTTCTTCTTCTTCTTTTGCTTCTTCTTCTTCTTCTTATTATTATTATTTCGTCCCAATCTTCCCGATGAAAAAAGGAGCTAGGAATTAATGGAATGTATTAGACTTGCAATGATAATAATCATCATGATATTTACCCAGGAAGCTCCACTCACCCGAGAGTGGTTTTCAGGGAGGTCCAGACTCTTGCAACCGATCGAATTGGAATTTAGAATGTTGGTTTTGGAGGAGGGGGAAAACCGGAGAACCCGGAGAAAAACCTCTCGGAGCAGAGAAAGAACCAGCAACAAACTTATCCCACATATGGTCCGAACTTGGATACACCAACCCTGCTCCTTGATAATGTTTATCGACGCCTTGAGACATCACGGCAAGCTGGCCCCTCTTATTTAGGGAGAATGGAATAGGGAGACGCATCGGGGACTAAGATTTTAGGTTGGAACACCTACTTTAAGTATAGTGCTTTTTCATAAAAAAATGGCGCTTAATGAAACTCATTAATCGATTATAAAGGGACTGATGCCAGTCTCTTTCCAGGATTTTTGGAAACAATAATAAACTACATTACTAAATACACTAGCAAGAAATCAAACTTTCGCCCTCTTGTCACGGAATGTATCCATTTATCGCCATTTAATTTCTCCCATTTGCTTGAGTGTTCCCTAATTTCCCAACTATTGCCAATCTTGTACTAAAAGTGCTCGTTTCGTCAAAAAAGGATGGATTGCGCAGTAAGGAAAGAAGACTTGAGAAACGACACTGGACTATTGCCATTATTGGCTTGGTGATATGCCTTTGCGCATGCGTAAGGTGCTGAAAAGACCGCTTGGGTCGCCCCGTTCTGGATTTGCGTAAAGATCCTAATATAGAGACAATCTATTTGTTGAATAGCTAATCGCAGTCCACTCTGCGTCTTAAAATAAAATAGACTTCCTTAGAGAATGCCTCGCAACGACAACAGTTGAATTCCAATTGGACGAGTTAATCCTCATCTGCGTAACAATTGAAAAAGAGACGAAAAAGAGGGGGGGGGGGGGGGGGAACTGACGCTTTCCTTGCATTATCCTTTTCTCTTCCTCCTTCTTCTTTTTGATGTACATTTTCTCTCTTTTGTGTGTTTGTCTGCAATAAGCTAAATAACTGCTAAAACAAGCTTAATTGCGAGAAAAGCCTATCGTGGTTCATATTACTGAATTGGCTCGCGTTGTAATCCGGAGACTGATTTCGGTGAGCCTAGACTTCATAAGAGAAATAAACTGGCGATAAATGGACGTGACAAATTTCGTAACAATACGGCCAAAGTTTGATTTCTCGATGATGTATAATTTCTTTCAACCTGGGTTTAAATTGTTCCAAACAAGATTATAGAAGCTGAAGTCAGTTTACAGTATTTATCTATTTTTAGCACAACCTCATCCCCAGGACGCTTTTCTCTGGCTTTGGAGGTGGAACCCCACCTCCAAAGCCAGGGAAAAGCGCCCTCAGGACGAGGTTGTTTTTAGCAAGGCAACTGCTAGATTTTTGCGGGAAAGAAACATCGCGGTATTTTTTTTCCTGCACGATACGTAATTTTGTTTTAGGCATTAGAATTCCCTCGTGCCGTTAATTCGTTGCTGGCCATAATTTGACGAGACACGTATTCTAATTAAGCAATAGAGGACCTTTTCCGTGTTTCCATAGCCTCATCTAAACACGAGGGGGAGTTGGGAGAATCCGAGACAGTTAGGCAAGCCAGAGACGCAGTATCAAATGAAGGAAAATGCTGGTTTTTCACTTCTTGATTGAAACAGATTTTCTAGATAAAGACTCATACTTCCCATCAGCCAATCAAAACGCGCGTCTGAAAGTCCACAATCAATCAGTCCGTTCATCGGAGTACCCAATCAATGTGGACCTTAATGATGGAGATTGAATGAGGGCAAAATATATATGACACATTCCTTTTGTTTCCTTTGTTTTTTTATTTTCTCTTTTGACGTACGGAGTAACCAATCAAGGTGGAACTAATGATAGTCGGGAGGTTGAATGAGGGAAAAAAATATATGACACATTTCTTGTGTTTCCCTTGTTTTTTTTATTTTTTTATTTTCTCTTTTCAATATCGATTCATTGTACTATCAATCCACTTTTTTAAGTAACGAACCCTGGCGTAGACGCCGTATTTACCACGCGCAGCGCATCCCTCTCCCCACGAGACTACACCCTCAAGGTAGAATCTTCCCCCAGATTCACAGACCATGGGACCTCCTGAGTCACCCTGGCAGGAATCCTTGCCACCTTCTCTCAGTCCTGCGCAAATCATGGAGTCGTGGATAGAGTAATAGGCGCGTTTGCAAGTGGATTGGGACACGACTGGAACCATGACTTGCATGAGGACATTTGGAGACGCACCGTTTGACGATAGTCTACCAAATCCTGTAAAAGAAAGTAAAAATACATGGGAAGATGAAAATGACTGCAGAATGAGAAACTTATGAGAGTGATCACTTACGTACATCATCTTCGCATTTCATTTCTTTTTTTTTTTCAATTCTGCTTTATTGCAAATTGAAAATAAATTATCTTTGCGAAATTTTCTTTTTATTTATCTCTTGAATAACTCTAAAGTGGACCTGTTTACCGTCACATAAAAATCAGTTTTAATTGAAAAAGCTGCTTACTACATATCGCCTAAAGCCGAAACTAGTGCACTAGGATGTTTGGTCATCTTGTTGGTGCTAAATAAGTGTATTTAATCGCATGGACCTTAGGGTAACTAAAACATTGCGATTAAATGATTCTAGCATATATAAAGGGTAAAATTATCGAGGGAAGCCCGCCCGTTCATTTCCGTGACAACTTAACACGGTTAAAGTTCAATTCAATAAATCGTTGCTGTCAACAGAAACAGGTCTAAAATTTATTTTATCTGTAGATAAAAAGCAGTTTAATCAGGGTCAGAATCTGGAAGAAGATTCTATTGTAACTTCGCTTGCTCTAGCTAAGAAACTGTGATAACCAATCAGGATCATGTAATCATGCCCTCTTGATTTCCAAAAGTGCCCTCGTGATTAAGGAAAAAATGCCCCCCGCCTTAGCCAATCAGCTTCCAGTAATTCTGCCCCGTACGTGATAAACGGCGTAATCAACGATCTTTTTCAACGTATTTAGAACACTGCACAAGGCGGTTTTGCTTGCTCTACCTGTTACCCAGCACATCTTTCCATCTGCTACGCTTCCAGTTGATCCGGGTAGACAAGCCAAGTTAACAGCTCTGTTCAGTTGAGCGGGACTGGACAATTTCAATAGGGAGATGTCGTGCGCCATTCCGTACGGTCTTTTGTAGCTGTGATGATTGACAATTCGCTCTACATAGAAATCTTGTTCGGTTCCTGCCCCGTTGCCTTTCCGATAATGAGCCCCTAGTCTGGAGTAAAAATGAGAGGAGATGGCAAGTGTTAACTCTTAATTGTAAACGAATTATCCAACTCTGTAAATTATTGAAAAGAAAACGCAGGGGACGAGTAAAACTATTTCCGGCGATATTGTAAATTTCATTACTCGTACTGTTGGTTATTTTTACGGTTACAAAACCAATCGAATCTTTTTCACTGCTCGCGTCACGTAAATACAGTCACATTCTCCAGAAAACTGAAGTTTCTCTTTCCATAAATTCTATGATCGCAGAACAAGTTCGACAGTAAATCCCTTATAAGAGCGAGTAAAGCTAAGCAAAACTCGTAAAAATTATCCACGGTACTGATCTTTGAAAAAACATGAAAGAATACATTTATTTTAATTTTGAATGATGACAATTGTCCCCTGGGCCAGTTCAATGGTGGGGTACCCGAACTAGAAATCGGAAGCCCATTGTTGCGAATCCAGTTTGAAACACTAAGATGATTTTCCTAGAATCCCCGAATCACAATTAATGTTAAATAGTAGAAACTGCTTAAGAAAAAAAAAATAATAAAGAACGATAAATTACGGATCTATTCCCTTTTCATCAAATGAGAATCACATACATTAGTGTATTTAGTCTGTGGAGGTCAAACCGGAAATCATCCTTAAGCAATTTGCAAGTTAAAATGTTGAAGTTGAAAGCGATTTGTTTTTGTGTGACAGGTATAAAAGTTTCCTGGTCATTTACCTGACCCTAATAGATCCAGCTGATTCCTTAATGGTACAGTGTGCTGCAGTAACAACCCATCGTGGATGGACCAACGTACCTCCACAAAACGGAAAACCATGAGAAGATCTGATCTGCGCTTGCCAAGGCCATGCCCCCTTAGGTGCCTCGGTACCGCCGACAATTCGTGCTCTGGGTTTGTATCCACACTTCCCGGAGCCGCTGCCACTACCTCCACCCCCGTTTCCACCTCCGTTTCCGGCTCCACCTCCTCCACAAAGGTTACAACTCTTCATGCAATTTTCCCTCATGAAAGCTTCATATTGACCCTTACAAAATCCTTTGCCCACCCAATCCGAGCACTCGTTCTTCTTGTCTGCGCAAACTGTAAGAGCGGAGACATAAAAGAGAGCAATACATCATAATGAAAAGAAACCTGTTAATAGTTAGAATAGTCATGTTATAAAAATGCATTTAAAACGTAGAGAGAGCCAGGGCCTCGTTGCGAACGATTTTCAATCTAAACAGCTAAAGTATTTTAATTGAAAGTACAATGATAATAATAATAATAATAATAATAATAATAATAAACTTGGTAAGAGTTACTAAGAAACTTGGACAATGGATTGAAGGTGTTACTAAGAAAAGTAATTCGACAATGTATTACAAAAATTGGGGATTAGGGTAAAGACTGGACTGTTGCAGGAAACTACGCTATTGGGAATGGCCAGAATTTTAAAGGAAGGTGATTGATTACACCTTTCAGGAACCGGTTCCAGGCGAGTGGCCCCAGGGTATCCTTGGTTATTTGTTATGACTCGCTCCCTTGGAATCGGGATGAGAACAGCCAGAGCTTAGAGCTAAATGGAAAATAATCACTTTATTTTAGTCTCAAAGTCATTTCACCGAGCACGAGTGCTCGACTAATCGTGGAGACTACAAATCAATTGCATGATGGTTTTCATCTGACGTCACGGGGGCCATGTTGGTGAACAAAAAATGCTTTAAAATGTCTTTTGGGAATTTGACTCTATTATTATGCAAAACTTGTGGGGCCATTTTCTATTTTCTTGTACACCGACATGGCCGTCTCATCACGTGGATGCAAACCAAGAATTGAAATCAGAACAAATCCGTGATGAATGAAATCAAATGGTGGTATTTTAAGAGAGAGAAAAACCGGAGTACGCGGGAAAAACCCCTCGAAGCAGAGAAGTGAAACAACAAACCGGGAATCGATCCAGGGCCGCATTGATGAAAGGCAAGTGCTCTCACCACTGCGCTAGACCTGCTCCCCATGGCGTTCATATTCCCTTACAGGTTGAGCACGCGTCCGAGGGCAAGTCTTTAACTGACCATTGCTCTTTGCAATTGTCTCGATTTTACACTGATTTAAGAAAGCTTCCTTACTGTTTTTTCTTCTGTTTTTGTTTGTTTTCACATAAGAGTCCCTAAATGTCCACACCTTTTTGATGAGCAAAAGTGATTTTAATGATGCCGTACCTACGCATTTGCAAAATAGATGTAATTTGGACCAACCTATTCCGCCTCCTCCACCTCCATTGCAGTAGTTGGGGCAGCTTTTTTGACAATTTTCACTCATCCATGGTCTCACTTTTTCTTTTGTGCATTGCCCATCACTCGCGAAGAACGGGCAACTTTCGTGTAGGTCCACACATCCTGCAGAGAAAACCGGAATGCAAAACGTTTTCATACCGAAGAATGATAATGTCAGGGAATGTCGTCGAACTGAAAGCTTCATTGTTGTTCTTAGGGGCAAATTTTGGATTTTGGCGGAAAGAAGGTGAACAAGTAGTTACCCCTCTCATTCTATAAATTTCAGCAACAGGTAACCATTAAATTAAAGGTTTTTCAAACACTATAAACCTAATGTCTCAGAATTTCAACCAAAAGATCTTACAGTTTTGTTCACCAAGAGCACATCGATGGAGTAAACGTACGTGTTTTGTATACAGCTAAGGACAGAGAAAATGACTAGGATAGGTGGATACAGGAAAAAGGCAAATCTCCAAAAAAAGAGAATTAATGCCAAAGCTCTTCCTCTAAAACTTTGGACATTGGAATTCAGGTTTTGAGGTCTTTTAACTTAATTAAAGCTGAACTTAGCAAAGCATCTTCAACAGTGCCCCTCGTTATAAAGAAAATCTTACAGTTGAGTAGACTTAACTCAAGGAGAAATCACTAAATTACCATTTACGAAAGTTACTAATGACGAAACAGCCAAAGCAAAAAATCCCAATAAGGTCTGCATGATGCCTATAGCACAGCCGCAAAGAGTGAACAGATTCTGAATGGAGCATTTGTAACAATTTATTTTCTGCTAGACGTCCCCAGGCCCGGGCCTGAACAAACTCAACTGGTATGGGACAGGTTGAACCTGCTTAAACATTGGAGTCAAATAACGATTTCATATGGGAAACACTTAAAAGGTGAAAAAACAAAGAAAACGTAAGACCTATTATAAAGAAAGTTTTCTTTTTCATGGGTCATGTTTATTTTTTGCAATTTCATTCGGAATATAGAAGGGCTGTGTAAATCAGCCTGGCTCGTGCATGACATGCCAATATTTTTTAATCATTCTACGGGCCTATTTAAAGTTGGATATTAGACGGGTAATGGCCAACGAGATGGCTTTGCGTAGCGCCAAGATGGTCATAACCAACGTCACATCCATCAAATGATGGTTTCTGTCTGAAAGAACCAATCAGAAATTGTGGCTCTTTTAAGCATTGAAATTTCACAACAGAACAAGAAAAAAAGAAAAAGAAAAAAAGAAAACGAAGCGCCTCAGGGCAAACTTGAACTGAAGGATATATATCAAGTGCGTGCCTGGCTCTGTGGGAACAGAAATTTCCTATAGCGTCTTTTCGTGTCGCTGAACTCGTTGATGCTGTTTAATTCTATAGTGGGTTTTTCCCTTGTATCGAGAAGCGCAATTATTTTGGGGCTTCTTAGATTTCTTTTCGATACCCATCTTTGTTCGTTGAACGAGTAGGTGTCGCCCTGTGGGCAAGTAGTCAGAGAAACGTACTCACCGGCGTGAAATTTATATTGCGGACGACCGGACAGGGCGGGTTTTATCGAACTCAGCTGTTTAAGGGCTGCCAGGAAAATGTGGATAAGATGTTCTTCTTTTCAAAATTCTGATACATTTTTTTTGTAAATAAGAAATTAAAAAAAAAACCCTGCTACATAGCGCAAATATTTCCACCACCTGCATGTTGGAAGGCAACAAATATATCGGATGGTATATATATATATATATATAATTATGTTTAGTATATATGTCGCGACTAGTGATGCCAAGAGGAAACATAATTTTCAGCTGGATTGACAAAACTCCCAAGTTCCCAAAAGTTGAGAATTCATGTTAAAATTCATGGCCGGGTTTAGCCATTCGGATCATTTCCATGGAAACAGTTGTTGGCCGTGTATCTTTTTTTAGCGAAGCCAACTTAGTCACTTTCTTTTTATGCTTAAACCTTACACAAAGCCATTTAATTGTAATTTTAAAACGGAATGTAATGCGGCTAGTAAATATTAAATCAACAGCGCCTCACTTCTTTCTGTAACAACTTTTTCTTATCGCGAATCTTTCCATTTTAACTCCTTCTAGCCAGAATTTTCTAACCCTCAAAATCCCTACTATTTGCAACTCCATTCTAGCAACTCCCCCACAACCTCCCCCTCCCTCCCGCCGGGTGGACCTGTTGGTTTAGGTCGGGCCTTTCCCATTTATTGTGCAAGCTTTCTTAAAGGTGAGGGTCCCCAATAGGGTTCTTCAATCCCGCTATCCCGACCAAGGTTTTCCCTCAATCCCGAAATCCCGGAGGCTGTTATCGGCTAATCCCGATCCCGACCATAATTGTAAATTCGTTACCTCAACGAAGAGGGCTTTTCAGTGGGTACACATTCCTTCCCAGCACTGGTCTTGAAGTCTTTGCTTACAGTGAAAAATCCCTCTCTCCTCTTATTTGTCAGGGATCATGGCAAGCCGAGAAACCGATCACAAAGTCTACAAGGGCGTTTCAAACACCAATGCAATGCCATCCAGTTGATGAACTTTATTCGTTTTTCGCACGATAGAGTTACTTTGAGGTGTAGCTCACGATCGGATGTTTTGACTGCAATATTGCCAGTCTTCATCAGACAATGAACAGCCGTAACAGGTCTCAGGTCTAGTCCTGTTCCGGGACTCCCTCTTAGCCCATCTTGAAAATGGGCCTGGAACCCAGGCGGGAAAAGAGAGAGTCCTGTATTACTTGCAGGCGCATGCTCGGAATGAGCCAATCATATTGCATTAGATGCCAGGCTGGATATGTAAATAAAGGGAACCTTGAAACTCCGACAAAAAATCGTATATGAAAATTACTGTGTGATTCGCAGTGTCAGGAAAGAGAACATCTAATTAAATTATGCCTCGTCGTGACCAAGCGAGGAGAAAAAACCCCGATCGCAGTGATGTTGGAAAATTATTGTCAAATAAATGTAACGACTGAGAGAATATCGCAATAAATCGATGCAAAGGCTGAAGTAGTAAATATAGCATAGGATTTCACTAAGCGACAAAACAGCTCGGAGTCAGAATTTCATATTATCTGCGATACTTTACCTCTAACAATGAGTCTCAGAAGGAAAGTGCTTTTAAGTAGCAGCAATGAAGCAAGGTGACACACGCTTTTAAGAAGCATTTTTCATTCTTATTAATTAATATTCAAGAGCAAATTTTGACCAGAAAAAAAAGTCGAGACAATTAATGTCCGAATAATCGATGTTTGACTGTGCATATATATGTATAAATTTAACAGGAACATTATTGCTTCATCATTGCGTTATCAACACAAACTGGTATGCAAAGAAAGAAATAGTCCAGGTTGTGATTCAATTTCGTTTAACTTTTTATCTAACTTAATCAGGAATAATGCTCAGTTTTTCTGTCATGCAATCGTCTTTTAGTTTTTCCGATATAAAAATCATTGCAGTCTCTACATAAAACCTTAGCCAATTGGCCACGGCCCTAAGTCTTTCCTTGTAAGGAAAGAAAGATTTAATGCGACAAGTGCTTTGAAAAATTATTCTAAGGAAAAATTTATAGTCTGAATAATTTACTCTACTCTAATTACTCACAAAAAAAAAAAAATACTCTGTTTGTCACCGATGTTTGTGTATTATTCCTGATAAAACTGACAGTATTTGCGAGATTTTTTACTTGACTGTTTTATATTGGATATCCAAACAATTTGTCCCTGATTTTGAAAAAAATTGGTAGGCCTAAACTCCTGAAACAATCACAGTTTCAATAATTACTGTGCAACTCAAATATATGTTCACTGTATCAGTGCAATCATCACATAACTAGATCGACAGAAGTAATGAGCAATAAATAAGAGTTCCTGCAGGAGATTTATTAGTCTTCGTTGAGCGATTCACATCCACGACCTACATACAGTATATTTGTAAGTTTCAAGGATTCTCGGGAGAGCAATTAAATCAAAATTTGATATTTTTCTGCGCCAACGTCATGCAGCTGTTCAGTTGGGTTTCAGGCAGGAAATTCCATACTTTCATATGTCATCCATCTGATCTTTCTCGATTGGGGCTCACGATAAGAAGGACTAATTTACAATTAACATCGGACTCGGATCGAAGAAAATCGCAAGCATATTAAAGTGTGGCGTTTCTAAAACGAGGGTAGGGGTAAGACCAATGGTCAGGGTAAGGGTGAGGATACGAATACAAAAAGTATCCTAAACAGGCATAAAAGCTAACCTTAGGCCTAATTAGGCCTAAACAAAAGTTTAAGGTTAGCTTTTATGCATTTTTAGGATACTGTCTGTATTCGTATCCTTACCCTTACCCTTACCCTTGGTCATACCCTTACCCTCGTTTTAGAAACGCCGATATTAAAGGAACAACCACGTAGCAACCGACTTGCCAAATCCTTCTGCAGGTTTAACAAAACCATCATTACCGGTAACGACTGCATGAATAGCTTGCAGTTGTTCCGCCTTAGGCAAAAAGGAAAAGTGGCATTTCTTAAACGCGAGATCAATTGCCTCCAGAAACTTGGCGTAACTTGGCGTTATAATTTCCTTTTACATTATCCCTATGTATCCAGTGTAAAAGCACTCGAAATAAACTATTCCCAAATAAGGAATCTTTTTTCCAAATATGTTTTTTCCCCCAGTTTTGCGCCTGCAAGTAATACAGGACTCTCTCTTTCCTGCCTGGGTTCCAGGCCCATTTTCAGGGCGGGGTAAGAGGGAGTCCCGGAACAGGACTAGTCTCAGGTCATGCAGGTATCTTTATTCTGGTTTGTAGATGTTATTCTCTTATAGGCCACGTTTTCCTATAACGGCTGTTGTGTTTCTTGAACTTAGATATCCAAAACTCGGGAATTTCGATTCCACTATTCCTATTGATGTTCTTAGGATGAAGTCTTATATGGACAGCCTCTTTGGCCCCACGTGTGTACCAATGAGAGTCACAGTTTGAACTGAGGACGAAAACATGGCGAAGTAGTGACCAATGCATTTCCGTGTATAACAATCACAAAGTGTCCACTAACAATATAACAAGTTCTAGTTTGCAGTGAGTGAATGTCGATAGCTACAGTCATTTTCGAACTTTAACATTAACAAAACTGTTTGAAGTAAAACTATTACTTCACTCAGTACCTTAAAGTTCATGCTTTCTTTGCGGGCTCGTTAAGTTAGCAAAGTCTTGGTGGTCTCGACAAATTCCGCTGACTGAACCCAGCCGACGTTTGTTAGCGCTCTGTGCTTTTTCATGAAAGATACACTAGCAGTCAAGATCTACTTTTCTCCCAAACACCAGTCTCTTGTAAATCAAATACTCTTTCCATTGTTCCAATGTTGAATATTGGCCAAGGAAGAAATTTTGGCCCCAGGCTTCTTCTAATCTTTTCAAAATAGGTTGTCTACACCTTGTTATTGGGGAAGTCTATAATTACAAATGAATGATTGAGATGGGCGCAAATTAGAAACAAAATATCTAATCTGCAAAGACAAAATTATCAATGGTTATAAAGAAAGATAAGGTATAATAAAAAGGCAAAGTGTGGTACGGTTGTGATTATGATGTTTGAGCGACATCCATAGAACGTCTTGCAAATGCGTTTTGTTGAATCATGTTCTTGACGAAAAAATTATGTATTCTGGGTCACCAGTCAAAACATTGCAATCTGCGACATTTAATGCATAAAGACTCACAGAACTTCATTCTCTTTAGAAGCACAATATTAATTGTCATTTGCAGATGTAATCAACTGCGATAAACAATGCATTCAAACTACAGCCAATTCCGGTTTGCCATGTGGTTGTCCTCTATTACTGCAGGGTGATTATATGCCGATGGTTAATTAACCAAAAGGATTAAATTTTTCCTAAGTGGGTGAACCCCTACGGAGATTTGTATTGCACTAGTGGAAGGTAGAACGTTTTGGAATACATTTTCAGTTTTCTCACATGATGATGTTCTCGGCAAAAGGTGATTTTTCTGAGAGAGGTTGAAGGTTCTAACTTCAGATGTTATAACCCTAATCATCCTAAAGCCTAAACAATTTTTTTTTTAATCATTGCCATTTAATTGCAGTTCATTGATGAATCGATTGTGTTTAGTAAAACCAGTCAGTGTTTTGTTCAGTGCTTTTTGAAGCTTATTTCACGTAAGCCATGCAGACCCAATTAATAACTTACACTCTGTAGGTAAATCTTCCTAGATCCCAACTCTTCCTTAATTGCGCTGCAATCGACTTTGAGAAAAAAATATTTGTTGAATTCACTGACAAGAACACAAGTCATCAATAGCTTCCCCAGGGCTGGCTTTTGTTCGGCTAAAGTTCCCCTTTTCCGTTCGTCTCGCTGAGACAATTGTTAGATTTTTATTGGTTCCAGAAGATGGACGGCACGCGCTTCATTCCACACGAGATCTGCCATCAATCAGTTGGGGAGGGAAGTGGATCATCATTTGTAATCCCAAGCCAAAGCAAGTCTTTAGAAGCGGGAGTAAAGTTAGTGCCGGCGATTTGTTCCAATGGAAAGTTACTCTTCTTTGCCACTAACTAGTAGAGTTCTTAACTTTTCCATAAAAGGCATCTTGAGCAAGGACCGATGTATCGAAGCTACTGATGGAAGCCCCAAGGATTGTCAAACGCATCTTTCGGGAATTGAATCCAAAGTGAAAGCAAGACCTATATCTGTGACAAACGCAGAGAATGCACCCAAACGGGCATTCTCAGAGGAACATACCAAACAAGGTAAGACGTACAGAATGAAAACGATCCGGCGAAAGCCAACATAATTTGGTCAATTTAGGCATGGAAGTGCATCTTTCACCCAATTGTAACCTGCCTTGTTGCACAAACCCAGTTTTCAAATAGAGAAGAATAGATGTCTGAGCATGACCGAATAAAGGGACTAAAATGGTCTCAAATGACATACATTGGTCAGGTATTTTATGCCAAATAGCACATGACGAAAGACACTCGAGGCAAATCAACTTTTCACAGAACAAAGTGCCGTACCTTCTTTCCCCCTTTGAGTTATAAAATATGGTTGTGACAGATGTTTATATCTTACTCCAAAAGAGCAGGTCTGTTAAGCACAGCGTAAACAGAGTCCATTTTACTCCGTAGAAGACCCCTTGTATACTGTGCACATCTTTAAAAAAAAATCGGTTCCTTCCCGAGGATAAAAAGAACATAAACATGACTTGCTGGCCTGTTCATATTGTTTTACCGTTGCTTCCATTCCTTTTTTGAACGAGAAGCTATTTTGTTTATGGCTAATAATATGTGGTCTCGGTGAAGAGTAAATTATTAATAAGTGAGATTGATAAGCAATGGCTGTAGCTTAGGTGTTCTTTTAAACGTCAGTTGTTAGCGAAAGTACAAGATACATATAGTAGATGAAGGGGGACGCAAAAAAAAACAAACAAACAAAAAAAGGGAAAGCCGAGAGAAAGATATAGAAAGAAGTCTTTGGATCATTAGTTTCCAACAATTAAAGGTCTAAGATCAATAAAATCATCAAGCACAACAGCCAGGGAACTTAAGATGCCTTAATTAAGGAAAAATTTTTATCCTATTATTGTAATAAACTAGTCATTTATGTACAAAGCAGCTTCCTTATCACCGAACTTGAGAAGCGATTTATAGCCCTAAAGAAAATTGTTACTTCTTAAAATTTGCTGCAACGAGAGCAGCTAGGTGCAAAACCTATACCCATAAATCTTGATTCTACGAGCTCGAAGATTACTGAATAAGGTTGTTGTTAAATTGTAGTAGCCTCATTTTGTAAACTTTGACATAAGACGTTTTTGATCATTTAGAAGCCTCCTCAAACGACCAGCATGGAAAACGACCGATCCCAGACCCAAAGAAGCGACCACGAACAGCGTTTACAAGCGAACAAATTAAAGAGTTGGAGGGTGAGTTCCAAGCCAACAAGTACATCAGCGTTGCACGCCGAACTGAGCTTTCCAAGTCACTCAATCTGACAGAAACCCAAATCAAAATTTGGTTTCAAAACAGACGCACGAAA
Organism: Montipora foliosa; assembly: GCF_036669935.1. Taxonomy (NCBI): domain Eukaryota; kingdom Metazoa; phylum Cnidaria; class Anthozoa; order Scleractinia; family Acroporidae; genus Montipora; species Montipora foliosa. The sequence goes on from NC_090876.1 coordinate 45,538,201, forward strand.
TGGAAACGCAAATTGTCATCAGAAATTGAATATGCTCTCGCGGCTCAGGGATATCTGTTCCCTTCGCACCCAATCTATCATAGACCTCAATATTGCTTTGCTAATTCCATGGCTCCTTCAAGTAGAGTCCGGCCACCAGCTCCATGCTCCATGTATCGTCCGCCAACGTATGGAACTCCAGCAGGTCAATTAGTCCCCAGTTATTCAGCATCAATCGGGAGATTTTAGTCGCATGTGTCCATTCTTAACTTGACACAACGGGAACTTCAGTTTAGCTTACAGTGCATGTTTTATATTGTAACATCAAATGGTGAAGCGTAAAACCAGGGCAATATAATTACTCTCGCTTCCAGCTTCTTGCCAAGTTCGAGTTGAAAACTTTAGCTTCTTTCAAGGGTGAAATATTTGCAGGATTAATTAATAAGATCAAGCAACATTCAAATTGGTTTACTTTTGGTTCTGGTTTTTTTAAAAAATAATAGCAAAATAAACTTAAAGAGAGCATTTTTCTAGGAAGTGCTTAATGTAGTATGTAAGAATATTGTTCACCCATAAGTATGTTTTCTTAACTTCTTTGCACTTTCTACTAAACAAAGATACTAAGCCAGCTTGTGTTAATGTGTGAGCGTGCTCAGTTCATTGACATCGCTAATTGAGTGCCATTCTAATCCCTGAAAAATCATTTCTTTCTTGGATCTTGTAATTAAAGCTGTAGTTCTTTTTTCGATGTTTTTAATTTAAGTTGCGAACTCAATAATTTGTTGTTCACGGACAAGGGAATATCAAAGCCTGTATCTTATCTCCCACCCTACAATAAGAACAAAGCGAGTAAGCGTGAAATTATTGAAGTGCCATCATCGCCACAAATTAAAATGTGGCCGCTGTTGATACGACCTCTTAATTAAGCGGCACCGTTTTCATTGCCAACTGATAATTAAAGCACAATTCGAATTAAGTACAGGGCACTTGTCTGTGCTTTAATATCTTTCGCCAAATTATTAAAAACACTGTTGCAAGTTCTAATCATTAATTCTATCTACGTTCTGTGTTCCAGACACAGTGAACCCCGTTTGGTTGCAGATAAAGCACACACGATATTCTCTACAGCCTTAATTAACAACTAAGCTATTAGCAATGAAGAACAGCATTTTGACGGCCTTATGAGACCCCACCAACCGGTGTAAAATAATCCGAAACAATAACAGAAAAAAACGACAAGCGATTATATCTTTTTTCCGAACCATTGATTTTCAACTAAGAATTAATCGCTGTTATGACGTTTTTGCGGCCTCGTTCTTTGATCCGGATTTTGCGGGTTTGGCTGCAACAAATGCCAACTTTTCTCAATAAACTAGTGCAATGAAGCCAATGATCACTGTTTCGTTTTTCTCGCTCAGTTTTTTTAAAATCTCTCTACAATTATAGACCTTTTAAGAGGATCGCCGGTGCGATGTCGTGGTTTTGGGACATGCTATCAACATTCGCAAGATTTCTCTTTCTTGCCCTCAGCTGCTACAAACAAATAAACAAGGAATAAGCCAAATTTGAATTAAAAGATTCGTATTTGGCTAATAACAAATTTACAATCTGACGTTTGCAGTTTACGGTAAACGCGGATCTTAATTTTATTTATATTTTTAAAAATACAACCACACTTTTGTATTTTTAAAAAATATTAGTAACAAGTGTGCTATCCAGACCATTTGGACAAATATATATTTATATATTTAATTTTAGAAACTCTTTACCATGATAATTAATTGATCACCAAAACATTGAGGACTTTGGCATATCAGCAGCAGACCAGCTGATAAACATCATTAAACCACAATAAGGAAAGACTGTGGCCGTGCGAAAATCCGGTAGCGATTTATTAGACTGTGAAGAAAGGGAATTGCCGAAGGGGTTAGTTAATTAAAAAGTCATTTGTTTTCTTGAAAGCTGTAACACTCAATACCTGAAGCTCTTTCTTCAGACTCTTTGTAATTGGCAGATGATTTGGCAGTGGGCTGGTTTTAACTTATTGTAGCATAGTCCGAGAACTTTTTCAAGGCAAGTGACTCCAGGAAATTAATTAGAGAGGGTACAAGAAAGGGCACTTAGGGCCATTTCTTGTGATAGTAATTCAACGTATCCTGAACTGTTACGAAAGGCAAAATTACCCCCTTTTATATAATAGAGGGTTACAGGAAACTGCAATTTCAATGTACAAGGTTAAAAATAGCTTATGTCCAGACTATAGTTTTAGGTTGTCTATCATTAGGAGCTCAATCAGTACAATTTAAAGGGGCTAGGTCACGCTATTTTAGGTAATTTTGTTTAATTTTGTTAATTATGAGCTCTAAACGTCAAATTGGGAGAGCAAGAGTCTTTCATTTGCAAAATCACGGCCAGATCACAGATCACAACACCGGAAACTCCATGTAAGGTGGTCGTGGCTGGCATGTTCAATGGACATGGAATAATAATAATAATAATAATAATAATAATAATAATAATAATAATAATAATAATGAAATGGTATATGAAATGAATCATATATGAACTGCGGATATGAAATCAAGTGAAGCTATGATCTTCGCAGTTATGAGCGCAATTTGTAGACTTTATTCTTCGATGTATTGTGCACATAAACGAGTGTATGTTTTTCTCTTTAAATGAGATTTTACTGCCCTATCAGTAAAATACGATTAATGACACGTGACCGTACTCGCGTTCTTTGTAGTCGGCCGTTCAAGGTCATAAAATCAACGGTTTTGTTGTAAATAAAACGAGGACATAAAGACTTTGTTCCCAGATCTCAGATTATAACGTACACCTGCATTGGCCAAATCTGTTAAAGCCTCATTCATTATTGCTAAAGAGCACGTGTAATGCCTACCTGCTACATAGTAGAACCTGTGCAACTGGCTACTTTAATAGACAGAGTCTAGCTATAAAAGCCTCAGTCAGCCGTCCAAGGTTCACCTGGCAGTTTGTCTTCTATACTAACCAACTGGCTGTTTGCAATTTCTTAAAGTTTTTCCTCTCCCTCCCTTGGGGATGGGTTGGATATATCGCTTTGCCTTCATTAAAATTGGGTCCTCTCCTGTACGGTGACTTCCACCAAGCTTATTGGCTCGTTTGCCTTGGTACATAGCTCGCTAACCAATACTCTTGTCCGATCCAGCACGTGCTGTTTACAACTCAGCTCGTAGTGCTGGGGAGATAAGTGAGATTGTTCTACGTCACGCAATCTGGAAGTCGCATAGGCTAACCAGCCGCAAGGCAGCGTTCCCCTCAAAAAACGTCAATACGTCTGTTGTCTCGTTCTATTGCTCCTTGTGCGTTTAAAAGCTAATTATGCATGTTGATACCAAGGAACACCGTTCAGAGACTTGAGTTCACATTTCTATCTTTATTTCTCGAGAGTTTCAATACACGAAGCGAAATAAGAATGACAGGCCAAGTGACCCACAATATAGTATTCCATTCCGGAAACGAAACACTACTTTTTGTTTTTTGAAATAGTTTCTTGTTAAAAGTCTAGTCTACCGCATGGCATATTGCTGGTACCGGTAAGTTCAACCTTTGCAGGGACATAACCTAGAAAAATCCTGGTTCACATCCTATTGATCCCAGTAAAACAACTGTCAAGATGATGTTTTAGTGTATGGCTCAAATGCTGGTAGTGAATGTGCAACTATGTCACTATGTGCCATTATATAATTATAATTATGATAGGAAATTAATTCCTTCCCCGTAATTATGAGTTGTAAATGTAGGAAATGAACTATACACTGCCTTATCAAGCTTGTCGAGACAAACATATTTCATGTTAACAGAATTACCTGCAGAAGTCATAGCGTTCAAGACAACTTTTCAGATTCAATACAGCCCAAGTCATACTGGTAATGTACTTGGAAGTTGCACAATAGATTTTGCTTACTGTATGTCTTTGATAGGTACTTTCCAAAATTTGGTCACAAAGAATTATAATTCTTTTATTTTTTCTCAATGCGTGAGTGGGCGGAATTCAACAAATCCTGCAATCTGATTGGTTCCGGGAGCGGGTGGAATTTTCTCATCCGGCCTGCTCACGGCAGGCGGAAACCTAGCCTTAATTGCGTGAGCTTGTTTGATGACCTTAAATTTCCATTTTTTTTTTACCCCGACTCCGTTTACATACAGAGGTTATTTTTCATTAGACAAGAGGTTTGGAAATGGAATTTCTCTTGAAACGTTCAGTTTGTAAGTCGCTGTAATACTGCATTCACTATCAAGCGCGGTGCGAGTCAACAATTAAAACAAGTGATTTCAGAGAGGATGGGGGAGAGGAAAAAAAAAGTTATTTACCAGCAAAGGGTCGGTCTGTATAGCAAAAAACTGTGACATCGTTCTTGAAAAAGCAGCAATTTCAAGGCCCCGGTCACAGTTTTTCCCTATACGGACCTCCCAGCTGGCAAATAACATATTTATTTTGACAATTGGGTGCATATTACTGCGAGTATTTAAATTACAACAAATGGTATATTTTAAATATTTGATTCTCGTGCTATGGATTCATTTGGCATGGCCTCAAGAACTTTTGCACTTCTGGAAGTATTTTCAAGTGTCGAGATATAGTGCACATCTTCACGTGTCGCGCACGTGTCAAAGTGACCTTTACGTGCACCACTGCACGAAAGTTTGGTCATCTTGGAAAGATTTTTTCACATCTCACCTTCGTTTCTCTTTCATTTTTTTCTGCAAAAGATGTTTCGACGAGTCATTTCGTTTCACCTTAAGCCGTTCAATTAGCGTTTCCTGTCTCAACCACTGAGCAAGAATCGCCATCGATCAGTAAAAAACAATGTCAAGCTTAGCCACTTTGGCATAAATACACTATTTTTACCTCGTTTCCATGGTCCAGTGGTCATTGTCACCACCTGTAATGAAGATAATCTGGGTCCGGGTATTCACTACATACACAGTCGAACATCATGAGAATCGCAATGTAAGGCCGATGTGAGTAGGACAAACTTCTCTCTGTTCTTTTCTTTAGCGCCAAATCAACCATACACCACTCACTGTACTTTTGCAGGCCCGAGTATAGGCGACTTGTAGCCTCTTGTTCTTATGAAATAGTTTAAATTCATATCTAAAGTAGAACTAATTACCCATCACAAAAACTTCGCCCTTAGACACGCTTTGAAGAGGAGGAAGACGTGAACTCGGAAAGGCCCCTATTTTGTCGCACTGATGTTTATTGCATATATAACGATAATAAAACGTATCCTTGAAATCAGTTTTACTTTTCCCGATCGATGCCATAAGAGTACATGCAGAATAGCATAAAAATATATATTAGAAAAACATATCCCGTTTCTTGTCCAGCAACAAGTAGTCAAAGAGTCGACACGAGCTTAAATAAGTACAATACGACAGAGTTCGGAAACACAAACTGTGAAATATTTCAGTTTCCTTGTCCCTAGTCTCTGTAAGGTTCAGTCATATAATTGCGGTGCTTTATCTTGTGTAAAGACAAATTCGGACACTGTTGACGTACACTGTTTATAGAAATGTTAAATGTTCCTCCTTGTTTGACTGAGTCTCGATTAAATCATCAAACGGTAAATCCAGAGGAACAAAAGTAGGAAGCCGAAACCATGTTTTCGAAACAAACTTCGAGCGGGTGCTGATTTGGAGAACAAGCTTTTCAGAAGCTATTTGAATGTTTTTCTCTGATGGGCTGAGTGATTTTACTCTGGACCATGATTGGCTATATCTTTCACACACATAAAGCGCTATATACGCGAAGCTGGTTGGACTTGATCGGACCTGCTTCCAAATGTGAGATTATACTACATACATAATTTTATTTGCAAGGTTTATTGCCTAAACCTTTTTTCTCTGTATATAATAAAAGATGGTTTTCTCGGTCTTACGACGATGAGCAGCAGTAGACAAGAGGGACTTTCACTAATGACTGCAAATTATCGCTTCTATATTTAACAAATTATTCTGACGAGGGCGCGATGGAAGATGAAATGGATATATATAATTGGTGTATGACTCATTTCATATTCCAGCAAGCCCGAGTAGGGTATAATTGTTTAGTATTAAAAACCCTCGGTCAATTCATGATCCAAACCGGCTTTTGTCGGCATTTTTTCTCGGAGTCCGCAAAACTGGTGTATTTGCTGCTGTATTCATAGACCATATTTGGTAGTGCAGGTATATGAGCTGATAACCTGTGTGGCCGGCGAGCCAATGAAAAAAAAATGTCTAGAAATGTGATATCCGTAGTTCACAGGTTTTGTCATAAAATGGTTATGTATTAGCTGCGTGAGTCGCCAACGATCAGGCCGGCCACGATACGATTAAGCTCACTGGCAATCAGGGAATTCCTCAGTGGATGTCGATCGGTAATTAGGGGTTCTCATAGGTATATCTATCGGAGGAACAGACCCGCATCATCAAAAATGGCGGTAATGGATTTGAATTCAGTTAAAATTGAACTGAATACAAAACTGATACCAGAAATAGTTTTCGGAAAATATTAATAGAAAAGAGCACATTTTATTTTTGGTAACCCTGAAAAGTTTCAGCCTCGCAAGTGTTATATCAGCTGAGAAATTGTAAGTTGAACATTTGAACGAATTACCAGACGTTTGTCCATATGACTGGGGGGTATACGCCCAACCCACAATCCTACAAACGTCTGTAATTTTTCATTTTTCAACTTACATTTACTTGATATGCCGAAAATTTGCAGGGTTACTATAGTAAAGGTGCTCTATCTATTTGTTCACCGCGTATTAACTTTAATTTTAACTTATTTGGAAGTTTTGGTTGCCTCATTTTGGAGAAGCGGTCTATTGAAAGGAGCTTGGCAAGAAAGATGAAGTTATGTCTATACGTCGCTTACGGCCAAAACGAATCATAAAATATTTTCTCCATCAGTGATGTAAAAATTCACAAAAAACCAACTGGCGTAATGGGTTGGGTGCTCAGGCAACCAAACAACTTGACATTTATTGATTAAAATAAGATGGACATCGTAGACAAGAAAGATACTTCATACTAACTACAAACACAAATTAATAAAAATCCTTGTAATGAGGGAACCAGGACACACGTGTTGCTGTTTATGGTCTTCCAATACATACATAAACTTGGCAACGTGATTTCCAATGTCCGTCGCAACTTCAATAATCTTTCTGGCAAATTCTACTTGTTCAAAACTGCAAACAGATGACCCTCTCGACTTTAAAAGAGTGAAAACCGAATTCTTTTTCGCGTTGTACCGTAACCTAAATCTCTTGCGCAATCTTAAAACAATTCGCGACATCTGTAGAATAAAGGAACCTCCCCCTAGATAAAAATTAAAAACCATTCCGAGACTTGGAGAAAACGTCACTTTTTCTCAAAAGAAGCCAAATTGCTATTAAGTATCAATACCCTCAAATGAATTAATAATTACCTTCCTAACAAGGCTATCAGGACAAGAAGAGATTGTACAAACGCTTTATGTAGGCGCAAATTCCCATTCCTATAGGCATCCATTCTTAGCACAACGAACAAACAACTTAAAAAAAATCAGGGAATCCCAGGTCCAAATGGCAACACAAAAGATTACAAATATTACCAAGTTTCATTATCGCTAATAAAAGAAACCTGCATAAACCTATCTAGTGAAGCCTTAAACAGGCTAAACTTAGGCCTTTAAGGATGGGGGGGCATGTGGGGTGGGGGGGGGGCGGGGGAAATTACCGTACTTCGGTTACTATTATATCATATCAGGCGAAACCGGACTGTTCCTTTACAATTGGCGGTTTAGATCTGTTGGGGCGGATTCCCAGCACTGAAATTCTACATACACTATAGCTAGCGGATCGAATTAGACCAGTCAGGTTGAAAAGACGTATAAAAAGCCATTTGTCGCAGCGTGCGCTGAAAATGGACTATAACTGGATCGATTACATCAGTCGAATCAGCGAGCAACATTAGACAACTAGGCTTAGAACAACTGCCGTAGTACTGTGTAGGAGGCTTGGCTTGATACCAAAAAGGACGCCACACTCGTCATACACACGCGGAGGAAGTGGAAGTCAGCTTTAGATTTCAAAAGTTACTGAAACAAGTTCATTTGTGTAGTGTTTCATCGCTGTGGGTAAACTCAACTCAGGACAACAGAGCTTTCGAGAACCTGAGAAATAATCAACAATGTGGAATAAATAAAAAAAGTTAACAAGATATAAAACCCAAAACCCCTCGAGCGGATTACTCAACAAGCAATGAGGCTATCACCCATAATGAGCAAACTCAGGCGAGTGCTCCTTTTCAACTGGGCCAGTGCCTTAAATATCTTCTTGCAAACTTTAGACCAGTGCCTTACATATTCGTCTTGCATACTTAAAGCCAGTGCCTTACATAT
>NC_090876.1:45546698-45551698 GCF_036669935.1 Montipora foliosa
GTGTCAGAGTGTTGGAAAGAAGAACCCAGCGAGCGGCCAACATTTGACCAGGTTTCGACGTCACTGGAGAAGATGATCAGGAGGGACTCCTTACTTGGATTTTGAATTGCTTGATGAATCCAAGGAATAGTACAGTGAGCGGAAATCTGAAATGATGCTACCGATCTAGTACAGAATACTAGCCAAGCTATCCTCTTGCCTTACCTGCTATTATAGCTGTGTTAATTATTAGTCTAAAGAAAATTCCCCAACCTAACCCTAAACCTCTAGACACAAGCAATCGATTAGACACAAAAAAGCACATCAAAACACGTAGAGTGCTCAAAATTTGGATGACTTTTTAAACAGGAGACAAGTACCCACAAATACTAACGCGTGTAAATGTAGAGCAAACCTGGAACAAGTCTTCTGTTTTGTTTCACAAGAAGTTCCGAGTTTGCGCACTAAGTAGCGCACTAAGTAGCCAATTAAATCATTTTACAATAAGCTTTCTGCAATTTGTTTTTATAAAAAGCATCATGATCATTTTCTCTGTTCGCTTGTTTACACTCGGGACTCAACCCATGTATATAACAACTGTACCTCGTTTTTGCCTTTGACAAACAGGAGGTGATTGATCCGCGACCCACATGTACGGCTTATATTGTAGACGCCGAGACTCAGGTAGCGTTTACACGAACTTGGTTTCATTTGTAACCGCATCGTTTTCGATGCGGTTACACGGCACCGATCGAGACCGTAGGCTAAATGCCAAAAGTAGAGCGTTTTTCAAAACGATACGGTTTCATCTGCCATGTAAACGGTGAAACCACATCGATTTGAATAGGGTTACTATTTTGGCGCGAAATTTGCATTGTTCCATTCAAAATGGTGACTTTAGGCCGTATTGCAGCGCTCGCTTTTTTCCACCACGACTTTGATTCTGGCTAAAACGGTTTCGTGTAAACACTTCCAAACCGCATCGATTTTGACACGGTTTCGAAGTTATGAAACCGTGTCGATGTGAAACCGGGTTTGTGTAAACGCTGCGGCCTCAGAGAGCAAGATTACTTTTTCCGACGATCTAGCGTTCACGTAGGTTGCGTACTTGTAAAATAACGATCCCAAGTAATAACCCAAATTTTCGTGTTGGTGCCCCGTCTCTTCCAGAACTGTTCCCCACTTGAACGAAGCTGCAAAGGGGTGTAAAATTTGCATTCCGAATGGAATTGTCAGAAAATGTTTGTATATGGTTAACAGCCCCTGTGAGTCGATTGCAGGCCATGAAAAAGTCAGTGGACGTTATCTCTGCCATTGATGCACCTTTAGAAGCGAATGTTTCGCTAAAGATTTGCCATCAGCAGTATTACAGTGCGACGCGCCTTACCGTGGTCACCTAACAAAGTTTTTTACAACTATCGCCAATCGGGGTGTGCGAATTTGATTGACAGTCACGCCTCCTTGCAAAGTTCGTACAGTTGTAAGTTGAACAACACCATTGCATGGGTTGTTGAGTTGACGTACTCCCGTAGTTGTCAAATGTGAAGGTTTGTTGGGTGGCCACGGTAAGGCGCGTTGCACTGTAAACTAGACCAAATGATTAGGATCAACGAAAGCCATTTGGCCTGCGGCGGTGTTATTGACGATGCACTTTCACGCTACTTTAGAATCACTGTTGAAAGCTGAAAGATTAGTTTGAATGCTTGGTACACGGGATTGTAAGACATGTGACCTAACATTAAATAACAAAAACCCATGATGTGCTCCTTCAATATCAAAGGGTCATGTGAACCTTTTAGTCTTCAAATGATATACAATTAGAAAATTTATCAACTGGTAGACTGATTGTTGGAGGTTTAAGCCATTTGTGTTGTTATTAAGATGAAAGAGTAAACATTGCATCCCAGGGGCGATTTTAAGCTGTCTTAGCGTGATTGTAAAAAGAGCTGTCCTGTTTTCTTAGTTAAGTATCCGTTGAGATGAAGGGCTCCGCATACTTTTTTTGATCGTTTTTCTTTTAAGTATTGTAATAATAACGGCATTGATTGTATAAAGACGAGCTGCTCACCATTTTTCAACGTTTCAATGCATGTTTATCAGTGAAAAGCCCACCTTCAACCGACAGGCATTGCGTGCCGCGGAACAACTTTTATACATGAAAATCCCGTCGGAGCTGAAATTCATCCAGTCAGATCGCTACGATAAACAATGCGAATTTCCATAACAAAAACAAACGGCAAAAATCCTGTCGGTTCAAGGTGGGCCTTAATTAAAGCTATCAGAAATGACTTCAAAAGACAGAGTCAGATAATTTCAAATTAGAGTCCATCGGTCTTCTGTCTGGTGGATCGAATTAAGGGAGTGAGAGGAAAAGGGGATCATATCCCACGCTTTCCGTACTCTGTTCTCCCGTGCCCTGTTCTCCTTGATGCTCAATGAGCAGTTGTTCAGAAAAGCTTACCAGTTGAGCTGAGGCAGACTGACTCTCTCAGTACGTCCGAGCTGGCTGTGGGCTTTTCTATTGTGATACTTAATACACGGCACTCACTTAAAGCAGGCTTTTTATCTTATTATAGTAATGTTCTTAGACTTGTAGCCTTGATAGTATTTTAATATTTAAAGTAATGTATGCTTCTCGTCAAATCATTAAAAGTTAAATCAATCAATCAATCAATCACTTTTTCGCTCCCCCCCCCCCTACCCAGCCTCGATAAATCATTTCTCTCCTACCCCCCACCCTTTCAGATCCCCTTCTCCGGCCTCCCCTCTCCTGCCTCACGTACCCCTTCCATCTCCCCTGTCTTCCCATTTAGGTTTCCAGCTATATGATGAGGGCGCTATGTAACTATGTGATAAGCACGTGAAGGGTGCTTATATCGTATTAAATGACACTAAAGGTCAAATAAGAGTGATACGTTCTCGTAATAAGCATTCGCTTTCCATCATAATCAGATGTTTAAAATGACCTTTACATTCCCCCCCCCCCCCCCCTCACCCAACCCAACCCCGAAAAGATAATGCCAAAGCCATAACGTCGAATGACAGCTTCCACAACAACTTTATACAGCAAGTATGCTATTCCGATCAAATCTATAAATCTTTTCCAATCAATGCAATCCTGATGGGAACAGTTCTACATTATTGCAAAAGGTCGTCGGCTGGAACCATAAGACGATAACTTTTGACTAGTAATTTTGCATTGAAAAACTAGATCGTGCACACCATTTGGCACATTTATGGTGCAATGTCTCTACCTTAAACAGGAGAGCTGAATCTATACATTTGCTTTCTTTCAATGACGATAGTAAAATTAGATCTGCTGGTCTAGTACAGCTCACTAGCTCACGACATCAAGCCTATTCTAATTGCGTTCGACGGAAAGGAGAACGCAAGCCTAATTTCGTTTTTGCGTCCTGTGTCTTCCGAGTTGGTGTGCCTGTGTACGGCTATGCAGAATTTTTCGAGATTGCTGTAAGGACACCAAAATGGCCCTCCCGCTTGATTTTTGCAGGGGCATGTGTCGGCCGGGAAACTGGTGCGAACTTATGACGACATCTGACCTCGTTTTCGCTCTCGTTTTAGATATTTTGATCATTTCTGTATGGATTTATGCGCAATAGAAGTATTAAATTAAATTAAATTAATCTACGTCACATTCTCGTTACATGTGATAAGACATGTGGCGAACATGTGAGCAGGCCATGTGAGCTCGTCTTCACGGTACAGTCGCCGTAGGCCCCGCCATTTTGTGCTCTCAGCGTTGGATTTTGGTGAGTTTAAACGCTTCGACGGTAGCATTTATCGAAATCTGAGGGAATTGTCTTTGTTTATTTTATGTGCTAACGAACACGACTTTTAATCGCCGTGGCTTTCAGGATGTTAACCGTGGGAACAGCTATATTTTGATTCCATTTGTTGACTAGTTACAGTCGCGACAGATACATGCATTGTACATGTAGCTCTTTATCCGGTCGAATACTGTTTGAAATCGGTGGAAAAGTACTCTGAAGGCAAGATCCATAAGGGTGAGGTTGAACCAAGGAACGGCAAATTATGTAAATATTGTCTACTTCATTCATCAGGGATAATACTTGAATCAGTTGCAAGGAGTTTGTTTACGCCGACGATAAACGAGCAGACGATCGCAAATGTTTGATTATGTTTGTGCCGCTTCCAGCCGAGAATAATGTATGTTAATTAAATATACTTTTACAAATTAGCTTTTACGCTTAAACATTTGCAGTTAATGTGAGAACATTTAGCACGAAATTTGAAGGGCAAAAATTGTGAGCCTACGGAAACTGGCGCTGTCACGCAACGTATCAACAAATCGCAGTTTGTACAAGGGACCACTTAGCTGGAATCGGACTTTGACATTATAATATATCTGTATTTAAAATCTTCGTTGCCGATCAGTTTAGCAATAGACCGGGGATTTATTTTAGGTATATATATTTACGTGACGGCGTCGAACGCACTCTCATAATCTTTGATTACTACTACTTTTAAAGACGCTGCATCGGAATAGTAGGCTCAATATTTCAACGTTTTACTGCGGGAAATCCCGAGCGGGCAAGATTGCTCCATCTTTCCCGCCAACCAATCACAGCGCGCCGGATTTGGTTCACCTTGCCCGCTCACGGAGCTAGTCATTTAAGAAATCTGTGTTCTTGCCCTTGCCCTCTTGCCCTTATAGGAAAACCATGAAAGATATATCATGCCCTTTTCTCGCTTTTCCCGAGAGAGATCTGAAGTATTCACGACACTTCAGAGTGGTCTTTATAAACAGTCACAGAAACCAGTTTTTATGAGGTGGGATTAAACTGGGGCCAAGTAATTTAGAAGACTGGTATTGAGTTAAAACTGTCACCAGCGAGCCAGACAGTATGTTGGGGATGATCTTGACCAGCGCAGAAATCTGGGACGAATCGGGAAATTAGACACGCTCCCAGTTTTGAAAGCTAAAAACTTCAATCAATGCGGTAATTTGCCGGTAGGACTGGGCGACCGAAATCTATGAA
>NC_090876.1:45559198-45566698 GCF_036669935.1 Montipora foliosa
CATGACTCCCTTGTACATGTTGTACGTGGTTTGGTTTCCTTTTCCTTTTCCTTTGTCCTAATTTTGCTCGCTAGAGTACATACTTGAATGGACGCCTCTATTAGGCGCTTCCAATATTTAAGATTTCAAAAGCCGAATGTTTTTTTTGCTCAATCTATGAGACTTTAGATTTGGACCTTCATACTATTGTACTGTGAGATATAACAAGAAAACAAGAAAACAGTTCGATCCATTTCAGATGTGTCGTCACGTCACATGACCAAAGGGCGGCGAGTAGACGAGAATTCCTCCCTGGTTCAGTTTTGCCAGTCCTAGCCTGCAGCGAAACGGAGAAACCATGTACCCTACTTGGGTAAAAAATAGCCAGTTTTTCTAATTGTTACTCCTACTTGAAGGAGATCTATAATATACGATGGACCTGAACGATTCAAAGTCTGTGATTATATGCACCGATGTGCATATATATATCCAATTTCTCGATTACCGAACTAATTAAATAAAATTAATGCCTATGCTTTGTTTATTAGGACGGAAAATAGGATCGTACTGTCTGGACTCCCGAAATCGTAACCGAAATATTGCTCCAGCGATTCGAGTGTTTTGTTAGGCTAACTGAATCAGTTAATCGATCAATTTGTCTGTCATTCAGAAAGTATTCAACAACACCAAATTCTATTTTAACGACTTGAACATAATGTTCTTCACAGCAGGACCCGCATAGTCACTTATTATTGTCTTCCAAATTGTGAACACTCCACGTCAGATGTTCAACCAACAAAACGATTGGCTAAAATTGCTGTCAAAATATTGTGAAATATGATTTCTTCTATCTTAGTGGGAACAATCTTACAAAAACTAACCAATAAGGATAAACACTTTGGTTGCAACCTAATAATCGAATTGATTTAAATCGTCAGAAGGAGACATTGCCGTCAAAAACAAGTTTTGATCATCTCGCAACGCTCTAAAAACTGTTTAAACTATCGAGCTCTTTGAAATTACCGCCGTATCAAGACGTGTGACGCCAATATTAAATGTGTTTATTCTACACATTTTTCTTTTAAACAAAACGTTAATAACGCGGCGAGCTAAAGAGCTGTGAAGCGATTTTCAGGTAATTACAAAAATCTGTGCACCGGAGATTGTTTTTTATGTCAACAACCTTTTCTGTTAGCAGACACGTGCAATAAAGTCTACACAACATTCAATCAAGACTTTCATTTCACAGCAAAACAAAACCCAAACGACTTCTTTAAACACCATCGTTAGAAACGTTAATTAAAGGTAACAAACAAAGACTGTTTTTTGCTCTGCAATATTGCTTACTATTACAGGAGAAAAGAACAGCTAGGCGTACTGCTGGGAACGAAATAACAGTCGATGTCCAACTGGGATGTTATTAAACGGCGTAACTTCTGAAAAAGCCGATGAAAACGCGACTCCCTCATACAATTAGAGAAGGGACACTTCAGTCCCGTGATCCAGTGATTAAAATGTACAGATAAACTGCAAATGATCTGACACAAGTCTTAATTTGCTTGAGTTATATCTTCCCGTACTTGACACAATAAAGAATAAACGGGTAATCCAGAGTGCTAATAGAGTAATAATGCTATTGCTTAATCGTTTTATAATAACTGTCGACGTGGAATCTCTTTGTTCATCTGTAAACATAACAAGTTCCATATAAATTCTTTTCTTGCTCGTTAGCCCCCGCGCTTACAACAGCTTCAGAAATATCTTTTACGTCAATCTTATTTCCAGATTGTCAGATTCTCAATATCGTAACCCAACAAACTTTCGAGGCCGCCAGCTCTTTTCTTTACAGCAACGCACTAAACAACACACTCGTTGTGAAGTTAACTTTAATTAATCAATTAACCAATCAAGTGCTTGAAATGCTAATAACAGGTTCCGCAGTGTGATATCGATCAGTATTTAAGATAATCACCGTGGGGCTTCTTTAAATGAAATTGGCAAAGGGTTCAATTAGTCGTATTGCCTTAGTTTGCTTCGTAAGGTTACGATTTCTCAGAAGAGCTGCCCGTGTACAATGGATCCACGATTAAATTGTACCAGCTCATCACGCTTCTCTATTGATAACATTCTTCGCGACAAGAGAGAAGAACAAGAAGTCCGTTTTCAAATAAAAAATCAGCATCAAGATAGCTCTGAATTTCTTCGACATAATGTGCATCCATATCCTCCTCTCTGTGGCGCTCTGGCTCCGTGGCCACAATATCCATTGCATGGCTGTCCGCTTTTTAACAGATCAAGGAAGACATCAACTGGTAGGTTTAAAATCAGCTTTTTAACCTCAAATTTAAAGAAATTGTCCAATTAATTATGAACAATCGCATATTTCAAACTTCAAAAATTCACCAAAGCTTCCTAAATTCCTTTGTAATTAAATTGTGGGACTACCCGCCGAACACAGTATGTCAGTACTATATTCGTAGCTACCTTGCAAATCACTGCTTTTAGGGTTCTTAAGCCTCTCTGGAATCTGAAATCTTTTGACGAAAGACGTACTGACAAAAAATTGCACAGTCTCGTAATTGAGCATCGGGCAAGCGATGAAATATCCAGTAGTTTTAATGTGAAAAGGTTACCGCCAAACTCATTCTATACCCTATCCGCGAGGTCAACAATGTTATTAGTAACATCTCTTAATTCACAAAGGCAAATTTTCACATTAACTTTAATGCTATATGATTTTCTCGCTTTTCATTCAAGGAAAAAGAAGCCTTGGGGCACTTATTAATTATTATCACATAAGTTGAACAACTAGGGAACAAACAGCCGTTACTATAAGCAGTATATTTGAGAAAGAAGTGGTTAACTTAAGGTGATTTCAATGGCTGGTGATGACAAATTAGGGAATCAAAAATACAAAAGAAGACAAAAGTACGTGTTTCGAATTTGATTAATTATAATCAGTAAAGATTTTAGTCAACGAGACCACCCTCCTAAATTTTTAGTTTTTTTGGTTTTATTGCTTCCTATGAATTGCTGGCTGGTCCTTGGCACTGAATGCATGCACCCGGTTATAATTATTCGAAAGCGGGTTAATTTAAACCAGAGTTAGCGTTAACTTTTGTTTCATGTTTTCAACTTTTTGGTGAGCGTTTTTTGTTGGCCTATTTTTGTTTTTCAAGATTGATTTCTTTTAATGTAAAGTTTTGCCGAATATCATTTTGGAATTTTGATGAACCGGTACGAGCCCGTTTTCTCATTGGGCTCAAAGACAAATCGACTAGAGAACGTTTTAGCCCGGCGATGCTGCAACCTGCTGCAACCTGGATTTGATGTCTTCTAAAAGTTTAAACCGAAAAGGGAAGGGAAAAAAAAACATTCATTCCATTCAAAGAGGAATTAACAGCTTAGTTTTGGATGGTGTATAGAGGGATTTAAGAACTTAATTCATAGAAAACAGCTCTTGTGTTGTCTATTAGGTAAGGGGAATTAGCCTTGGTACTCAGACAAATGCTGAAACCGAGGCACCCGCCTGCAAACCGTACGCCTCGACATATTTGAGTGTTTAAGAAATGACAACGCCATAAAACGCCAAAAAATATCATTGGTTAAAAGAGGAAAAAAACGTAGCACATATTAAATTTGGGGGTACTCTCAACGACGTAAATTCACCAAATTTGAGGTTTTGGCTAACACGTGAGTACAGAAAGACCTTTCATCAACTTTACTCTGAAACTGCTCGTACAAAAAATCTTCGCGACACTTTGCTCACTTCGTACGACGTGAAAGAGATGAAATAACCGCGAATGACTAATTAAAAGAAAGTCCGAACTTACATTTTGAGGTATGACGTTTTTTCAACCTCGCGGTGTTGACGTCACCGTCGAAGATCTTAAAGTAGGGACCTTAAGATTCTACTATACAATGGCAACATCAACGAGAACGCCAGCAAACAATTAAGGACGTTCGCGCCCATTGCTACTGCTCATCCTTACAGCGCACGCAAATTCACGTGCCACGTCATGCATCGAGCGAGCGCGCTAAGTACTAAAATGAACAATGATAGGGCAGATGGTCATTGCTATAGCTTTGCTTGGATTTAGCGATCTTGCATGTTCGGTGAGCCCTACTTTTCTTTTCATAAACAGATTTTATTTACAGTTATCTCTACATTGTCCAAAAATGAACAAAAAATCAATGTGGGAAGTTAAGAAAATTTCAAGATTTCTGTCCTCGGGACATGGAAGCCATGCAAGGCGCATGAAACTATGGTCGTTAAATGCGAACTTGTTCTTTAAGGAACCTCAACAGTTAACTAAATTCACTTAATGGGGCCACTTAAACAAAGTTTGGTAGAGAACATTTCACTTCAAAGATGTAATTGCAATATTTTTGGGCTTACAGACACTGTGACCTTATTCACTAAAGAAGCCGGATTTTTTCAGATTTAGGGTGTTCTCCATTCTTTTTACATTTCTGACTTTACTAACTCATCATCTTTCAATGGTAAATTTTGCAGAAAAAATTCAGTGTTAGAAAATTTCGCAAGAACGTCCTTAAATAGCGTTTAAAGAGCAAAAACAATCGCTCTGCGCGTGCGGAGTGAACATTTGAACATTCCTTTTCAGTTCTCTGCAAATCTACAACGTGAAATGACCAAATTTCAAGCTCTGAGGACAACGTGAGCACATAGCGACCAATTTTATTTATTTTCGCTTGGTTTCAACACTGTTCCTTCCACTTCAGTTCCTGAATAGTTCGGATAGTTTATAGAAGTTCGAAGAACTAGCCTAATGACGAAAAAGTTTGGAAAATGAGAAATAGTAATTTTGAGCGGCTTTTTCGTTGAGGCCGCCGTTTTGTTTCATTTTTGTTATGTTAAGAGTCATTTTTGTCTCTTTTAGTAACACAGCATGAAGGAAATGTTCGAGAACGAAAAAGAGGCAGAGACCCAACCAAGAAGCGAAAACGAACGGCATTCACTGGCTCACAAGTGAAGGAACTCGAGGGTGAATTTCGAAGAAGCAAATACTTGACAATTTCTCGACGAACGGAACTTTCAAAGTCGCTCAAGCTCACGGAAACGCAAATAAAGATCTGGTTCCAAAATCGTCGAACGAAATGGAAGAGGAAGATTTCTGCAGAAATGCAATTCAGCGCACGAACATCCGGGAACATGTATGCTGGTCCTCCACATCCGGGAATTCATCATTGCAACCAGTATTGTAACCCTGGCAATGGGACACCGTACAACTTCTGCCACTCGAGTTTTAGTCCAGTATTTTGTAGTCCTCAGCTGTCTTATCAGTCGAAAAATACAACTCCTGCAAAATTTTGATCAATGCAGAATTTAACACCCGTACGAGCTTTTCATGTCAATAAAAATAATTCCCTTTTCGGAGGAAGAATTAGCAAATAGCTTTTTTTGGCATGCAAATGAGAGGAAAATTGATGGCATGATAACAAAATACTCTCTTGAAGCCCTCAATTGCAATCGGAATCCTTCATTATTTGGCAAAGTAAGAGTTTCTTTTTTCTGGAAAATTACTTAACTGAACACAAATTGATGACTAACAGAGAATTTTAGTGGCAATAGAAATCTAATCCCCTTATGACTGAGCCAAAACGGTCCATGACCATGGATCGATACGCACTTTTTAAGGCTTCATGTGCCTTTAAACTTGGACAAAAAAATTAAATCATTGTTGTCATTTACGTTTATCCTGTTCAGGAATACAGTTAACTAAGCGATATTTCTTGAGTTCTGTGAACTAGTAATTTAATTTCAAGTCTTTTTCCCACAGCATCAAGAGGTTCGATTCCTAACCCTCCACGATCCAAATGTTGTGTCTGAAACGTAATTTAAATATGCTGCAATCATTTAAACACAGAACTCTGTGTTCGTTCCCTCCTCTTTATCACGATCGTTTTTAAGTACTGTGGTGTTGCATTAGTCATTATATGTGGGAAGGGGAGAATGGTTACTCGTGACTTTATTCTCCTCACCCCTCACATCCCTGGATTATTTTTAGACTTGATGCGAAATTGGTGTATGAAAGGTGGCTTCAAGACATGGAAACGTCTTTCTTCTCATGAAACTGATCATATTCACAGCTTTTTTGAACTATAATATTGCAATTCGCAATTCCCACTTTGTTGAATCGTATCATTGGGGGGGACAGACAACTACAGACGATTTAAATGGGTTCAGAAGAGCCCTTCTTCTCAGATGGTTTCTCGTAAAATTATCTGACACGATATTTTTAAGAAACAAACTGCCTCCAAAATTCAACCCCAGAAATGTCTATTCCAAAATAAGCACTCTAAAAAAATTATCTCAAAAGCTCAAGACAAGAATTTACCAAAAAGATCCCTCTTTACATTACAGCATTTGTGCATTAGATAACTAAATTGCTAGCATGGAATACCCCTCAATTCAAAGGCCTAATTATAGTCACCCATGAGTGATGGAACAGTATGAATATACGACAGAGCAGTACTCAGTCCTATCGAATGATGCCTTTTTTATAACACTAGCTCAATATACCTGTAGTTTTAACCTAGAGTTTAAATAAAATAGTGGAAATGATTCAAGATAGGCATGCATGTAAATATAAGTATTGATATAGAAAGAATTATTTTTTTAAACCTCGGGAATACAGCTGCGCGGTTCAACAAATTTCAAAATCCTTTTTTTTTTTTTTTTTTGGCAAGCCTTGGGTGCCGGGGTGCCCTGACCATTCCTCAAAACCTTTCATATATTTCATCCGTATACTGGCTTAATTAGCTTCAGTATACCTTCTTCTTCTTCTTCTTTTCTGTTCTTTTTTTCGTTTGTTTTTGCTTTTGTTTTCGTTTCACAATGATTATGTTATGATGTGTATTCCACCAAAGGAAGACAAAGACATCATTCAGTACTTTTGAGTATTACTAAGCATTTCTTTCATATTACCGTGACCTACTTTAACTCGGATATAGTGTCCACTGAATTAATACTTGCGTTGTAAATAATAGTTTGTAGTCATCTTGAGTTCTTTGGTCGAAGGTCAAAAAAGGAAAAAATTATTTAATGTACTCAGAGTTGTTTATGAAGGTAGGATGTTAGTTATGTTCATGCTGACCGTTTATGTTTCAACTCAAATCATAAGTAAAATGTCCCAGTCCTCCACTGAAATCGAACGCGCCTTCAGTTGATAATACAAAAACATCAGACTTTGCAATCGATTCGTTTATGCTGCACTAGCTTCAAGGTGGTACAGTAGTTCAAGTTTGAAAAAGAGAAGTCAAAGTACAATATGAAGAACCGGCATAACTCATACAGCCGTTATGAAAGATAATTTCAAATATGTGCTGCGAGGAGACTCAGTGCCGAAATGTTAAAGATTAGTGCAAGTACGTAAATGTCCTTATTCTCCTTGACCGCCTGTGGTTGACTGGATGTTTCTATTTGAATTTTGTGGATTTAAAAAACAACTTTAATTAATTAACCTTTCTCGAAATTTTTTTGACGATACGTACAACGCT
>NC_090876.1:45571698-45584198 GCF_036669935.1 Montipora foliosa
AATTTTAGCGTTTATTAACTTCAACACGAATACGATATGTGCAACAGCGAGCTTGCCAGGATATTTGTTTCGAAAAATCGAACGTAACGTATTGTGGAGCATTTTGCAAATAGCTGAGTTTGAAATAGATTTATTTTAGAAATATAATAGTTTCTGGCTTTAAATTTGTATTCTTATCAGCTTGCCGTACTTTTCCAAACGCTGGAGCAATTTTAACCACTTTCCACAGTAAAAAATGCCCAAATTTTCGTATTTAAAATATTTCAAAACGCTTTGTGCCGTGAAAATTGTCTAAGCTGAGCATTTATTTTTGTTAATTTACCATTTGGGGAGAAAAAGCAAAACTACAGGCTTGTAGCCCTTTAGTACTGTACCAACATATTCGAGGCTGGTCGTGTCGTCGCTGCGAACAATCGTTCAAATTTTTTCGTAAAGCCTTCACGCTTCTCCAGTCTTCTTTAACGAACTGGTAGGGTTCGCTGGTACAATTTGCCGACGTAGAGAAAACAAACACGTGTGTCAGCGTTTTGATAATGCTTTAACGTCTTCTTTGGGTTGGATTTGAGATCTGACATCCGTTTGCTATGTCAATGAAGAGGTTTGTTGCGGTCTTCACCGTGTCACGAGTTCAAAAGTGTTATTTAACATTCCTAAAAGGATACTGAAAAGTGATGAAATTTGAGTAGCTGGATTAAAAAAAAAAGATTCAGAACACTAAAGTTCAAGGCATTCTTAATGTCGGAAAATTATGATCCCTGATAGGAATCGATTTGATATATAATGTTGGAATCGAGCATCAGTACAATACGTCGTCAACACCGCTGCGGCTTGTTTTAGAGACGGTACAAATTTATACGGGTACGACGAAAACAGCTTCAAAGGATTCATTAAGTGGGTTTTTTAAGCAGATTAATGTTTCTTCTATTGCTCTTGCCTTCTCAAGACTGTTTCCCACAACGAACAACCGTCGGTAACGTGTTTTAAGGTTTGGTCGAAGTAAAAAATAGAGAGATTTGGAAAACGGTAAACGCGCCAGGATCAAATTTGCGTTTTGCGCTGCTAAAAATCAAAGATATCTGTTTGATTTGAATTCATTTCTTACTTGTTATCTACAGAATATCAAGTTACTTCGCAAAATAAAGAGAATAGACAAGTGAGAATATAAGAGAATGTTGATTCATGGCAGTTTTACGTAACTCTCTAACGAATAGGAGGCCAGTTAACGCTGTTAAATAATCAACCCAACCTTACACATAGAAGTTGATAAGGCTAATAACAGTGCACACAACTATATTGGGAAGGTACATTTTGTTCCTCGATGACCCCAGTCTGAACTTCAACCAAAAAATGACACCCTTACTCAGACGACAAAAGGGCTTTTCACATAATCGAAAACAATTGTAGGAGACATATTATACAAGACTTGAAGACAAGACAGTAAAATATAAACATCAAGCAACATAATCGCCGGCCATACAACGAAGATAGATATAGTAGGGTGGAAACGCGCCACTTCATGTCACCGAAGTGTTTCTCGGTTAACTGCAAAACTGGTTGTTTTGTAGAAAAACTAATATAAAGAGAAGGAAAGCGTATCAAGCCGAGAAGCACAGAAGACTGAAGAAGACGTTGAAAAACAGGAATAAACTTACTCTTTATTAGCATATATAGACAAGCGAGCTTAACATTTTATAGCCGAACATTTTCTAACTGAAGTAAGATGGTTTCAAGCGATCTGCCCAACATTTTCAGCAGCGTGGAATGATTCGGAGTCAAGATGTCCAATTTGCTCAGAACAACTTTCCCTTACCAAACTAAGGAACAAAAAAAAAAGTCGACCTAAAATATGTTCCATGGCAAGATTTAAGCTACGGCTTACCTAACTAAAATATTTTTGAGGAAGATATTCAATCAGCTTTTTTCTCAATGTTTAATACTTAATTTAATATTTATTTCTCGTATGGTTTTCTTTCAAGTGAGGAAAACAGCTCACAATTTGTCTTAGTTCTTCCTTTGTTATTTATAGCTACGGACTATGTAATTTCTTTGTAAAAAGTAAACAAATTCAATGTCAAAAAGTCTCAGACTTTTTGACATTGCCATCATAGGCCATTCTTAAGCTAGCCATGTGCTGACCATATTGCTTGGTAGAATATTATTAAGAGTCCATATGCAAGTGTCAAGATTGTTCAGTTAAAATTAGGCCACTGTATGTCTATAATATTCTCTCTATGAACTTTTTGTTTAACTTTATGACATATGTATTCGCAGTTTATTTGCTAACACTTATATTAATTTTCAGTTCGCAGCAAGTCTCTTGTTCCTCGTCTTTTAACAAAGATGTTGACTGGGAGTCAATACTGGCAGTTAACGGTCGATGATGCGGCACTACATGACGAACTGCCAAGAGAGTTGCATTAACATTATAATGTAGTAAGTGTTAAAAATGTGAAGTTGTCGATCCTCGTCCACTATTTGGGCCAAACGAGAAGAAAAATGAAATAAGTACCCCCTGAGAGCGATGAGAATTGCGATCATTTTTAGGAAAGAAATAGAAAATAAGGCAGTACGTCCTTTCACTTTATTACGTCCTCTTTGGTTACTCAGTTTGGATATAATACAATTTTTCTTCGTACGGAATTAAAAATACGAGTGTGGTCTGCTTTAGTATTTTTCTAAATTTATTTCAGCAGCTGTTAGAGAGATATGATTAACGGAAAAAAATAGAGGATTTTTTTTTGTTATTTAGGACTTAGTACTTAGGCTTAAAAACGGTTGAAAACGCAAGTTCTGCTCACAAGTGGTTCGAGTCCTATTCAATCGGCCTTATGCAATCACTAAGCATCAGCATCAAGGTTACCACTGCATCTTTCATTTCCATTTGTTTTGCGTTTATTAAACGCATTTAATTCGTTCATGATGTCCATATGGCCAACGCTAGCCACATTGAATCAAATTGAAAAGCACGAAAAGTTTAACTGGTTAGTACAGCAAACAACACTGATTAATTTAAATTTTAATAAATTCAGCAGCAATAAAACTGCGTAGTTTTTATGACTTATACGTTCGTTACATAACAACATAACATTGAGAAATTTAAAAATATATTTAAAAAATTCCTATCAGTTAAAACTATACTGTCTTCATAATTTCTTTGAAGAAAAACGGGCAAAGAATACTGAGGTACAAGATATCCCTTTTTTTTTCGCATGAACACAAGGTGGCTGCGTTTTGTTCGTACAATAATTTTGTTTCATGTCTCGTTAAGGTTTGAAAAACAAAAGTCATAACACTTTGTAATCAATTCGCGACAAGACGATTGAAATGGTGAGAAACAGTAGACTCAGTGTGCTGTAACTTCTCACTAGCGTGTGATAAGTATTTCTATCGTCCATTTTCGCACGAGCTACTAAGTTAACTTCCTCACGGTTCAACAAGGGTTATGTTCGAGTAGTTTTTACCTCCTTTATATCAAAACCACTAAAAGAAAAGTACTAACACCCAAATAGTCCGCTGGTTACGGTATAAGTTGAAAAGCACGATTCACTTACGTTGGCAATAAATTTCGACAACAGTTTGAATTTACACTTCCTTATTTTTCCCAGAAATTAGAAACTCAGTTTCAATACCTTTTTCGGGGATAGAAGCACGACCTTAACTTAAATTGTAGTGGCTTAGTGCTGTTTCTCCAGCAATTATTATGTCGGAACCGTTACGACTTTATCACGACTTCACTGTAGTTAAAAAGAGGATATATTTTTTTCTATACTTGGAATCCGACAATATACTTCTTCACTTATGCACCGTAGCTGATTGTTTCTGGAAGAAACAACTTGTATGATCCTTGGCTCGGCTTTAATTTTCAGCTTTTTGAGAAACAAAATATTCAGGTGTTATGAAACATTATTTCTCAAGATAAATAGAACCGCTAAGTGTTTGACGCTGTTTTCAACGCTTCGTGTTCCATTTAAAAAAAAAAAAACGATTAAAGTAATTATTTTGAAGAGAAAAAAATGTTCTGAGCCGTTATTGGGCACACCTTTGAATAACGAGTAATTTGAGGTTTTGGGGGTCAATTTGTGCACAAATTACTCATGAGTGTGTCGGCGATTCCAGCAATCAAAGATTGTTTTACGGGCCTATTGTGTCTTCGGAGCGATATCAAGTTTTCCCGCGCGATCTTCTGAAACGGCTGTTTCAATCTATAAAGGATTAATCATAAAAGCCCTTAGAGCTCAATTAAACAACATGTGTTAATGATCCTACAGTGACCAGAGAAGGGACGGATAGATTTTACGTACATAAACGATTCATCTAGCAGCGCCAATAATGCGAAAAAATTACAATCTCTTTTCAACACTTGGATGCGCGCTTAGTTTGAGTTGAAATAGGCATTGAAAAAAAAAAAAAAACAACAAAACAAGGAATCTGTCCAGTTAGGTCGTCTCACTAGACTCATTGAGCCTTATGAACAATGGGAAATTATACAGCGATGATAAAGACGAACTGACAACCGCAGCTGTCTTTGTTGTGCGTTGAAAGCTATTTAGTAGTAAAAATACAATGCAATTAGAGACTTATTATCATGTCAGCCAATTAGATTTGCATATAGCCATTCTTGCACGACTTCTCTTTTTTGAAAACACACATATTAAGCAGGCCACGCGTGGTCACCGCGTTTGTTGTTTGACGCGGCGTAGCCACTCAGGTGAATGTTTGTGTCTCAAATCGAGGTCCTCCTCATTGCCACATCTGCAAGCGCAAAGCTGTTATAATTGACTCGATCTTCGAATCGTGCAACCAAATGAATCTTAGCTACCAATCCGAGTACTTTGAACCTCCAGCTCCGTGCAAGTCGGCCTTCATGGAGTTGCCTTCAACGCCAGGAACGCACAGTTATCCTAGCTACAATTCAGTTCCTTCAAATTACAATCCATACACCGCGGCGATGCGGTACTATCATCACTCCTCGACAAGCCAAGATTACTCCCTCGCATGCAACGCCAGAAATTCCTTTCCAATGCCACCAGTTTTGAATCATCATCCGCTCTCGCATCATCCATATTTATCGCCATCTTTGCAGGCTTTTGGAGCTCCGCACGATTCGCCTCATGACGGTAGGTTCACTGTTAAATGTTCACTCTTCCCGGTCATGAATAATATAGCTTATTTCCCCAAAACGAGTTTCGGAAATTGTCTTAACAGTGCGCTAATTCTCATAGCGTCGACGTAGTTTAGAAAAATTACCGGATTTAGTAGGCTAGCTTAAACGGCCAGAAACACCTTCAAAGTGCAAAAGTGCGTTGCCAAATGGCTTCAAAATTGGTCCCAAATGAAGTGTTAAAACATGCACTTCACGGCCTTTTGTGCCATAAGTTAAAAGAAGAAATGACACTACTTAGATATTACTTAGCCACTTACTTTACTGCGTTTCTCTTTATAAATATTAACCTTCTTTAATGCCTTTTTATCACAGATTTGAAAGGGTCTTGTGACGAGCCGAGGCTGAACGGAAAAGGAAAAAAGATACGAAAGCCGCGAACAATCTATTCAAGCTTTCAGCTTCGGGAACTGACTAAGCGTTTTCAGAAGACTCAGTACCTAGCGCTTCCTGAACGCGCAGAGTTAGCCGCACTTCTTGGCTTGACACAGACCCAGGTCAAAATTTGGTTTCAAAATAGGAGATCAAAGTTTAAGAAGAACGTGAAAGCAAACGAAGATAGCAACTCATGCGAGGACGCCATCAAGGGAGAAAGCTCATCGGGACCGTCAAATGAATCTACGAATGGAGCGTGGGAATCTTCCGAGTCCACCTCGACAGCAAGCCATGATCCAGAGACGCCTAGCTTTCCATCCTTGGGAAACAACAAGCCTGCTATTTCCACACCGCAGTGGTGCAGGATTCCAAGTCATGGAATCAAATCTCCATTCATCACAGAACGATGTCAAAGAATGTAGCCGAATTTCAAGAATGACTTTGAAAGACGACATCTGCTGGTATGAAGCAAAAAATGATGTAAAAGGAAAGTTTGGCAGTTAAGGCAATTCGTGTTGTGTTTGGAACAATTTGTCACCCAGCAGGCCTTCTCTAGAAGTAAAAAGATATAAAAAAAAGTTGTCCTCTCCTCGCCTGAACTACAAAATCGTTTAATTTGAATAGACTTGGAGCTGTAAATATAATTTATTTGTACCATGACAAAGTTACAACCTATGAAAAGCATTAAAACCAGTACCGAGAGGATAAATATTTTGTAGATGAAGTGCCCACGTGTAGCAGGAGGGACGAAAGAGCCTTCGACTTTAAAAAAGTAGTTGGTCAAACTCAAAATTATAAATAGTGTATGTAAGACTAAGAGAACTAAAAAGGAAAGAGTTCTGCCGAAAAGCTTATGCCTTTAAGAGATCAGTAAGCCATAATTATTTTTAACATTATCCTCATCTACTGTCTGTACTCAAAGTGATCTTTGTAGACATTGATAATTGCATTCGCCTCTCGCACTGCCTCACGGAAAAAAAATAAACGTGTGTGGTTCACAAATTACCGTGTTTGTGATCAACGACGCAAAGGAGAAATAAGTTCTGATCTATTATTTAATAGAGTATCAATGACTTTTAGTAATTCCAAACGAAGTGTTAAATAAGTCTCCGAATAAAGAAGTCATTAGAAGTCACAAGAAGCTTGATATGTTGCATGATTTAGCACTTTCTTTTCCCCCCGAAAATTTCATAGGATCTACTCGGTTCGCGAATAGTCAACATGGTCTCATAGAAAAGCACGCGCCATCTGTGCATAGCAAACTTCTATGTCATTCGCAATTGCTTTCGCAGTGAATTAAAAGAGATATCTTTATTGTTCTATCCCTCGAGTGTTTTACAAACAGATCAACATTGCAGTCATTTGGCTTTATTGTTCCGACTTCTTGGTCCGGAGATGATGACTATTTCATGACATAATTGAAAAAATGTGACATCGATACATAGACGTCCAGGCACTCGAAAATGTCTAAAAATGCCGCAAGACTAATATCTACCTGGGCGCGGACATCAAACAACATGTGCCATGACTAGAAAATGTCAAGGGCATCCTGTGGGATACTGCGCATATTAGGCGAAGCTGACTATTATGAAAAACTAACATATTCTCAATACCAGCTAAATATCTATTGTGTATGATTTATTGTTTGTTGTGTTGAATATATGTCTTGCATCTAAGAGAATGGCTGCGAACAAAGACCAGCCCATTATCCTCTAATACGATGAGGGATATCACTGGAGTGTAACCGTAGCGCTTTATCAACGAAATTTATAATGGCCATAAATTTGAAACTGACATCACATGTAAATAAATAAGTAAGTAAACAAGAAAATAAACAGAAAGACTGGAACTTGTGACACCTGTTTTGGGAAGAAGTACAAGACCAGCTAATGTTAATTTTAAGATATGATATTGCCTCTGTTTTTCTTCTTAACCAGCGCCTCATTGTAATCTCCCTTGAGAAACAAATATCGGACCAAGGTAAAGTTCAAAATGGGTGACCAAAAAAGAAGATCTTTCGAGCAACAAGGAATGATGAAGAGTGAATGTTTTGAGATCAACAATACTATCGTTAAATTGTCACCCAAACGGATACGATAGTTGTAACGGTCGGTCAGTTTGCATATTAATAACCCTCGAAAATTTATCGATATTTTCGAGTAATCAGCGGGCATTGGTCGAGTCCTAAACACTAAATACCCGAAACAAGCAAACTGAAAACCCCCCGAAATAAGAGCTCAGTAAAAGCTATCCATCAAACACAAAAGGGCAGGTGAACTTTAAATTTGCACGTCTAAAGAAAATACACAGCAGGCGGTCGCCAGTATGAAATCTTCTTCTGTGGTTTTAGAAAGAGGATAAACAAATTAAATATGGGCAGCGTGCAAAATGACAGTCTTCAGTTCTGTGTCGATATAGTTGTTCTCCTGTTTGTCTTTTCCACAAGAACAACTCCCACGTAACAACCAACTTGTTCCAACCAATACTTACGTTCTTTTTAACTGAACTCGATCCTGAACGTTCATCAAGACACACCGGTCGGGTATCTGTTTTCTCGTTCACTGGGCAACGGCAAATTTTCAACTGCCGGAGCCTAAGCTATTTCCTTGTGAATTTAATTAACAAAAAAGTGAGTGATAGCGGATATTCATGGTTTTTATAAATGAATTATGATTGCAGACTGAAATGCTGGCTAAGTATATAATCATTTTCATATTTTTCTCTTTTACTTCATTTTTTAAAATTCCCCTCTCTTTCTGTTACATGTATAACTTTATTCTTAGTAAATTAAAGAAAGTAACGTTCTAGAATTGGTGGTCTTTACAACGAAAGATAATTGTAGCAGCAAAATATAGTCGCTGTCATTTAAGATTTTTTTTTTTTGGGGTGGCAGGTTAAAAGTGGCATTGACATAAAGATTCAATTCAGTTTTTCGATATACTTTTCTTAAATTTTTGTTGAACGCGAATGTAAAATGTTGTTGAGTTAATCAGCCTGTTCATTTTCTTAAAAGCGGAATATCTCGGTCCTCGAGAAAGACTGCATATATAGGGTCAGTTTGAAGGGGCTTCCTGAATCAACGAAGACGCCACAACAACACTAGAGAAGGATCCCTGAGACATTACCAGTCCAAGCTTCGGACTGTAAATGTTAAAAAATGATCAAAGGACGGACAACTTCAGGTGTAAAAAATAAAACTTCACTAAAAACGTTTCTCTGCTATTAAAAACGGTTAACTTAAACGTCCCCGAAAATTCGGAAGCAAAGAAAATAAGACGAAGATATGGCATTGTAGTCTTGACAAATACTTGTTTCACGAGAAGTGTCTAAATGGCAGAAAATTGCCCTTATATCCACAGAGAAGTATCGAGATAAATGCTGCTAATAGCTTGTCCCTCTTTGTATAAGAGGATATTATATTGGTTTGTGTCTGACGAAGAACAATATTTGTCTAGTATTGTCATTTCCTAGTTACCTGCATACCTTGAAAGGTGTAAATTGAAGTATAAATTAAAAATCTCCCAATTCTAGCATTGTTTTCATGAAGGATGCAGTGCAGCGGCTAATACAATCTATGAATTTGCAAACCCCTTTTCCGGTAATTTTGAGTATTAGCTTTTATATATTTTGAAGCACGAGCTCTCACATATACAGTGAAACTCAGAGCACTCAAAAAAAAAAAAAAACCCACAGACAAACTCAACGCCACAAGCACCTGCAAAAATACTTCACTTGTTTATCTTGCAAAGCTTTGTTACCGTAAGTATTGATTTCACATTTTCACGCCTAAGCAACCTTAAGAATTTCTTTTTAACCTAGCTCCTTACATACATAGTAACAAAACAGAGTATTTGTTGCACTTGATGATAAGACAGAGTGAAAACGGTGATTTGGATGGCATAAAGGAGTTCGTGTAGGACTACAAGAGGCAAGTATTTCCCTCAGGTGTTTCATATATGCTAATATATCACATGTATATTGTGTTTTGTTCTGATTTCGACTTAATGGACTAATTGCCACTAAATGGCTTCCAGGCGCAATCTTCGGATACAATTATTCTCTAGAAACATACAGTGTAGATAATGTTGATATCCTTTAATGGCTTAAAAGTGGCAGGAAGCGATTGATTTGACAGTTTATTAACCAAAAGTGTTATTAGAAATTAATTTACGATGATAGTTTAAATTGTTCAAAAATGATTTCAAGGATAATTTTCACACTTAAATGTCGCTCAAGATTTGGGTGGAGTTGACGACCGCTTGATGAAGTCTCAGTTTTTGTTTAAACTCGTATGCACCGACACAAACACACGTTATTTAGAGCGCTGTGCACAGAGAAAGTGGATCTTTTCATCGCACTTTCACAGTTGTCAATTGTATTCATTCACTTATGCACCCGAACTCACCAATAACATTCCAAAATTGACTCCATTCAGTGAATCTCTTCAGAGATTGTCAAGTTACAGCAGGAGTTACAGGGTCATAGATAATAAGCTTTCCAAACAATACATTCTAATGGAGGGCTACGAAATGTATTTACAAAACAAAAGCCTGAAGTCATTAACACAAACGCAAAAGTTTGTTTTGTGCAAGAGATTTGTATCTCATCCTTTGTCTAAATAGATTTCTAGACTCCATTGTATCAGCAAACATAATGCTCTTAGGCAAATAAAAGTGCATTAATGAATTTACCTCCACAAAAGCAACATGGCTTCATCGCATTTATGTATTGATCTCACCAAGAACAAATCATTCATTTGTTTTGTTTGTCGCGATTTTGTTTTAGTGCACATGGAAAATTCAGAAGTGAATTTGTTCGCCTTCGAATGGGCCGTAGCTTCCGACGACCGGCTAAGCCCACGCACAACATAATTGCAGCTATTTTGCGCCGAATTCATCTTAGCTTGTTGGGCGAAGCGTGATTTAAAAAGAAAAGCGCGTGCTCTCAACTTAATTACAGGGTAATGGTAAGCAGCAACTAAACTATTGAGATAATTGTTGAGTTTTCGGATCTCTCGCTGCGCTAATGTGGTTCTGAATTGTTTGGCTCTTTACCTCAGTTATTATCCGGCACATTAGACTTAATAGGCCTGCTACGAGGTTGTTTAGTTGGTTAGGAATGGGAGCCTAAAAGCGCGCGCAATCACTTAAGAAATTCCGCAAAAAATAGAGACCTGATGTTTGGTGTCCGATATTTGCTCACCGCAGCTTGAACATTCAAGTTTGCTTCATTTGCATTGAAAGTAAGTGCTTTAATTTGTGTTGTGGAGTGTGATCCGTTTTGTTGAAAGTGTTTGACAAAATTTGTAATTCAATTTATATTAATAAGTTTATGTCGAAACAGAGCTTCTGTCAATAAAAGCTGTGTTTGACAAGAAGGTGACATTGGCTCACGGAACAATATTTGCTTAACAAACATCACAGACAAAGGTCTTTGTCAACATTAAAATTGAATATTCAAGTCTCTCAGTAGAAAGGAAGAAGACAAGAGGTGTAACTGTCGGAAAGAGAGGTCCAAATTCAATTAACGCGTTGAATAGTGGTTACTAATCGAATACTTTATTTACTCTTAAAACTCTGAAATTCTAGGTTCACAATTAAAAGTCTGAAGGAAAGTTTGCGGAGGAATGACTTACGACTGAACATCGAGTTCACAAGTTAATGCTGTTTATACTTATTGCGTCGGCAGGTGCCCCAAGGTTTTCAAGTATAAAGCAGGGTTTGCACGTTTCAACTTGAAAAGCATCTACTAGACGTTATTGTATGATAATGCGGGCCAATTGTCAACTTTTCAAGTTATTAATATTATTTTTTGGGCGAGTGCCTTTGGCACTCAGAAAACCACACAGATATAATCGAAATTAAATTAATGTCAAATAACGTTAACAGCTCTTACCGTCATTACATTGCATCAGAATTCTATCAGTTATCTAACCAGGGGACAGCTATTTCATCTTTTCCATTATTTTTAATCGTTCACACCTGACTAAATTTAAACCGGCTACTGTGTTAATAGCTATACTGCGGCTGTGTGGTGTCTGATGACCTCATTTGAGGTTTTGAATATGCAGCTATGAGATTTCCACTTTTTAAAGCTCAATCATGTAAACCCTTAGCCGAAGCCAAGCAAAACGGCGTTCAAAGTATTTTCATTTTGGTTAATTTTTATGCATATGCGTTGTTCACTATAAACATCGTCTTGAAGGCAGGAGTTGAAAACAAAGACACTTTTCTCACTTCCGATCGGTAACTGACGGTTTTTTAAACCGCGGTTTGAATATTGTTAGACGTAGTGTTATAAACAACCTGCACTAAATATACAGAGAAACATTAAATCTTTACGTTCGTTTACATATTCCTACGTTTGGCCAAAAGAGAGAAAGATCAATAAGTTGGGCGGGAAATGTTTACAGGAGGTCTAAGAAATCTGATGTTTAAAAATCGAACATAATGATCAACAAATTGAACCACTGCGTTCAAAGTTTCTGGAGGAAATTATCAGTCTTTGAATCTTTGAAAACTGAGCAAAAATAGTTAAAAGGTGCCGGTATACACGTATTGTCTAATATACCAATTGTATGCACCATCTTCTTCTCATTCTAAATAAATAAGTAAATAAATAAATAAATAAACTTTACTGGCTATACTCAATTGCTGGTAAATTCAGTAGTTAACATTTCAAAATTCTGTCGACTTTCTGGGAGAATAGTCTTTAGAGCGTAAAGGAACTTCCCATGTTAAATAAGAGGTATCTTTTCTTTACCTTTACCTAAAATCATGAAGGGTGTATACATTTTCAAGATTTTATTTTTTTGAATGTCAGTTAGGGGTATTGAAATCGAAGTTTTGCTGATAGGGTCTACTGAAACTGAGACAAAAACGGGTTTCAATTTATGGAAGAAAACCCTGTAAGATTCGGATCCTTCTCTTAGGCAACTTACCAATTTAACGGTGTATTAATCTAT
>NC_090876.1:45589198-45601795 GCF_036669935.1 Montipora foliosa
TCCTAAGTACTGCAGTTGTTCTAGCCTAGTTGTCTAATTTGCTCGCTGATTCGACTGATGAATCGTACAGTTATAGTCCAGTTTCAGCGCACGCTGCGACAAAGGGCTTTTATACGTTTTCACCTGACTGTCTAATCGATCCTCTAGCTATAGTGTATGTAGAAATTTCAGTGCTGGAATCCGCCAACAGATCTAAACCGCCAATTGTAAAGAGAACAGTCCGGTTTCGCCTGATATGATATAATAAGTAACAGAAGTATGGTAATTTCACATCCAGTCTTAAAGGCCTAAGGTTAGCCTGTTTATGCTCACTAGGTTATGCAGGTTTCTTTTATTGCGATATGAGCTTGGTAATATTTGTAATATTTTGTGTTGCCATTTGGACCTGCTTCCTGATTTTTTTTAAGTGTTTGTTCGTTGTGCTAAGAATGATGCCTATAGGAATGGGAATTTCGCCTACATAAAGCGTTTGTACAATGCTTCTTGTCCTGTAGCCTTGTTAGGAAGGTATATTATGATTCATGTGAGGGTATTGATCTTAATAGCAATTTGGCTCTTTTGAGAAAAGTGACGTTTCTCAAGTCTAGGAATGGTTATAAGTTTTCTAGGGAGAGGTTCCTTTATTCTAGATGTCGCGAATTGTTTTAAGATTGCTCAAGAGATTTAGGTTACGGTACAACGCGAAAAAGAATTCGGTTTTCACTATTTAAAGTCGAGAGGGGCATCTGTTGCAGTTTTGAACAAGTAGAATTTGCCAGAAAGATTATTGAAGTTGCGAGGACATTGGAAATCCACGTTGCAAAAGTTATGTATGTATTGGAAGACATAACAGACGTTTGTCTGTTTCCTCATTACAAGGATTTTTATTAATTTGTGTTTGTAGTTAGTATGAAGTATCTTCTTGTCTACGATGTCCATCTTATTGTAAGCAATAAATGTCAGTTGTTGGATTGCCTGAGCACCCAACCCATTACGCAGTTGGTTTTTTGTGAATTTTACATCACTGAGGGAGAAAATATTTTATGTTCGTTTGGGCGTAGCGACTTATAACATAACTTCTCTTATTGCCAAGCTCCTTTCAATAGACCCTTCTCCAAAATGGCAACCAAAACTTCAAATAAGTTAAAATTAAAAGTTAATACCGGAAATAGATAGAGCACCTTTACTATAGTAACCCTGCAAAGTTTCGGCATATCAAGTAAATGTAAGTTGAAAAATGAAAAATTTACAGACGTTTGTATGATTGGGGGTATGGCGTATACCCCCAGTCATATGGACAAACGTCTGTAAATTCGTCAAATTTCAACTTACAATTTCTCAGCTGATATAACACTTGCTAGGCTGAAACTTTGCAGGGTTACCAAAATAAATGTGCTCTTTCTATTAATATTTCCGAAAACTATTTCTGGTATCAGTTTTTATTCAGTTCAATTTTAACTGAATTCAAATCCATTACCGCCATTTTTGATGAGGGTCTGTTCCTCCGATAGATATACCTATGAGAACCCCTAATTACCGATCAGCATCCACTGAGGAATTCCATGATTGCCATTGAGCTTATCGTATCGTGCCGGCCTGATCGTTGGCGCTCACGCAGCTAATATAACCATTTATTAAAAACTGAACTACGGATATCACATTTCTAGCATTTTTTTTTTCATTGGCTCGCCGGACACAGGTTATCAGCTCATATACCTGCACTACCAAATATGGTCTATGAATACAGCAGCAAATACACAGTTTTGCGACTCCGAGAAAAAATGCCGACAAAAGCCGGTTTGGATCAGAATTGACCGAGGGTTTTTAATAAAACAATTATCCTACTCGGGCTTGCTGGATATGAAATGATCATAACCAATTATATATATCATTTCATATCCAGCGCGCCCTCGTAGAATAATTGTTAAATATAGAAGCGATAATTTGCAGTCATTAGTGAAAGTCCCTCTTGTCTACTGCTGCTCATCGTCGTAAGACCGAGAAAACCATCTTTTATTATATACAGAGAAAAAAGGTTTAGGCAATAAACCTTGCAAATAAAATTATGTATGTAGTATAATCTCACATTTGGAATCAGGTCCGATCAAGTCCAACCAGCTTCGCGTATATAGCGCTTTATGTGTGTGAAAGATATAGCCAATCATGGTCCAGAGTAAAATCACTCAGCCCATCAGAGAAAAACATTCAAATAGCTTCTGAAAAGCTTGTTCTCCAAATCAGCACCCGCTCGAAGTTTGTTTCGAAAACATGGTTTCGGCTTCCTACTTTTGTTCCTCTGGATTTACCGTTTGATGATTTAATCGAGACTCAGTCAAACAAGGAGGAACATTTAACATTTCTATAAACAGTGTACGTCAACAGTGTCCGAATTTGTCTTTACACAAGATAAAGCACCGCAATTATATGACTGAACCTTACAGAGACTAGGGACAAGGAAACTGAAATATTTCACAGTTTGTGTTTCCGAACTCTGTCGTATTGTACTTATTTAAGCTCGTGTCGACTCTTTGACTACTTGTTGCTGGACAAGAAACGGGATATGTTTTTCTAATATATATTTTTATGCTATTCTGCATGTACGCTTATGGCATCGATCGGGAAAAGTAAAACTGATTTCAAGGATACGTTTAATTATCGTTATATATGCAATAAACATCAGTGCGACAAAATAGGGCCTTTCCGAGTTCACGTCTTCCTCCTCTTCAAAGCGTGTCTAAGGGCGAAGTTTTTGTGATGGTAATTAGTTCTACTTTGCATATGAATTTAAACTATTTCATAAGAACAAGAGGCTACAAGTAGCCTATACTCGGGCCTGCAAAAGTACAGTGAGTGGTGTATGGTTGATTTGGCGCTAAAGAAAAGAACAGAGAGAAGTTTGTCCTACTCACATCGGCCTTACATTGCGATTCTCATGATGTTCGACTGTGTATGTAGTGAATACCCGGACCCAGATTATCTTCATTACAGGTGGTGACAATGACCACTGGACCATGGAAACGAGGTAAAAATAGTGTATTTATGCCAAAGTGGCTAAGCTTGACATTGTTTTTTACTGATCGATGGGTATTCTTGCTCAGTGTTTGAGAGAGGAAACGCTAATTGAACGGCTTAAGGTGAAACGAAATGACTCGTCGAAACATCTTTTGCAGAAAAAAATGAAAGAGAAACGAAGGTGAGATGTGAAAAAATCTTTCCAAGATGACCAAACTTTCGTGCAGTGGTGCACGTAAAGGTCACTTTGACACGTGCGCGACACGTGAAGATGTGCACTATATCTCGACACTTGAAAATACTTCCAGAAGTGCAAAAGTTCCTTGAGGCCATGCCAAATGAATCCATAGCACGAGAATCAAATATTTAAAATATACCATTTGTTGTAATTTAAATACTCGCAGTAATATGCACCCAATTGTCAAAATAAATATGTTATTTGCCAGCTGGGAGGTCCGTATAGGGAAAAACTGTGACCGGGGCCTTGAAATTGCTGCTTTTTCAAGAACGATGTCACAGTTTTTTGCTATACAGACCGACCCTTTGCTGGTAAATAACTTTTTTTTCCTCTCCCCCATCCTCTCTGAAATCACTTGTTTTAATTGTTGACTCGCACCGCGCTTGATAGTGAATGCAGTATTACAGCGACTTACAAACTGAACGTTTCAAGAGAAATTCCATTTCCAAACCTCTTGTCTAATGAAAAATAACCTCTGTATGTAAACGGAGTCGGGGTAAAAAAAAAATGGAAATTTAAGGTCATCAAACAAGCTCACGCAATTAAGGCTAGGTTTCCGCCTGCCGTGAGCAGGCCGGATGAGAAAATTCCACCCGCTCCCGGAACCAATCAGATTGCAGGATTTGTTGAATTCCGCCCACTCACGCATTGAGAAAAAAATAAAAGAATTATAATTCTTTGTGACCAAATTTTGGAAAGTACCTATCAAAGACATACAGTAAGCAAAATCTATTGTGCAACTTCCAAGTACATTACCAGTATGACTTGGGCTGTATTGAATCTGAAAAGTTGTCTTGAACGCTATGACTTCTGCAGGTAATTCTGTTAACATGAAATATGTTTGTCTCGACAAGCTTGATAAGGCAGTGTATAGTTCATTTCCTACATTTACAACTCATAATTACGGGGAAGGAATTAATTTCCTATCATAATTATAATTATATAATGGCACATAGTGACATAGTTGCACATTCACTACCAGCATTTGAGCCATACACTAAAACATCATCTTGACAGTTGTTTTACTGGGATCAATAGGATGTGAACCAGGATTTTTCTAGGTTATGTCCCTGCAAAGGTTGAACTTACCGGTACCAGCAATATGCCATGCGGTAGACTAGACTTTTAACAAGAAACTATTTCAAAAAACAAAAAGTAGTGTTTCGTTTCCGGAATGGAATACTATATTGTGGGTCACTTGGCCTGTCATTCTTATTTCGCTTCGTGTATTGAAACTCTCGAGAAATAAAGATAGAAATGTGAACTCAAAGTCTCTGAACGGTGTTCCTTGGTATCAACATGCATAATTAGCTTTTAAACGCACAAGGAGCAATAGAACGAGACAACAGACGTATTGACGTTTTTTGAGGGGAACGCTGCCTTGCGGCTGGTTAGCCTATGCGACTTCCAGATTGCGTGACGTAGAACAATCTCACTTATCTCCCCAGCACTACGAGCTGAGTTGTAAACAGCACGTGCTGGATCGGACAAGAGTATTGGTTAGCGAGCTATGTACCAAGGCAAACGAGCCAATAAGCTTGGTGGAAGTCACCGTACAGGAGAGGACCCAATTTTAATGAAGGCAAAGCGATATATCCAACCCATCCCCAAAGGGAGGGAGAGGAAAAACTTTAAGAAATTGCAAACAGCCAGTTGGTTTAGTATAGAAGACAAACTGCCAGGTGAACCTTGGACGGCTGACTGAGGCTTTTATAGCTAGACTCTGTCTATTAAAGTAGCCAGTTGCACAGGTTCTACTATGTAGCAGGTAGGCATTACACGTGCTCTTTAGCAATAATGAATGAGGCTTTAACAGATTTGGCCAATGCAGGTGTACGTTATAATCTGAGATCTGGGAACAAAGTCTTTATGTCCTCGTTTTATTTACAACAAAACCGTTGATTTTATGACCTTGAACGGCCGACTACAAAGAACGCGAGTACGGTCACGTGTCATTAATCGTATTTTACTGATAGGGCAGTAAAATCTCATTTAAAGAGAAAAACATACACTCGTTTATGTGCACAATACATCGAAGAATAAAGTCTACAAATTGCGCTCATAACTGCGAAGATCATAGCTTCACTTGATTTCATATCCGCAGTTCATATATGATTCATTTCATATACCATTTCATTATTATTATTATTATTATTATTATTATTATTATTATTATTATTATTATTATTCCATGTCCATTGAACATGCCAGCCACGACCACCTTACATGGAGTTTCCGGTGTTGTGATCTGTGATCTGGCCGTGATTTTGCAAATGAAAGACTCTTGCTCTCCCAATTTGACGTTTAGAGCTCATAATTAACAAAATTAAACAAAATTACCTAAAATAGCGTGACCTAGCCCCTTTAAATTGTACTGATTGAGCTCCTAATGATAGACAACCTAAAACTATAGTCTGGACATAAGCTATTTTTAACCTTGTACATTGAAATTGCAGTTTCCTGTAACCCTCTATTATATAAAAGGGGGTAATTTTGCCTTTCGTAACAGTTCAGGATACGTTGAATTACTATCACAAGAAATGGCCCTAAGTGCCCTTTCTTGTACCCTCTCTAATTAATTTCCTGGAGTCACTTGCCTTGAAAAAGTTCTCGGACTATGCTACAATAAGTTAAAACCAGCCCACTGCCAAATCATCTGCCAATTACAAAGAGTCTGAAGAAAGAGCTTCAGGTATTGAGTGTT
This sequence comes from Montipora foliosa, assembly GCF_036669935.1. NCBI lineage: Eukaryota > Metazoa > Cnidaria > Anthozoa > Scleractinia > Acroporidae > Montipora > Montipora foliosa. Next base: position 45,595,132 of record NC_090876.1, read on the forward strand.
ACAGCTTTCAAGAAAACAAATGACTTTTTAATTAACTAACCCCTTCGGCAATTCCCTTTCTTCACAGTCTAATAAATCGCTACCGGATTTTCGCACGGCCACAGTCTTTCCTTATTGTGGTTTAATGATGTTTATCAGCTGGTCTGCTGCTGATATGCCAAAGTCCTCAATGTTTTGGTGATCAATTAATTATCATGGTAAAGAGTTTCTAAAATTAAATATATAAATATATATTTGTCCAAATGGTCTGGATAGCACACTTGTTACTAATATTTTTTAAAAATACAAAAGTGTGGTTGTATTTTTAAAAATATAAATAAAATTAAGATCCGCGTTTGCCGTAAACTGCAAACGTCAGATTGTAAATTTGTTATTAGCCAAATACGAATCTTTTAATTCAAATTTGGCTTATTCCTTGTTTATTTGTTTGTAGCAGCTGAGGGCAAGAAAGAGAAATCTTGCGAATGTTGATAGCATGTCCCAAAACCACGACATCGCACCGGCGATCCTCTTAAAAGGTCTATAATTGTAGAGAGATTTTAAAAAAACTGAGCGAGAAAAACGAAACAGTGATCATTGGCTTCATTGCACTAGTTTATTGAGAAAAGTTGGCATTTGTTGCAGCCAAACCCGCAAAATCCGGATCAAAGAACGAGGCCGCAAAAACGTCATAACAGCGATTAATTCTTAGTTGAAAATCAATGGTTCGGAAAAAAGATATAATCGCTTGTCGTTTTTTTCTGTTATTGTTTCGGATTATTTTACACCGGTTGGTGGGGTCTCATAAGGCCGTCAAAATGCTGTTCTTCATTGCTAATAGCTTAGTTGTTAATTAAGGCTGTAGAGAATATCGTGTGTGCTTTATCTGCAACCAAACGGGGTTCACTGTGTCTGGAACACAGAACGTAGATAGAATTAATGATTAGAACTTGCAACAGTGTTTTTAATAATTTGGCGAAAGATATTAAAGCACAGACAAGTGCCCTGTACTTAATTCGAATTGTGCTTTAATTATCAGTTGGCAATGAAAACGGTGCCGCTTAATTAAGAGGTCGTATCAACAGCGGCCACATTTTAATTTGTGGCGATGATGGCACTTCAATAATTTCACGCTTACTCGCTTTGTTCTTATTGTAGGGTGGGAGATAAGATACAGGCTTTGATATTCCCTTGTCCGTGAACAACAAATTATTGAGTTCGCAACTTAAATTAAAAACATCGAAAAAAGAACTACAGCTTTAATTACAAGATCCAAGAAAGAAATGATTTTTCAGGGATTAGAATGGCACTCAATTAGCGATGTCAATGAACTGAGCACGCTCACACATTAACACAAGCTGGCTTAGTATCTTTGTTTAGTAGAAAGTGCAAAGAAGTTAAGAAAACATACTTATGGGTGAACAATATTCTTACATACTACATTAAGCACTTCCTAGAAAAATGCTCTCTTTAAGTTTATTTTGCTATTATTTTTTTAAAAAAACCAGAACCAAAAGTAAACCAATTTGAATGTTGCTTGATCTTATTAATTAATCCTGCAAATATTTCACCCTTGAAAGAAGCTAAAGTTTTCAACTCGAACTTGGCAAGAAGCTGGAAGCGAGAGTAATTATATTGCCCTGGTTTTACGCTTCACCATTTGATGTTACAATATAAAACATGCACTGTAAGCTAAACTGAAGTTCCCGTTGTGTCAAGTTAAGAATGGACACATGCGACTAAAATCTCCCGATTGATGCTGAATAACTGGGGACTAATTGACCTGCTGGAGTTCCATACGTTGGCGGACGATACATGGAGCATGGAGCTGGTGGCCGGACTCTACTTGAAGGAGCCATGGAATTAGCAAAGCAATATTGAGGTCTATGATAGATTGGGTGCGAAGGGAACAGATATCCCTGAGCCGCGAGAGCATATTCAATTTCTGATGACAATTTGCGTTTCCATTTCGTGCGTCTGTTTTGAAACCAAATTTTGATTTGGGTTTCTGTCAGATTGAGTGACTTGGAAAGCTCAGTTCGGCGTGCAACGCTGATGTACTTGTTGGCTTGGAACTCACCCTCCAACTCTTTAATTTGTTCGCTTGTAAACGCTGTTCGTGGTCGCTTCTTTGGGTCTGGGATCGGTCGTTTTCCATGCTGGTCGTTTGAGGAGGCTTCTAAATGATCAAAAACGTCTTATGTCAAAGTTTACAAAATGAGGCTACTACAATTTAACAACAACCTTATTCAGTAATCTTCGAGCTCGTAGAATCAAGATTTATGGGTATAGGTTTTGCACCTAGCTGCTCTCGTTGCAGCAAATTTTAAGAAGTAACAATTTTCTTTAGGGCTATAAATCGCTTCTCAAGTTCGGTGATAAGGAAGCTGCTTTGTACATAAATGACTAGTTTATTACAATAATAGGATAAAAATTTTTCCTTAATTAAGGCATCTTAAGTTCCCTGGCTGTTGTGCTTGATGATTTTATTGATCTTAGACCTTTAATTGTTGGAAACTAATGATCCAAAGACTTCTTTCTATATCTTTCTCTCGGCTTTCCCTTTTTTTGTTTGTTTTTTTTTTTGCGTCCCCCTTCATCTACTATATGTATCTTGTACTTTCGCTAACAACTGACGTTTAAAAGAACACCTAAGCTACAGCCATTGCTTATCAATCTCACTTATTAATAATTTACTCTTCACCGAGACCACATATTATTAGCCATAAACAAAATAGCTTCTCGTTCAAAAAAGGAATGGAAGCAACGGTAAAACAATATGAACAGGCCAGCAAGTCATGTTTATGTTCTTTTTATCCTCGGGAAGGAACCGATTTTTTTTTAAAGATGTGCACAGTATACAAGGGGTCTTCTACGGAGTAAAATGGACTCTGTTTACGCTGTGCTTAACAGACCTGCTCTTTTGGAGTAAGATATAAACATCTGTCACAACCATATTTTATAACTCAAAGGGGGAAAGAAGGTACGGCACTTTGTTCTGTGAAAAGTTGATTTGCCTCGAGTGTCTTTCGTCATGTGCTATTTGGCATAAAATACCTGACCAATGTATGTCATTTGAGACCATTTTAGTCCCTTTATTCGGTCATGCTCAGACATCTATTCTTCTCTATTTGAAAACTGGGTTTGTGCAACAAGGCAGGTTACAATTGGGTGAAAGATGCACTTCCATGCCTAAATTGACCAAATTATGTTGGCTTTCGCCGGATCGTTTTCATTCTGTACGTCTTACCTTGTTTGGTATGTTCCTCTGAGAATGCCCGTTTGGGTGCATTCTCTGCGTTTGTCACAGATATAGGTCTTGCTTTCACTTTGGATTCAATTCCCGAAAGATGCGTTTGACAATCCTTGGGGCTTCCATCAGTAGCTTCGATACATCGGTCCTTGCTCAAGATGCCTTTTATGGAAAAGTTAAGAACTCTACTAGTTAGTGGCAAAGAAGAGTAACTTTCCATTGGAACAAATCGCCGGCACTAACTTTACTCCCGCTTCTAAAGACTTGCTTTGGCTTGGGATTACAAATGATGATCCACTTCCCTCCCCAACTGATTGATGGCAGATCTCGTGTGGAATGAAGCGCGTGCCGTCCATCTTCTGGAACCAATAAAAATCTAACAATTGTCTCAGCGAGACGAACGGAAAAGGGGAACTTTAGCCGAACAAAAGCCAGCCCTGGGGAAGCTATTGATGACTTGTGTTCTTGTCAGTGAATTCAACAAATATTTTTTTCTCAAAGTCGATTGCAGCGCAATTAAGGAAGAGTTGGGATCTAGGAAGATTTACCTACAGAGTGTAAGTTATTAATTGGGTCTGCATGGCTTACGTGAAATAAGCTTCAAAAAGCACTGAACAAAACACTGACTGGTTTTACTAAACACAATCGATTCATCAATGAACTGCAATTAAATGGCAATGATTAAAAAAAAATTGTTTAGGCTTTAGGATGATTAGGGTTATAACATCTGAAGTTAGAACCTTCAACCTCTCTCAGAAAAATCACCTTTTGCCGAGAACATCATCATGTGAGAAAACTGAAAATGTATTCCAAAACGTTCTACCTTCCACTAGTGCAATACAAATCTCCGTAGGGGTTCACCCACTTAGGAAAAATTTAATCCTTTTGGTTAATTAACCATCGGCATATAATCACCCTGCAGTAATAGAGGACAACCACATGGCAAACCGGAATTGGCTGTAGTTTGAATGCATTGTTTATCGCAGTTGATTACATCTGCAAATGACAATTAATATTGTGCTTCTAAAGAGAATGAAGTTCTGTGAGTCTTTATGCATTAAATGTCGCAGATTGCAATGTTTTGACTGGTGACCCAGAATACATAATTTTTTCGTCAAGAACATGATTCAACAAAACGCATTTGCAAGACGTTCTATGGATGTCGCTCAAACATCATAATCACAACCGTACCACACTTTGCCTTTTTATTATACCTTATCTTTCTTTATAACCATTGATAATTTTGTCTTTGCAGATTAGATATTTTGTTTCTAATTTGCGCCCATCTCAATCATTCATTTGTAATTATAGACTTCCCCAATAACAAGGTGTAGACAACCTATTTTGAAAAGATTAGAAGAAGCCTGGGGCCAAAATTTCTTCCTTGGCCAATATTCAACATTGGAACAATGGAAAGAGTATTTGATTTACAAGAGACTGGTGTTTGGGAGAAAAGTAGATCTTGACTGCTAGTGTATCTTTCATGAAAAAGCACAGAGCGCTAACAAACGTCGGCTGGGTTCAGTCAGCGGAATTTGTCGAGACCACCAAGACTTTGCTAACTTAACGAGCCCGCAAAGAAAGCATGAACTTTAAGGTACTGAGTGAAGTAATAGTTTTACTTCAAACAGTTTTGTTAATGTTAAAGTTCGAAAATGACTGTAGCTATCGACATTCACTCACTGCAAACTAGAACTTGTTATATTGTTAGTGGACACTTTGTGATTGTTATACACGGAAATGCATTGGTCACTACTTCGCCATGTTTTCGTCCTCAGTTCAAACTGTGACTCTCATTGGTACACACGTGGGGCCAAAGAGGCTGTCCATATAAGACTTCATCCTAAGAACATCAATAGGAATAGTGGAATCGAAATTCCCGAGTTTTGGATATCTAAGTTCAAGAAACACAACAGCCGTTATAGGAAAACGTGGCCTATAAGAGAATAACATCTACAAACCAGAATAAAGATACCTGCATGACCTGAGACTAGTCCTGTTCCGGGACTCCCTCTTACCCCGCCCTGAAAATGGGCCTGGAACCCAGGCAGGAAAAGAGAGAGTCCTGTATTACTTGCAGGCGCAAAACTGGGGGAAAAAACATATTTGGAAAAAAGATTCCTTATTTGGGAATAGTTTATTTCGAGTGCTTTTACACTGGATACATAGGGATAATGTAAAAGGAAATTATAACGCCAAGTTACGCCAAGTTTCTGGAGGCAATTGATCTCGCGTTTAAGAAATGCCACTTTTCCTTTTTGCCTAAGGCGGAACAACTGCAAGCTATTCATGCAGTCGTTACCGGTAATGATGGTTTTGTTAAACCTGCAGAAGGATTTGGCAAGTCGGTTGCTACGTGGTTGTTCCTTTAATATCGGCGTTTCTAAAACGAGGGTAAGGGTATGACCAAGGGTAAGGGTAAGGGTAAGGATACGAATACAGACAGTATCCTAAAAATGCATAAAAGCTAACCTTAAACTTTTGTTTAGGCCTAATTAGGCCTAAGGTTAGCTTTTATGCCTGTTTAGGATACTTTTTGTATTCGTATCCTCACCCTTACCCTGACCATTGGTCTTACCCTACCCTCGTTTTAGAAACGCCACACTTTAATATGCTTGCGATTTTCTTCGATCCGAGTCCGATGTTAATTGTAAATTAGTCCTTCTTATCGTGAGCCCCAATCGAGAAAGATCAGATGGATGACATATGAAAGTATGGAATTTCCTGCCTGAAACCCAACTGAACAGCTGCATGACGTTGGCGCAGAAAAATATCAAATTTTGATTTAATTGCTCTCCCGAGAATCCTTGAAACTTACAAATATACTGTATGTAGGTCGTGGATGTGAATCGCTCAACGAAGACTAATAAATCTCCTGCAGGAACTCTTATTTATTGCTCATTACTTCTGTCGATCTAGTTATGTGATGATTGCACTGATACAGTGAACATATATTTGAGTTGCACAGTAATTATTGAAACTGTGATTGTTTCAGGAGTTTAGGCCTACCAATTTTTTTCAAAATCAGGGACAAATTGTTTGGATATCCAATATAAAACAGTCAAGTAAAAAATCTCGCAAATACTGTCAGTTTTATCAGGAATAATACACAAACATCGGTGACAAACAGAGTATTTTTTTTTTTTTGTGAGTAATTAGAGTAGAGTAAATTATTCAGACTATAAATTTTTCCTTAGAATAATTTTTCAAAGCACTTGTCGCATTAAATCTTTCTTTCCTTACAAGGAAAGACTTAGGGCCGTGGCCAAGTGGCTAAGGTTTATGTAGAGACTGCATGATTTTATATCGGAAAAACTAAAAGACGATTGCATGACAGAAAAACTGAGCATTATTCCTGATTAAGTTAGATAAAAAGTTAAACGAAATTGAATCACAACCTGGACTATTTCTTTCTTTGCATACCAGTTTGTG
>NC_090876.1:45601895-45611895 GCF_036669935.1 Montipora foliosa
TATCTAGCTTTTCTAACGCTTAGAGTGATCGTTCTCGGCAAGTTTTAGTTTTAAATTATCAACAGTCAGTGGTTGAATTCCGGGCCGAAAAATGACCTTCGTCCTCATAATATGACAACGATGGTCACTCCAAACATAAGATGCTGGAAATAATTAATTGCATCAGAAAAGCGTTTTTCTTTGATCTTATATCTACAACCGTCCCTACTCCTTAAATAAGTGATTTTGTCGAAGAAACGGTCATGTGACACGTCACGTGATCTGTCTTGTTTACCCCCGAAATTTGTTCATAATCATTGTTGCAATTTCCCCTGGGACATGAAGATGTCCCAGGATAAATCGAAAACAATGCATTGTGGGATTTGACAAAGTAATGAATTATTTATCATTTTCTGCTTGAGGCCTTAAACTGCTTGAGGTGCATTTCGCCAGCGTGGGAAATGGATAAACGAAAAGGACGGCCTTTTCTACTTGGGTTAGTTATGAAGAGAACTGAGCCACAAAAAGCGACTTGGTTATGGTTGCTTGACACTAAATCTAAGCATTCTTTACCCTACTGAAATTGAAGTAATCATCAGCATAAACGTTCTCGTCAAAATTATATTTTAATGAATAAAAAACACAGGGACAAGCTCGCAAGCAAACTTTCCAGATGACATGCTGCATAATACAATACACAATACATACTTAATTGAATTGACCACTCTCCATGGGGGCTTTTTAGGGCCAATGAAACACAATCAACGAAACGACAGAACAACAACAACAACAACTGTTAAGAATCCCAACTGGCTGGAGTCAAACCAGTTGGCTATTTACAAGTGCGGCCGAGAAAATGAACCAGGGACTACCAGGAACAAATTCAACGAGTGGTCAGAACGGGTTTTGAACCCGGAAACTCCTAACCAGTGTACCGCACTGCATCTCTTTGCAAACATAACACACACAGACATAAAACTTTATTTCATTTCGAATTTTTAAGTAGCTAAGGCCCAGTTCAGACGTCGTGCTTCTGCCGTGTCGAACTAAATTCAGGAATTAAGTTCGACAAACGCACGGCAGAAGCACGGCGTCTGAATCAAACTTTTGAATTAAGTTCGGCAAGCAATTAAGTTCGACAAGCTCTGCCGTGCTACACGACTTTGGCACGGCATTGATTCAAACGTCGTGCTTGTGTCGCGCCAAACAAAATTCATAATTATATTAATGTATTTGGCGAGATTGAGTTTCCCACGGGGAGTTAGGAGAAGAATTGTTCCGAGGCATCAGTAAAGCCTTAATTTGGTTCGACTTTGGCACGGCGTCTGAATCAGAGTTGTTTCCCTACCGTGCTACAGTCGAACCAAATTGCAATTAAGTTCGGCACGGCAGAAGCACGACGTCTGAACTGGGCCTAAGACAAGCTTGTACGTATCGTCGAGAGAAAAAAAGAAAGAAAAGGAAGAGAAACTAGATCCTTCAAAATTCTCATACTAAAAATGAAATAGTAATTCTTAAAATACTTAAATTTAAGTACAATAATTACCCAAAGCTATATTTCAGGTTCTCTGCTTTTATGAACCATAGATTTTGCAGCTGTATAAGGTGGAGACAAAAATAAAATTTGTCTGTTATCCTCTAATGTAACGAAGCCTTAATACACGTTGTCTTTGAATTTGACGCTTGCCCCATTTTTAACACTTAATTCAAATAACGATGAGAGAAAAACTATTCATTCTGAATTAATTCATATTCGAATTTTTACTTTATCTGGACTGTGTTTTGGCTAGTGTATGCACTTACCGTCAATTTTGCCAAGGCGGCATTCACCTTCACCCGATTTTGTGCCCTATAGTTCTTCGATTCGATACAACAAGGAAGCATATAATAAGGTACCTACCGGAACTGAATATTTAATACCTTTGGCAACCTTGACATTATATATCACGTACCCGCCAGAGCACGTTTCCTTCATTAAACCGAGATGAAAATATCTTTCTTTTGATTGATGTTACATGAAGGATGAAGTGTATTAGTCTTCGTTCTTCAAAGGTTTTCGGTGTACGCGCACAACGATAGATTGCAGGCGTAGTTAGATTTGGACGATTATCATAATTTTCAAAGAACTTATTACCGGATTCATGATCATTCCCTTTATTAAAATTCTTTTATTCGGTTCACTTTGACAAAAGACTGACCGTCGCACTTATAACTATAAGATAGGATAAATAGGACCAGTTTAAGGACAGAAAATGAGTTAATCTAAGGAAGTTCAACACTGAAGACTAAAGAAAACTATGGAATTTCTCGTGACATCTGCGGGCTTATAGATTATGTATGCACAAGTCACTTCTATTTTATCTTGCAAGAATTGTTGACGATGCTGTGTTTCTAACTGAATACATGTCCATTTCGATCAACACTATAAATAAGCCTCTTTGGCTTAGCTATTAGGATGCAAGGATTGAATGCATCGCAACTTGAGTTTGCTTATGCGCTGTGTTTTGCGTTGAAGAGAACTCATTGTAGGGGCGGGTTTCGTCGCCTGACATCAGATTAGACTGAAAAAAGGAGGAATTATGAAGCGGAAACAAAATGTTCAGTCCTTTCTTAGAAGTTGGAATAAACGTTTGGTTAGTGCAAAGTTCTGCGAGGCATGCATGATATGCAGCAAATTAAACGTGCGTCAGAACAATTTCAAGTTAGTTCTTTTGCAGACTATTTAACTTAAAGTAGAAACGAGTGAGTTTTACTCAAGAGCGTGTTTTGTTATTTTTGAGCTAAAACGAAATATATACCGGGGGGGCAAGGGCTTCCGAATGTTGAAACAACAAGTGCATTGAAAGTTGTAAAATGTCAGCAGCTGGGAAGCCAAGTTGATCTTTGCGAGATACAATCTTCTTTTTTTTTTTTTTTGACATAAGAAGGTCTAATTTTGGAGCAAAGGCTGAACGTTCTTATCTATTTTTGCGATGTGAGGCTGAAAATTTTAAGATCTTCTTGAATTTACATCGGACTTTATTTCACCTGGTGACTTAAATGGTGTTGAAGTTGTTTTGGAATGAACATAAATAAGAACTGCTCATTGTTACAAACTGAGATATGTACCATGCAATGACAAAACCATTGTTATGTTATACAAACTATGCCCTTAAGTAGTTGGGTTATTAAGTGGAATGCCGAAGGCATACCACTTCTTAAATCCGGGCTGGTCACAAATTTTCTTTTTTTTGTTGGTAGTCACAAATGTGCATACCCCACGGATATTGAATTAGGCTCCGATCGGGTGAATTTTTCTTTATAACCTTTAGTATATCCGAACTTCCCTGTCCCATTTAGAAACCATATACTTTCCCTACACTTCGCGATCATGTGCGCGCGTTAGACCACTCGGCCACCGCGACACAGTTCTAATGCGGGGAGGAAAGCAATTATTCATTGTGGAATCTTTCCGCCGACCATGATTGACACAGTATTAAAATGTTCGATAAAGTGGACAGATGTTTTTTCTTTGAGAAAAACAAGCTTTAAAGGTAAGAAGAATTTTCTACGTTAATTCTAGATCTTGCTTCGTACTTATACTTGTGTGTTCCGCTGTGAACATTACGGTATTTTGCACAGAACGAATACTTCATTAGAAGTATTTTGCATAGCACGAATACTCTAATATTTCTTAGGAACCGGTTTGTTAAGCCGTTTTGACGTAGAAAGAAAATAAGAAAATAGCTTTCAACGGCCAAACAAAATAAAAAATGAAATCAAGTTTTAAAAAAACGAATTACTGATGTCCGTAACGGGGACTTCGCAGCGGTCCCCCATCCAAGTACTAAACACGTTCTAAAACACTTCGTCGTATTCTAAAACCGTCCAATTCTGGTAAAAATGATATGTTTTGCGGTCATTTTTTCCAAATCTGTGCTGTTTTGGCACCACACCGTAAATATTGTTGATGAATCTCCACTTTTCTACCGAATGATTTATCCAGTTTGCAATAATGGAAAGAAAAAAGAATATTTTTCCGGAGCATTTATCAACTTTGCAATATTTATCAAATTTGATCAAATTTTTGACTAAACAGTCACGCAAAATGACAGAAGAAATTTCCAACGTCTTCTCATAGAAGATCACAGAAAATGGCGACGGAAATTTCCAACGTCATTTTTAACAGAAGGTAAAGCAAAATGACAGCGGAATTTTCCAACGTCATTTTTCACAGAAGATGAGGCAAAATGACGTTGGAAATTTCCAACGTCATTTTTTAAAAAAGATCAAGCAAAATGACGGCGGAATTTTCCAACGTCATTTTTGGCAAAAGTAAAACAAGACTACCTGAAGTGAAGATCTTCAACTTTATTGTCTAAGGACGAACTTAACTCCCACGGACTAAAAACGAGATATTTCACACACTCAGATTCTAAGCTTGAAGACAATTCACTATATAGACATGTAAAAGAAACCATATGAACCTCATTTATGGGCTGCTCGTGGAACGTTTTCACCAAGATGACTAACATTTTTTTCCCGGAAAGATGTTAAATTATTACTCACCCTTGTTTTAATTGAAATGTAATTGTTATGTACACTATTATGACAAATAGAAAGCTACGGTTAGTTCCTCCAGTCGTTGCAAACCAACAGAGAAATATGTCAATACTGAAGAAAAAAAGTTTTTTTTATTACAAAATTAATTCTGCTCTCTGTCGTTAGCCACAAACTTGGCTCTTAATTGTCTGAGAACTATAGCACAAGTAAAACCGAGCGAACAAATATGAACATCGGTACTCCCATTGAAATCTGCAAATAGTTCTATTTGCTTCAAACGGCACACGCTAATAATGCTACATTCGTGCTTTGCATCGACCAGTATCAAATCACCAAATTCAATCTGTAAAAGAACATGAAATGAAAGAAATTTTATCAGAGCTACTTTTGGCTGACAATTAGTTTCTTTTTTTTTTTCTTTTTAATGAAACATTCTCTCTCTTACCTGCAACCGTTCGCCTTTCTTGTCACTTTTTGAAGGGGAAATGTTCAGAACGTATCCACGCTCTTTGCCATCCCGCTTGAGAAGACTGTCGCGGAGTTGTGAATAACAATTTTGTTATCTTCAATCGGTTCCACAAAATACCACTGGTTTCACAAGACCCCAAATGCCCGTTAGTCATTATTATATTAGCTGAAAGTCTTGAATCGCCAAAAGAATCAAAGTGCTAGCTATTTAGGCTGGATGGATTTGCAGATGAATTCGTTGGTGGGAGTTCTTTTTCCTCAAACTATATCAACGAGCTAGCGTGCTATTCGCCCCTTTCGTGAGATTTCTGTTAAAATCTTATAGCTTATCTGAATGAATTTCCGTCAGTTAATTCAATTGTCAAGTAGAAACCAGAAAAGGACCGGAAATTAATAATTTAAGTGACCTGGCGCCCCCAGCCCTGCTATTTAACAAACCTTCAGAAAAGGCAAAAGGCAAGTTGCATTAGTTTTTTGCTCGGTTTGTTAACCTGTAAAAGGCTTCTTTCAAATTAAGGCTGCTTTCGTGGATAACAAATTAATTCCCCGCACTTAAAAACGCAGGTGACTTTATACAAGGTCAGCAAGCGCTCAACAAAATATTCGAAGAGGTCCCCCTATTTTCTTGCAAAAGAGGAAAATCCCTCAAAAACTTTTAAAGGCCGTTTACACGACAGAAAGATTTGGGTCAGAGCTATTAAAACTGTAGAAGGGAATAGAAAAACATTTGCGAACCGTTGGAGTCGTGCTCGGCTTTCATAATCAACCGCACTGTCGCATTCAAAAGACACATGTCACACATATTGCCGCCCAGTTTCACATCACGACATTGAAACCTAAACGAAATAGGACAACAGGACGTTGAAGTAGTTTCAAATGCACAGTACGGAAAAAGACTGCGTTTATCGTCCTGTACCAGCCTTGCTACTAATGATTTTTAGATCCTTATTTTGATGATGAAATTAGCGAGGAGAACTGAGCAGATTCGGCCATGTCTGCAAGTAGTCCAGCGACAAATGACCTCCGGTTGAGGCCACACTGAGTCAACGTAAACGGTGAGTGATCTCAGTGCAAATACCAGTGAACTTTTTGAGACACTATTTGAAGACCACGAGAGAGACAACCCTTATAAATTAACACTGGAACCAATTCAGGGCGTTAATTCTTTGCCGAGTGAACGTAATGATATCGGTTGAATGTGTTCCCCTTGGAGATTGGAATCAGAGACGGAAGATGGCATGGCAAGTAAGTTGCCATGATTGACTTACAGCTATTGCGCTTCAAGTGGACAAACGAAAAGATTGATTTGAAGAGGCTAGCTTAAAGAAAGATGTCCAAAAATTTTATGGTTCAAAATGTTTCAATCAAAGTCATAAGCAATGTTGGCCGATGACAAAAAGGGAGCAAGTTATTCGAACCCCCTGAGAAGTAGCTACAATAGCACATGGCTTTTAGACGATATGATGGTGTGATGAAGAAGACACAGCACGAGACAAGGTCAGTCGATGCCGATTTAGCAGAGGCCATGATTCCACCGATTGTTCAAAGATCGTCGGGCGCAGACTGCTATTGAAAAAAACTCGTTGCGGATCAGGTGGATGATATACCTGACTCGGAGGTGAATTCAGAGATAAAGGCGCATATATTCCCTTCATCTTTTAATTTAGCCCAACATTGAACGAAGACTGAATTTCAGTTGTTAATAACCACACAAGCCTACATTATAAACAGCTTTTAATAATTTGAAAAAGTGAACTGTAAACAAGACAAAATCGTCTTCAAGAGGCGACTATTTTGTTGGAAGTTTAAGATTAAATATAAAATAAAAGATATTTTCAAGAAATAGAGTTAGAATATGGAATAGCTGATCTTATGAAGTGCGCAATTAGGCATTCAACATTTGCGGAAAAAAAGGACTTTGTAAGTTTCCGAGGCAATTTCGGGTATGCACATGCGCGAAATTTTGAGGCTGGAAATTTCCATCGTCATTTTTGATTAAGTGCAAATTTGATCTTAAAGATTTGTATGGTCGTTTGTGTTTGACGTTGGAAAGTTCCATGGTCGTGCCTCTCGCAAATTTGACTTTGGAAATTTCCGCGGTCATTTTGTATAACCCTATAGTTTAGACGCTGGAAATTTCCGTGGTCATTTTGTATCAACCCTATAGATTTGACGTTGGAAATTTCCGTCGTCATTTTGCATTGCATTGGACTGATTTTAAACTTATTTGCCTTTCTTAGACAAAAAAATCAATCCACCTTCTTCAATTTGGAAATATTTTGAACCGTTCTTCTCATTGTTGACATAAATTTATGTTTCTGGCAATAAATAAAAGAAACCTCTGAATTTCTTGCCAAGTCCTTTTAGCAAAAAAAAAATATTTTAAGCAAAATTTTCCATCTTTCAATGCACCTCCACAGGAACGGCAATTCTGGCATACTTTCTTGGTATTTTTGCCACACACAACTGAGTGGAAGGTTGGCAAAAAAACCGTACATTGAGCAATTTTTTTTCAAATCCAAGCTTGGCAATCTGGGCTTAGCAATTTTAAACCTTAAATAAGCTACTTTGTGCCAAAATTCCCAGTTTTCTTGGCACATTTTAATCGCAACTATCAATATTTTGCCAAAAATTAACGTTTTAGAATATCCCCGTTGGTTTTAGAACGTGTTACTAACCTCATTCGGAGGAGCTTAACTTCAGCTGACACCTGGGCTAACATCAACGATTGAGATCTTTGTGTTAAATTCGCACATGTATCTTGTCGAACTTTATTAAAACTTGAAAGAAAAAAAGTAAACTAACAAAAACCCGGTGTCTTGCCGTCATTTTGTCATAGATGCATCCTTTGTTTCGTGAGTTGTCAGTATTAAACATGCAAGGTAACTTGATCATAGGCGGCCGCTAAAATCGATGTCATTTTCGATTTTGTGATTTTACTTGTACGACCAGAAGTACGATAGAAAAATTGAACTCAGATTGAACGTACAAAAATCTCCCGAAATGTTTTTCGCTGATGGTAACTTGTATTATATTCGTGGCACAAAATTTATGATGCCTTCATCTTGCAAATTGTCTTATTCTCGATCGACACTTCCTAAAAGTTCCTTCTGCTCTCCTTAAAAACTACATATCATTGTTTATTTACTTTTGCGTCAATATTTGTTTTGCATACAGGGAAGGCAGGCTAACAAAATCTGTACCTTGCTTAGTTCGCATTTTTGGGCATTAAAGTAGAATTTTTGGTCCTATCATCACGGTTCCTGACAGAAAGTTGCATCTTTTGACGTCTACCATCCAGTTACTAACCCCGCCGGAAAGGGCTTGACTTCAATGCAAATTGGTTTTGGAATGCTGTCAGAAGCTCAGAGTACACGCTTAAGCTTGTGGTGAAAAAGAAGTTGTAAATGATCAACTTGTCAGCCTTGAAGCTAAATGTTTCTCGATTTGCTTTTATTTTCTTCAATCGTTCTGCGTTAAGTACCTTACTGAACCACATGTCTTCTCAGGGGGTATCTACCAAACATATCTACCATGACACTGTAATGATTTACGATACCAAAACAATATCGTGTACCACAGTTGTTAGTTATGTGTCGATCAGACCTATGATCAGACCGAATCTTCATCATCCTCCCTGGTAAACCACGGGCATTACCCTACCCTCTGTGCCAGAACAGTGTCGGTTGTTTTTCTTAAACAACCGAAACTGTTCTGTGCTTGCCCCTTACGGCACTGACAAAAGTACCGTACGTTAGTACATGTGTACTTGACCGTAGCCATTGGCCGAGAAACTAATCTTAGCCAAAAGGCCGAAAAGCGATCAGGACACGGGAAAACTTAGGTAAAAAAATAGTGGAGATAAGGGATTTTTGGCTGGAGGGGGGGGGGGGGACTGAGGAGATACGGGATATTTTTTAAAGTAGGAGCGCATTGCGTACGTGTGGTAGTGCAGTAACTAGACACTATTTTCTCGAGAAGCGATCACTAGGGTTTTTTGTTTTCGTGTTTGATAGTTTTTTGTTCAGCTCGAGTGTAGAATCATGACGAACTTTTGTAGTTTGTGAGAACTATTTACTACTTGTAGCTTTTGTTGAGTTTTGAATCGATAATAGAAAGAGTTTTGGCGATTTCAACCCAGACTGGACTACTGGATTTAAGCTTTTTCCTTGACGAGATTTCAAGTTATTGTGAAACGTTTGGTACCAAGTTACTCTAATACTGAAATCGAGATTATGGAATTGTAAAACTAGAACTTTGGACTGGACTATAGAACGCGCAATTACGGAATTTTACATTTTTGAGCATTCTGAGAAATGGAGTTCACATGTTGTCTTCTTGTCTTCGCCACGGCAGATTTAAACAGTTTGCGAGAAACTAAACCAGGATTACGGAACCGGAATTCGAATACATGGCCCGGTTGTTCGAAAGCCGATTACCTTAATCCAGGATTAGAGTAAACTTTTGTTTCATGTTTTCAACTTCTGGGTGAAAGTTTCCTTTGCTTATTGACTTCTTCTAATGTAAAGTTTCACGGAATATCAGCCTTGAACAGCATTTGGGAGTAGAGAATAAAACTCGTTTGTTCATTTTTAACCTGAGATTAGCATTAATCGGCTTTTGAAGAACTGGCCCAGGATGATAAGTTGTTGAACTGTGATCTGCAATAAGTTTTTCGGATGATTTAAGGCTGATCTTGTAATTTTTGGATGAACGTAGTTAAGGAAAGAAGTAAAACTGGAGGATTTAAATAAAGTCTCATTCCAAAAAATAAATAAATGAAAGATCCCGTATCCCGAGAACCCGCAAATAGGGCTTCCTTGTTTGCATTTGCAAATTTAGTAACATTAATAATGAGTTTTTACAACAGACAACTTCAAGTTATATTACAGATGTATCTTTGTGGTAATCTCTCGCCATTTCTGTAAGTGGACAATTTGTGTCAACTGTTGCATTCCACGGATACGCCTTTGGAGGCGTCTTGTTTTACATTTATTTCCCCAGCCTCGTT
>NC_090876.1:45619395-45621895 GCF_036669935.1 Montipora foliosa
AGTCGAGGTTTTCACTGCGCAAACAACTGCAGTCCATAAGCCATTTCTTTTGGCGATTCCTTGGAGCCTCACCTTTGTTTCTGACTAAGGATTTGTATACCAGTGCACTAACTTTTTTGGACTTTAAAATTTTTGTGCTAAGAGGTTCGTATTCTTGTTTATTGTCGTTCACTTGCTTGAGGCTGCTATTGCCAAGTGCCTTGGCAGCTGATATAAGACTGTAAAAGCGAAGTGGAGCAGCATTCAGATCTTATTTTAGCTGGAAATCTTTTAGAGAAAGATAGCTATTGCATTCTGGTTTTTGCAAATGTTTTACTTTAGTAATGCCTTTTGAGCACCAGTCTTTAAAGAAGATTGGTTTGTTTTCTATTCTTATTAGGGAATTGTGCCATAGGTTTTGTTCTTGGAAATGCTCCAAAGACGCTAATTGCTGTTCAAAATTAACGAAACACGTCGGAGACTTTGATCGACTTTTTTGTATCTTTTGTATTGAGGTTACCAGTAAATACGTTTTTGCATCCGTGATTTTTCAAAGCTAGGTCGATAAAAACTTTCCATTTTCCGTTGTTCGTGGAATCCAAGTATTTTTTTATCCAAGCTGTTTTAAGCGATTTATTGAAAGAGACAAGGTCGATCATTTTAAGGCCTCCCTCGCAGTAGTCATTAATCATAATTTTTCGTTTGATTTTGTCTCCCTTCCCCTTCCAAAGGAATTGATAGAACAATGTATTAATCTCGTTTATTGCATGATAATTGGAAGGCATAGGAGATAACAAATAGACTAGTTGCGAGGCGGCTAAGGACTTGAGCACGGTGATTCGTCCCAGCAAGGTTAGCCTACGGTACTTCCAGCAACTCAGAATTTTTCTTATCTTTTCAATCTTTTCATTATAATTTAAGCATGAGGATACTTCAGGTTTGACTGACAACCACAACCCTAAGGTTTTCACTTTACATTTCGGCCACTTAAAATCCCTTCCTGGCAAAACAAGCTGTTCATTGCCAATGCTGGAACCTATCCAAAGAGCTTCCGTTTCTTTATTATTTAGTCTGAGACCGGAGACTTTACTGAAGTCCTCTAGCAAATTAAGTGCTGAAGCAAGCTCTTCTCTTGAGCCATCCAAAATAAGCGTGGTATCGTCTGCATATTGGCTAATTTTAATTTCGTTATAGTCAACAGAGATGCCTTTTATGTTTACGTTATTTCTAACTGCCTTGGCTAAACACTTCAGCGCAAAGAATAAATAGATATGGCGACAAGGGACAGCCTTGCCTAACGCCTCGTAGAGTCTGGAAAAAGTTGGTTGACCACCCGTTATTTAGAACGCAACTTTCCGTTTCGCAATAGAGAACTTTTACCCAAATAATGATGAGATAATGAATGATAATGATAATGATGAGATAAGTTGCAGTGTCAGGTTATTCTTGATTGACTATAAGATTCTAAATGGTGTTTTTGACAAGTTTTTGATTTGCGGAGGTGAGATCTTCTGGACTTTGGCATAAAACGAGGTGTCAGAAAGTAGCCGCAAAGCTTCTTTTTAGTAAAGCTCGGACCGCCAAACAACTACCGCGCCGCCTATGTCGGCTGATTTGACAACTATTTTATTGCGTTTACTAAGATTTTTAAGCGCGGCCCACTCTTCCGAAGAAAGGTTGGAAAATTTAGTGTTATGATTGAATTTAAGTTTGTGAATGTCATGACGGCATTAATTGGTGAAAAAATCTAGAGGCAAATTTTTCAACATCTTGCTTAATAGAAAATTCATTGGTGCGTTTGGTAAAATTTAGGCCCTTACTGAGAACAGATTTTTCTGAGTCAGTAAGCGGAAGATTTTCTGAAATTGTAACTACGGTATTATGGCTATACAATGTTGTGTCGTTGGTAATTTGCGAACCTATTAATTGTTGAAGTTTTAGGGTCTTGGTTTGGTGTAAATGGTCAAACAGTCCAGTTCCCGGATTTTAGCGCGAATCGATATTGTACTAAAACTACTGGACAGATTTTGGAAAGTTGGGAGCGACACTGAAGAATTTGTTTGTCAAGCGCGTTTCGGTTTTTGCACATAGCTCTAATTGTGATCCTCATAATATTACGTGAAATAGAATTTTGCGCGCATGGAATTTGGTGAAGATATTGATTCAAGTGAGAGAATGTAGAAGCATGAAAGTTTCAGCGAAAACCTTTAGGAATGACCTTAGAATTTACGCAAAGGCCAATGAAATTAGCATTTTATTGGGATAGCCTATTTTAAATATTCATATCATTTCTTTATCGTGATAAAATAATACTTCTTTGTTAGAAGTGACACAAAGAAAACCCGAAATGGCTAACAACAGCGGCTGAAATTTGATTTTATCATTTCCATGGATTCAGGAGTAAGAGTAAAATGTTCCATTTTATAATCTGCAGGTGTTTATTAATTATTGTCTAAGGGTAATAATGACATTAATTGGCCAATGGTTTTAAACTTCAGTACTATTTCATTTATATTTGAGC
>NC_090876.1:45626895-45631895 GCF_036669935.1 Montipora foliosa
TCATAAAAGAACTGTCTGTACCCATAAACAGAGTTCATTCAAGCAGGACAATGGAGACTGGAAACAAAGCGTGAAATGTCCCCACCACTGGTTTCCACGATATGGTATTTATCAAGAAGGGAGTGATATTTCATGAAAACGTTGTCGCTTGCAAATCCTTCTGTATCGAATGAGATGTCTACTTGGTAGTGTTCACGAGTTCATTGATGACTGTGGAGTCCAATTCTCGAAAGGCAAGTTCGTAGACTGGCGGGGCACCTGAACCCTTTATAGGTTTGAAAAGCACTGGCAACCTGTTGTCTCTCGGTTCCCGCGCTAGCAGCCTGGGCCCTGTTGTTCGAAAGCCGATTAACTTAATTTTGTTTCATATTTTCAATTTCTTTTGCTTATTTTTGTTTTTCAAGGTTGACATATTCTAATGAAAAGTTTGCCGAATATCAGCGTTGTACAGCATTTGGGAGTAGTGAAATAAACTCCTTGGTTAATTTTTAATCTGGGGTTAGCGTTAATTAGCTTTTGAACAACTGGGCCCTGTTGTTTCTCAGCTTCGCTTGTTGACTGGTGTCTCTCACTGCATTATTTCCTCTGCCTCAGGCCAGCAATCATGGAGCTTTGCTGGACAGGAGACATAACATACAATACAATACAATATAATATTCTTTATTTTGAGAGGGTAATACATGATTAACCCAATAATGAGTTTTCTAACACATGGCCCTCTGTATATACCACAGAAGACAGACACAACACCGGGAACTACATGCCCTACTCTTTGCGACAAGTGTGCGGGTTCTTTTATGTCCCACAGGATTATGAACATTGAAGGATTGTGAGACGGGACCTCCGGCTTATCTTCCTTATCCGAGAAGACTAGAGAGTCTAACCATTTGCAGATGTAATTACAAAGGCAGCACTTTCTCCTCAGTTATTTAAAGACCATGAGTGTTGGTCCGGCCGGAGTTGAACTCACGACCTCCCGCGTGACAGCCCGGTGCTCAACCAACTGAGCCACCGGTGCGCGGTGGTCACACTGGTCGAAGGACTAGCGGAGTATACTCTATTACCCCCTGCGGTAAAGGATCCTTCGATGTCTATTCGGGATATGATCACCGGTGTTGGAGGATGGAAGATTTCTATCGGGGATGGGACGAGTACATATCAGGCTTTGGTGACCTGACGGGAGAGTTTTGGTTAGGAAGCGGCAGGATCCGCAGGTTGACGGCCGTTAGGCCCAACTCTCTGCGAGTGGATATGACGATAGTGAAAGGCGTCCGAAAATATGTGAAATACAGAAACTTTCCATCGGCAACGAGACAACGCAGTATCAACTTTATGCGCCACCTTCTTCATATTCAGGAAACGCGGGACCCGGATTTTAATTCACTGACACTATTCAGTTTTCCACAAAAGACAGAAACAACGGATATTACCGTGCTGTGCTTAACTGCGCGGTATTTAAGAAACCCTGTTGGTGGTTTCGTCATTGCTGCTTGTTACGAAAAATAGTATTGCGTGACAAGCGTTACTTTCTAGACCCTTCGCGAGAGTTTGTAATTTGTTTATATTTAGGTTTGTACGTAAGCGTTTCTAAATCAGTGTGTTTTGTAATCTTTCTATAATTAGATTCATTACTATTTTAGAAAGTTCTAGAAGTTTATTGTCCGAGTATATAAGTAGACGAGTCCAAGCGGAGTGTTTTTCTAACTAGTTTTTCACAAGCGAAGAGAGTTGGCGTTGGCCGTGTTTAGTCAAGTGTGACAGAAGCTGTGTTTATTCAAGTTGGCGGAGGCCGTGTAAGTTTGTCGAATACGTGTTGTTCAGAGTTTTACTTCGTGGAAACTACGTTCATTTTTGGAATAAATCTTCTTGTTGTTGTTCCGACAACCCTGCGTTCAGTTAAGTCTGCAAGCTAACTTTCCTCAAAACGTTCGAACTCGTAACATTGGGGGCCTGTCCGGGAGAGGAATTCATTTGTTTGCCGACTACAGAAACCAGGAAAGGATCACAACTTGGAAGGAAGTAGCGACGCTGTGGAAAAGGTTGTAGCGAGTGAAAGAGCCGTGGAATTTTAGTGCTGTGAAAATGGAGAAATTTATTCAGCTTGGCGAAAAGTTTGGTCTGGAAGGAGAAAAGCTGCTTGAATTTGTGCGTGAACAAGAAGAGAAAGAAGACAAACGTAGAGAGGAAGAACGTGAAGAAAAATGCAGACAATTGGAGGAAGAAAAACAAGAAAAACGAAGACAATTGGAGGAAGAAAGAGAAGAAAAACGTAGGCGGTTTGAAGAAGAAAAAGAAGAGAAACGTCGATTACTTGAAGAAGATAAAAGAAGAGAAGACGAAGAGAGAGAAACCAGGCGACAAGAACGCGAACTAAGAAAATTGGAGATGGAAGCCGAGCTGTTGAAACAGAAAGAGGCTATTGAAGCGGAAAAAAGAGAACACGAGTTGGAGATTGCACGTTTGGCTGTGGAGAATGCTGACAGACGTCCTGAAGCGAGAGAGGATCGGGTTAAGGCATCTAAACTCCCCTCGTTTGTTGATGGTAAAGACGATTTGGACGCGTATTTGCAGAGATTCGAGAGATTTGCCGAGACAGCTAAGTGGAAAAAAGATGGATGGGCATCGAAGCTCAGTGCTCTGTTGTCTGGACGGGCACTAGAAGTGTATTCACGTTTATCGGAGGACGCAGCTAAAGATTATGACAGGGTAAAGATTGCGTTAATGAAGAGATATGACCTTACCGAAGACGGCTATCGTCGAAAATTTAGAGCATTCAAACCAGAAGTCGACGAAAGTCCGGAGCAGTTTATTGTGCGACTGGACAGATACCTGTTACGTTGGCTAGAGCTTTCGGATACTGCGCGAACCTTTGATGGTCTTAAGGACTTGATCGTGAAAGAACAATTTATTGACTCTTGTCCTAAGGATTTGGCAATTCACCTGCGAGAAAGGGCACCTGAAACTCTAGCAAAGATTGCGAAGATCGCTGACCAGTACTTGGAGGCTCATGGTAAACATTTGTTCAGCTCAGCGAGCAGAAAGCCAACAGTGCAGCCTGAGAGGGAAGAGGCGAAGAACATGCAGATTAATCCACCAGCTCTGCATTGCTTTAAGTGCAACACCCGAGGTCATAAAGCCGTCAACTGCCCAACCCTAACAAGAAAGTGTTTCCTATGTGGTAAGCAGGGACATGAAGCTAGAAACTGTCGATCAGGTGGACGCAGATCAGGAGCACAAAGTAAGGATGGTAACCCTGTGCAGCGTGGTCAAGTGAGTGCCAGTTGTTTAGTTCAACCACCTGAGGATAAACCTACTGATGAAGAAGTTAAGGCCTGTATTAAAGATGATAAGCTGCTGTTAGCCTGTGGTAAGAAGATTCCATTGTTGAGTAGTGCTTGTGTTGAACCGTTGACTGGAGTGAGAAGTAAAATGCCTGTCGTGAAAGGTAGAGTTGGAGAGAAGCCTGTTGATGTCCTGAGAGATACTGGTTGTAGTGGAATTGTAGTAAAGAGGGACCTTGTGTCTGAGGATCAGTTTACTGGCGAATTTAATGTTATGCTGCTCATTGACAATACGGCAAGGAAAGTTCCCATCGCAAAGATTGACGTTGATACACCTTATCTCAAGGGCCAGGTGGAAGCGCAGTGTCTTCCCGATGCTGTTTATGATTTAATTATTGGTAATGTACCAGGCGCAAGAGCCGCTGACGACCCAGACCCAAGCTGGCAAGTTCCTGTACAAGAAGCTTGTGCTGTAACCACGAGAAGTCAAGTTAAGAAAGCTGGAGAACATATTCCGTTGAAGGTACCAGATACCAAAGAAAGTCCTGTAGTTGATAGAGAAAAGCTCAAGCAAATGCAGCGTGATGACGAGAGTCTACAGAAATTTTGGGAGAAAGATGACGTAGTTGTGAGAGGCCAGGCTGAGACTTCATTTGAAGTGAAAGGTGGAGTTCTGTACCGCGTCTACAAGCACCCTTATGTGAACGGAGGTAAACCCCTGAAGCAGGTTATGGTTCCTGTGCAGCTGAGAAGTCGAATAATGGAACTAGCGCACGGATCGATCATGGGAGGTCACATGGGAATAAAGAAAACGACTGATAAGATTCAAAGCGCGTTCTACTGGCCAGGAATTCAAGGGGACGTGACTCGTTATTGCAAGTCCTGTGATGTATGTCAGAAGACAGTTAACAAGGGTTCCGTACCGAAGGTTCCCCTAGAGAAGATGCCATTAATTGACAAGCCATTTAAGAGAGTAGCAATCGACCTGGTTGGACCTTTTGTTCCCCCGAGTGAGGACGGTCATAGATATATATTGACATTGGTCGACTTTGCAACTCGTTATCCTGAAGCTGTCCCACTGAAGAACATTGATACTGATACTGTGGCAGAAGCATTGGTGGATATCTTTAGTCGTTTGGGAGTGCCTGAAGAGATCTTGAGCGATCTTGGTACGCAGTTCGTCTCCGAGTGTATGAAGGAAGTGACGCGACTTTTGAGCATTAAGCAGCTCACCACCACACCATATCATCCTATGTGTAATGGCCTGACGGAAAAGTTTAATGGAACAATGAAGAGCATGTTAAAGAGATTGTGCAGCGAACAGCCAAGACAGTGGCATCGCTATATTAACCCGTTGCTGTTTGCATATCGTGAAGTTCCCCAGGAGTCTACTGGTTTTTCGCCGTTTGAGTTACTGTATGGAAGAGCTGTCAGAGGACCGATGTTTATTCTCAAAGAGCTTTGGACGAAAGAGCTGGAGGAGCCTGAAGTAAAGAACAGCTATCAGTATGTGTTTGAGCTGCGCGAGAAGCTTGAAGATACCCTCAAACTGGCGCACACCGAGCTTCAGAAAGCCCAGAACAAAGGCAAGCATTATTACGACCGAAAGACTAAAGTCAGGAAGTTTGTACCTGGAGATAAAGTGTTAGTGCTGCTACCGACCGACCACAACAAGCTCCTAATGCAGTGGAAAGGTCCATTTGAGGTTAGTGCTATAGT
>NC_090876.1:45634395-45636895 GCF_036669935.1 Montipora foliosa
TCAGTACAGGTAATAATGTTAACAGGGGATGGTCGAAAGAGACCGAAATGAAAATAAAGGAGGAAATAAATGGCTCGCATTGGGTGAGGACATGTGACCGTTAACTAAATGCGAACACGTAATGGTGTGCGAGTCAGGCTCGCACGGTTGAAAGTCCTGATGTTTCGTCAATTTCGTTACTCTTTTATTTCTGTTTTCGATTAATGATTTTTTTCCCATTTTTTCAGTGATAACTAGCCATACTTTCGTGCTTGCCCCCTGCGCTTCAAACAGTTATTTCTTTCGTTAACTGCCTAACAGACCTTTCGAACTTGAAAACTCTTAAGATCTTTCCGTCTTATGAGGTTTCGCGTCCGTAAATTCGATTTTGGTGGGCTCTTCGAATACGATGTTGTGTTGCTATCGTGGCAAATTAAGCGGCAGTAGCCACTGGAATGATGCTATTAAGAAAAGTTTTGCCGCTGAACTTTCTGTGCTTTTAGTCCTCCGCTATTTTAATGCATGACGTTAATTTACTAATCAATGCGCTCCTCCAAATATTTCTGAACTATTCATTCGTCCGAAGCAGATCCATTCTTATTATAAAAGATCCTTAACTGCAGTTCAGTTATACGTCCAGAGATCTAGATTCACTCTTCACTCAACAACTGTTCTCCTTTTCCACAACTGGCCATGGTGCAAGAATTTGGAATACGATTCCTCCAAAGCTACCTTTCTTAAGTAAAAGTTGATCTCTGTTGTTTGTAACTTTGATTATACCGTTTAATTATTATTAATTATTCAATTATTAACATTAAGTTGTATAGTTAGAAGGGACGAGTAAATGGTAAAACGACACAAAACTGCACTGGTGTTACACAGCCCCCTTAACTGTCGGTCAGTTATACGTCCAGAGATTTAAAACCAGTCAACAACTGTTCTCCTTTTCCACAACTGGTGCTAGAATTTGGAAAATGATTCCTCCTAAGCTACGCTACTTAAGTAAACCTCTTTTCAAACAATGCACAAACCGCTTCAGAAGGAATCTCGTATCCCGGTCTTCCTTACAGTGTAGCTTAAGTAGCTTTAAACACCCTTCTCAAACTCATTAATAATTCATTAGCCAAAAACAAAAGAAATCATCACCGTGAAGGAAGTTTGGATACGTAGTCTTAATTAGCATAAAATTTCGCCAACTTTGATCCCAAATATCTCTTAAATACTGATTCCTTTGAGAAGCAATATCAAACACTCAACAGAGTGTTTCATCGGATATCCAAACACCTCGAAATCGGTTAAAAAACTCGGCCTTCGGCCTTGTTTTTCAACTCGCTTCTCGGTGTTTGGATATCCGATGAAACACTCCTTCTCGTGTTTGATATATTACGTAAAACGGAGCACTGATGGAGAGAGGGGGGATGGGGGGGGGGGGGTTAAAATGAGCGCACCGTCTACCTCGGCTTTGTCAGTTGAATTACAGTTACGAGTTAAAGACGCTAGATATGGTTACTTTAAGGTTTTGCAGACTGTTGATATGAGCACAGTTAATCTTTCTTTCCTTTCCTCATTACTAGATCCAGATTAGACCGATTTAATTTATTTTATTTTGTAAGATTTTTCTTTTTAATTCTTATTCTCTTTATTGAGCCTGTTCTAGTTTTGTTGCCCACCTAGAATAACTATGCTACTGTGGGTGACAAATATTGTAAAATCTATCTTGTTATAATAAAATATTGTTCTCTATTTTGAGGGTTGAGCTGCAGGGATATTGCCAGCCTCGTCTCCAAGCCCCAGTTGTTCAAACGATGGATTGCACTGTCAACCCAACCAAGTCTCTCCCTCAATTGAAGAATTATTCTTCATTGTCACTTTCTTCCAAATGAAGTATTATCGTTCATTTTGGACACTGAGAGCTTGATAGGGATCATGGGAAATGAACATATTTCTTTTAAAAGTGGAACCCTAATGTCTGGACTCACAGGACTCGAACCTGGGAACGTGTAATTAATAACCCTTTCACTTAACCACTAGACTACCAGATCACTAACTGCGAGGATGTCATTTTTTATTAATGTCAATAATTTTTTCTTCCAAAAGTGCCACTGTAAATGTGTATTAACACCCGCTAAGATACACGGTGAAAAATGTCGGTTAACAAACTTTAAGAGAAAGCTAACCATTTTAAAATCAAGCTTTAGACTTAACCATTATTCAGCAATGATTTTAGATATATACTAATTAGTTTTGGTAAATAATCGGCACATTTTGTAGTCAGTTGATCTTTAGTGGTTAAGTGGAGAAAAACAGTTCCATCGAAGTGGGTGCTCCAGGTTCAAATCCTGTCCAGTGGCTGCTTTTACTTTTTTTCTTTTTATTTGCTACCACAAGTCCTGGGACAGAGTGGTCAAAATGGAGGATAATACTTCATTTAAGGCAAAGTGACAATGAAGGATAATCCTTCATCTGAGGAAGAGATCGTGTTGGTCAACCGGATAAGTCACTATCCAGTGGATACATCATA
>NC_090876.1:45641895-45649395 GCF_036669935.1 Montipora foliosa
TTGTGAAACAAAAACAGAAGACTTGTTCCAGGTTTGCTCTTACATTTACACGCGTTAGTATTTGTGGGTACTTGTCTCCTGTTTCCAAAAGTCATCCAAATTTTGAGCACTCTACGTGTCTTCTGATGTGCTTTTTTGTGTATGATCGATTGCTTGTGTCTAGCGGTTAGGGTTAGGTTGGGGAATTTCTTTAGACTAATTAATTAACACAGCTATAATAGCAGGTAAGGCAGAGGATAGTTTGGCTAGTATTCTGTACTAGGTGGTAGCATCATTTTCAGATTGCCGCTCACTGTAATATTCCTTGGATTCATCAAGCAATTCAAAATCCAAGTAAGGAGTTCCCTCCATGATCATCTTCTCCAGTGACGTCGAAACATGGTCAAATGTTGGCCGCTCGCTGGGTTCTTCTTTCCAACACTCTGACACCAGCTGGAAACTAGCAAAGAGCGGTAAAAGATCTGAGTAATTACTTGATGCCTTATAGATTTACGATTGGATTGGATTGGTTTGGTGTTCGATAAAGAAAATTAGAAATCTTTATAGCCATGACACATTAGCAAAAATGGACACCAAAAATAAACAGTTCACGTTTTCAGAAAGTGCATTTTGATCACGTGGGCCTTCCTAGTTGTCATCATTCGCCTATTTATTCAAATTTACATTTTAGCAGCCTATGACAATGTGGTCCACTTGACTAAAACAATAGGACTGTATATTGATATGTTACGATAATTTCCTTGAAAATGACGTACTATCCAGATTTTTGTCAAACTTGGCACAATTGATATTCATGCACAGAACATTGAAACAGTGCGAAAAAAAGATGGGGACGCCGTGCTTGTTTTTCGCGCTGCATGCCCTGTTTTTCTTTTTTACTGAATAACGTGGGAAGCGTTCGAAACTTGATCAAGCGGAAAAAATGTTCTTAAATAGCAAAAGCAACTGAATATTACTGAAAACTTGAACCTACTTGTTTTTCCGGGCTAAAATCTTTCAGCAAAGTGATTTCAAATTGCTCAATTTTGCAAAAAATTTGGAAGAAAATTGGACCGCTACATCACACTCACTGTCTAGCTCCAAATGCAGTTTCACATCATTTTATATAAATAACACAACTTCTACTATCCAACTTTTTTTTCTCCTTAACGTATGTTTTCCGTGTACCCCTTACGGGTACATAACACCATTTAAAAGGGGGGGGGAGGGGGTCACCGTGATCTTTCAGAAGAAAATAGCTATTCCTTGACAGATTTAGCTTGGCGTCAATGAAAATCCGCCATTTTACCAATGTGCGCGAGCTAATGCGCGCGCCAATGACGCAATACATTATGCCCAGTAGGGTTGCGCAATGCAAAACCAGGGAATCACCTTAAACGAGATTAAGGCCTCTGACTCCAGGACTGCGTTCGACTCTTTTAATTTGTCAAAAATGCCAACTGTCAAAGTTATTGCTGTTAGCCTCAAACATTCAGGTTCTGCTAATGATGCAATTATATATAAAATCAGTTGACCCCATTTGCAAAGTTTCTTTTGCACCTTTACTTACAGCTCATTGGAGCACGTTTCTGGCCTCTCCATTCGATAACCTGTCTTAAGAAGCTTGTATAACTCCTTGTTGTTAACTCCAGGGTACGGATTTCCTCCTGAAAAAAAGAGGATCTTAACGTTACTTGGGTGTGTACACAAGGAAGCATGCGTAAAAGTATCAATCGAATGGAAAGCAGAGAGAAAGAGAGTTGACTGGAGATGACACTTCAACTTTCCTATGATGGTCCAAAGAGTCCAGTAATCACAAGTTTATGCCGAGTTAAAATTATTATCTATTTTAAGAAAGTACCCAGCACGAAAAGGAAACCCTTAAAAGCTCCTAAGATCCGACTTGATATAAATGCGCCACAGAAAGCGTCTATGCAAAGTCAACAGATTTCACTCTGGCTAAACTGGAACCAAGGTCTTGCGCCAATCGTTCCCGTAAATGTATTAGCTCGGCGTCAGCCATGTTTACTTTAAATTGTGTATTCGTTGCTTTGGGTTTTTAATGCTTTTTTCGTTTACCCATTGTGCAAAGTTCCCAGAGTACAACTCCGAAAGACCACCTGAAATAAAAACAAAAAGAGCGCGTGAGCTATTTATTGCAGTACGTTATAGACCTTATTCATAAATGGCGGTCACATTGATAATTCTTTTGTCCATGTGCAAATTAGCCTACCAAGCCTCATTTTAGAGCAAGAATTCTTTCCAATTCACTGTATGGTATCGAGGCTTGGTAGGCTAATTTGCTCTTCGACAAAAGAATTATAAATTGGCCGCCATTTATGAATAAGGTCTATAGTATAACCATGCAGCTGTGCGCTGTTCTTCAGAATCAAACCAAACTCTGTCTCCTTTTTATACTGCGAAACACAGAAGTAACTTCGAAAAATCTTCATACGTGGAGACTGTCTTCCGATAAGAAAAATATTTGCTTATGGTGTTCCTTTCGTCAAGTTTGCGTATCAGTGTTGTATGTGAAATAACGGACAAAGAGATCATAAGTGGTGAAGCTGCAATTTTGTTTAGTAAGTATCACATTCATGTAATATGTGTTTGCTGCCAGTTTGCAAAACTTACACATCACTTTTCGTGGTATATTCACTGTTGTACAGTGCCTCAGGGGCGGTCCACTTAACGGGCAATTTTTTCCCTTTCTTGAGCGTGTAAAGGCCTTCCTCAACGTGCCGCATTAGTCCAAAATCCGAAATTTTAACCACTCTGTCCTCACCAAGGAGAATGTTGCGAGCAGCCAGATCACGATGAACAAATCCATTGCTAGATAAGTAACTCTGTTTTGGAGATAGAGAAAAATAAGTGGCCGTAGTGAACGTAAATTAAAGTATTGGTTTTTATTTGACTTCCTATGAGAAAATAAATCCTTTTTATTCGGGTATTACAATCACAGACATTTTATAGGTTAACAGGAAGCTAACATTATAGCCTTTTATCCCTAGCCTACAAAAATAGTGCATCTCTCGTTTAGCGCTAAACGAAAGAAAAGAGACAAGTGTGTTCTTCTTACGGGATGTACATTGCCCTAGATTATTATAATGTTCGAGTCAGGTTTGTTTTCGTGAATATGTACAGAATCCCTAGAAACATATTCCTTGTAAATTTGCAAAATCGCTTGACAGCTCAGGCATTGATAATGATAAAACTTATAAGAAAGTATAAATAAAATAAAAGCAGAACAAGAGAAAAGAAAACTCAAGACCCCAAAACGGAAAAAATGCCAATTCCTAGACTCAGTTCTTTATGGCCCGATTAATAAGGATTTAACTATTGTAAGACCTTGACTGAAGGGAAAACTGGTTACTTTTCCAAACATCCCACTCCTGTGTACCGTCTCTACCCAGTTTTTTTGCTTTAGAAGTTGCAGTGGACTTCAAGTTGACTCTGAAAACAAAGACTCTACTCGGTCATTTTCCGATTACTTTGTGCAACCTCTTTTAGGGAGGGTCGCCACTGGTGAGAAAAAAAGTTAACATTATTTTAAAAAGTTTGGGGTCAGTTTGCTCTTAACGAATTGCCATTTAACTGTCGATCGCAAATCCTTTTTACTCCGACGGCTAGGATTGGTTGCACAGAAGTTCGGAAATTGCCATAGCCACTCTCCCCTTCCCTCACAACTACAGACCAAACCATTACAACACAAGAGCTATTAACTGCTTCGTACCGATGGCTAAGTCTCGTGAACCTTTTTTCTGCTCGTCTTCTTGTCCTTGTCCTGCAACTTCATCGTCGTATTCTAACGGACATGTATTACTAGTCTAGTTATACGTGTTTCCCTGGTTCCAAATCACTTACCATTCCTCGCGCTATTTGCCATGCAAAACAAAGAAGGTCTTCTGCTGCGACATTTTCTTCATGAGACCGGCGGTCATCTTTACTGTGAGGAGTAGAAGCCTTGAGCCCAGCACGATCTTCATACTGATTCATCACCCTCTTTTGAGGATCCCTGGAAGTTAGACCTTCCTCAAGTAAGGGCTCTCGGGAAAGATCTTCATTGCGCATGATACTGGCCGTCGCATCGCCCCCACCATTCTTTAGTCTAGCTTCTGAGTCGTTACAACATTCATTGAGAAGGGGCACCTCAATGGCATCCGTAGCCAAGCATTCCTCGCCATCTTCAACAAATTTGTTGCCATCACCACACGCGCTTGTGTCGAACTTTCCAGGATTTTTGCCTTGTTCTGGGACCTCAACAAGCAGTACTTTTGATTCATCATCGTTGATGAGAGTTGACTTCTTAGTATCCAGTGTGAAGAAATCATTGTCGTCAGCGTAGAATTTTTGATAGCTTTTCTACCAGTCCGAAGTAAAAATGACAATAAGAAGAAATAAGCAAGGAAGATACAAAAGCAAGCAAACAACAAAAACAAAACTAAATAACTAACTAAACTAACTAACTAACTAACGAAACAAGTTCTATCACACTATCCCATTTGCTTTCTGTTTGTTTTCCTTAACTGACTCGTAGTTTTATTCGCAGATGCTACGTAACGTTTTGTTGATAGATGAATTTTCGGCGATATCCTAGTGTCGCGAAGTCCTCGTGTCGCAAGTTTGCCAATCCTTTACAGTCCGGCAAGGGACAAGAGGGGAATTACCACCTCAACTGTATTTCAGTGATCAATTGAAATGTACGGCAACAGGTAAATATAAGAAATTTAGGCAAGGGGCTACATATTTATACATCTACTCAGAAAGACATGGCGTGTAGAATCAAGGTATTCATTAAAGAAAATATCCTTAGGTTTAACTGGGATTTACTTTTATGCTCTACCTTTCGTCTCTTGTTTCTGAGCCAATGTTGAAGATCTCCGTAAGGAAGGTACTCCAGCAGTAGAAAAATTGGTTCCGAGTTAACACAACAGCCCAACATGCTAACAACGTTCTTGTGAGAACCGATCGCTTTCATCAGTTCAATTTCTTCCAGAAACTGGTTCCTAGCGTCTTGATCTTCATTGTCTAAGCAAAGATAAAGTTCACTATCATCATCATCGTCATCATCATCATCGTCGACGTCTTCGTCGTCGTCGTCTTCGTCATCATCGTCACCGTTCGTCAAGTGGCGCATACTACATCCTTACGGGTTTCCATAACCACTAGAGGCTCTTGGGGACAGGTGGTCAGCCAAACGCCCAGCCTCCACCTGACCCTAGCATGCGTGTGATAGCAGAGCATTAGTGTGTAAGTTATTTTAAGTTCCCCTCCAGTTTTACGTCTGGAGGTTTCTGGGAGAGGTCAATAAAGTAACGTTACTGCTTAATGACGCGATCACCTGAGCTGAAGCAGATGTTCAGCACACAGCCAGCATGATCTTACTAATTATTTTAAGACCCTGCTTTGCGGCCGGGTCTAGGGTTTGAAACCGCGACCTCCCGCTCAGCGGTCCGATGCCGTACTAACTAAGCCAACCGGGTGGCGGTTTAAGATAAAGTTATTAATATCTGATTAGTTTGTAATCAAACTCTCTTTTGGTTTTAGCACGGCGAGCAACGGACATTGACTATGATGATCGAGTGGATGTTTGAATGAATACATACCCCCCAAAACCTTAACAGCGACTGTTTTTCCTTCTTTGAAGTCCGCAATCGGCGTCCTAGATTTACAAAACACCTCGATACCAGGTGATTCCCTGTAAATGCCTCTTAGAACTTTACCAAAAGCACCACTGCCAATCTCCTCTTTGAAGTCAACCTGGTCTGGACAAACCTCCCATTGTAACAGAGGGATGATCGTAGACTTAGATCTACCGACAGACCATACAATCAACTGAAGTTATAAGACGTTGTAAATATATGCTAATCATAATTTCAGTATGAGTGACCATTAAGTCTATATTACTGCCTAGCAATGAAACTAAGCTAAAAAAAAACCTTGTCGAATCATAGACTGTTCAAAGTCTGTGGCTGTACCCTGAATAATTTAATTTCAGCTACTTAGTTAATAAGTTAGAGTTATTGGCTTCGTTTGAAACACCGTCTCATTGCGGCCAGTTCAACATTATTATTATTATTATTATTATTATTATTATTATTATTATTATTATTATTATTATTATTATTATTATATAGCAGAGGATTCAACTGTATGCTACATTCTAATCAAGTTACATAGGACACAAACCGTAACCTGTGAGACGTGGGGTAAAAATAAGTAAATAAATAAATGAATAATGAGAAAATAATTAATAACAACTTCAATTGCAATGCAAGATCTATATATTTCTGTATATATACATTGAATAATCCTAAAAAGCTGCGTTGTGTGTACGGTCCTCTTTCTATCTATTTCTAATTCAGATTGCAACCTTGAAAGTCCGGGCGATATTCAACGTTCCCGAGAGCACTGCACTCTGCATCTTTCACAGTACGTCTGTTCTTCTGCCTCCCACGAGTTCGCGCATCGTGATATCCAGCTCCCGTGACCACTCCCCGAGGGCATCCATTATGATGTTATATTGCTTCACATCGTAGCCTGGGAACTACTGCCTCAGTTCCCAACGAAGGGGTCCGTCATTCAGGGTCTTCTTCTCATCCTTTCTTTTCCGATTGTTAACCCATTATTATTTATTATTACTATTATTATTATCATCATCATCATCATCATCATCATCATCATCATCATCATTATTATTATTATTATTATTATTATTATTATTATTATTATTATTATTATTATTATTATTATTATTACTTTTTAAGGATTAAACCACTGCAAAAACCGTGTACGATCAAAACTTGCTCTACGTTGGATCAAAATAGATCGTGACCAAACCATAAAAAAATTTAAAATAGAAAATATCCTGCAAAGGTTGGTCAAGACAACGTGAACATAGGCGTTGGTATGTTCACGTTGTCTTGACCAACCTTTGCAGGATATTTTCTATTATTATTATTATTATCATCATCATCATTACTATTATCATTATAAATACTATTATTATTATGTAATTACCTTATAGGTCTCTGGCTACGAGACCGCTTCAACTTCAACGATTTTCGACGAAACCAAACTATTGCCAAAACAGCGATTATGAGAAGAACTGCTATTCCCACTACTAGCATAGCATACTGCAATAAAGAAAAACTGCCATTCTCTGGGACTGAAGATGTCTTTCCGATGCTGTCCTCAACTTCTTTGTCTGAAAAGTAAGAGGGTAGGTTCTTCTTCTGGAAGTAGTTCATTGCGAGGAATGTAATCGGCCGATAGCTTTGCCATCACCCTCGTCACTAGACAACAACCCAAAAAGGAAAACTTACTAACGCATAAGTGTCAATTTTCAAACCCACCTGAGAGTGTTTTTATGATCCATGTTTTTGATCTGTCGCTCTTCCCCAGCTCGTTCCAGGCAGACATCTCAATTATGTGCTGCGTATCACATTTTAGCAACAAAACATGACTAGTCTTCAAGACGTCAGTTATGTTAATTTCGTGCCATATTGCTCCCGTTTCTCG
>NC_090876.1:45654395-45659395 GCF_036669935.1 Montipora foliosa
ACTTTCTACGGACCACCATTCCCTTTCTATCTTACGATTGAGCACATGGCGACTGAACAAAAACTTCCGATTTTGATAGCTTAGTAAAAACTGCGATGACTGACCCGACGGCCATTGATAAATCCAGTCACCATATATTCCGCCATCCTGAGATCCAAGGTCCCACTTCATTTGTTTGATCCAAATTGAAATCGTAAAGCTTCGGCCATTGATATTGGTTATTGGTGACTTGGCGTAGTTGAAGACATTGCCTGCTTGTCTTATTAAAAAAGCCTTACTGCCTGGACATCTGCCTTCGATAAAGGTGGTTGGTGACGAAGCATTGGTGCTGATGTATCTTCAAAAAGAAAAAAATACAACATTAAATTGTCCAAAATGTCTACTAGAGTTATTGCTAATTTTAATAAACGAAATTGACCTCAGTGTTCATCACCAACCTGATGTCTTTCTCTTCATTATTTAGTAGCCAATGGTCAAGGACTACCATCTCTGACAAAACTGAATAAAGAGAAAGATATGACCGATTGGAAGAGAGGAAACAGCGAGAAATTAAGCAAGGAATGAAAAAAGGGCCAAAAAAAAAAGAAGGAAAGAAAGAATTTCTCTATGTAATAATGGACAAAATTTTCAGAGCAGCTATAATAATATGTAAGGGGAATTTCATTAAAGGCTTAAAGTGAAATTATAATGAGCGATTTTAAATAAAAGAAATAGTCAAAGTCAACGCCTGCGATTTACCTTCTGCCAACATACCTACCCCACTGATAAAAGTTGAGTAACTTACCGTTTTGAGAAATTACGATTATAGTTGCAAACGTCTGTAACAAGCAAGAAAAAATGTGTTAGAATGAAAAATTTAACATACAAGACTTCGGATAATTAAAATCGCTTTGCAGATTTAAAATTCGCGACAGGTGGACTGAGAACGAAACCGCTCTCTTAGTTATCAGTTCAGTGACAGTACAGGGAAAACTTATTTATTTATTTATTTATTTATTTATTTATAAACTTTTGCCACTAAGCAGGGTATCTCCACAGAAGCTCCACTAACGGAGAAAAGGTGGTCTATCTCGTTGAAGACAGACCCCAACACCGGGAACTACATGCCCTACTCTTTGCGACAAGTGTGTGGGTTCTTTTACGTCCCACAGGATTATGAACATTGAAGGGTTGTGAGACGGGGCCTATGGTTTATCGTCATTATCCGAGAAGACTAGAGAGTCTAACCATTTGCAGATGTTATTACAAAGGCAGCACTCTTATTTAAAGACCCTGAATGTCGGTCCGGCCGGAGTTGAACTCGCGACCTCCCGCGTGACAGCCCGGTGCTCAACCAACATAGCCACCGGTGCACGGTTAAACAAGGAACAACCTAAGGAGTAATTAAATGAAATTATCGTGATGATGTTAATTATTTTATCAGAAGGTATTGGTAATACAAGGTCTTTAAAATCTCTTCGGGTTCCTTTGAGCCATGCATTTAATAAGTTTACTTGAGTAAAATGCGGTTGCAATGGAAATCAACGACAGTAATGTCTTAACAAATGTTTTCCAGCTAGCTAGTTAAAATACATTTCAAACAGCCAAGAAGTTTTGTTCCGAAAGTGATGTGCAGTTTCATGATGTGGACCCATCTGGTCAACATATCGCACTATTGCATTTATCATTGGTAACCAAACCTGTGAAATAAACGGCAACTGCCTTGCGGCTCCTTTCAAGGGGTTATTACTGGGTTGTCATATGGCAATCCAGTCAGAAAATGAGTGGAATTTATCCGTTGTGTTTTTTTGCTTTTTTTTTTCCTTGTCAAGAAAATGGACAAGTTGCGCAATAGGTCTCTCCTGACATTCCTCCTATTCTCTTTGTGCGTAGAGTCTTTTGCGCGTATTTTAGGTAAGTTTCAGGGGTTAGTAGAAATGCGTAGATTTTATCCGGTGGACACAGTAAAATATTTAATTAACCTGCAATGGCGTCGAAGTCAACGCAATGCGAATGGCGTTCAGTGGATCTTAAACAAAATATACCCTTAATTCATGGAGCTCAAGAATGGAACCTCAATGGGATAAACAAGACAGACGTTGAAAAACAAATATCTGGAATCTTAAAAGCGACGAGTAATGGACTTCTAAAACAATTGCATCTCCGTATCAAAGTGAGCTGTGTTTCTAATATTTTACTGACTGTGATGTTATGAACAACACTGAAACCAAATGGCAAATTCTGTATGGGTTTAAGATTTAAACTCACTGAAGGAATCGTACGCCTTGAATGCATCTGTTTACTGAAGTCGCATCTCATTTTCTGTCTGTTGTCTGGCTATTTACATTTATTTTGTACTCAAATCTGCACAGTCTTCAAGGGAAAAAAATGGAAATGTGACAGTGACGATTTATTTAAAAGAAAGCTTGTTGTCTATTTCGTTCTTCATTATTCAAGGAAAAGGTTCTTCAGAAAAGGGTTTGATCCTGAACTCCGATGACAAATTTATTTACGTGACACGGACAATTTGTTTTTTGTTTGCACGCACGCAATTGAAATACGAAAGGTTTTTTTGTTTGTTTCAATAATTTTTATGCTGGAAAAGGTCTTTGTGAGATTTTTTGTCCAAATGAACGCCCAAAAATAAAGATTTTTTGAAGAACTTTCAGTGGAATATTTTTCTAATTTAACATTCTCCCCCCCCCCCCCCCCCCCACCCCCGCAAAAAACAATTGCATAAAAATCTTGAAATAAACATCACAATGCACACAAGAAATTCACTCGCATTCACCCCTTCGTCGAATCCTCGTTACTGTGGTGTTACGAACAACACTGAAACCAAACGGCAAATTCTCTGGTAACTCTTTCAGGTTGGTTGCTTATCAGAGAAGGAATCAAACACGTCTGGTGGATGTGTGTTTACAATTTCTGGTCATTTCTGGTCTCGTGTCAATAACCCGACAAAGAAGGCTTCCTTACCCGACAGATAAAATGTAAATAATCTCTTAAATATTACAATAAAATTAAAAAAAAATGAAAGACGGATTTCTACTGTACGACGCGATTTACGTAACTCTTTTTGTTGTAGATCGTAACTTGTTATTTATTCCATAACTAACAGTGTAAAGTACTTACTGCTAATCAGGAGCTTTTGAAAAGTAGTACATATCTCTAAAAACCATGGAAAATTGTAAGCAGTAATAGCTGTTAACTAGACTTCTCTTACAATAGTTGTTCTACTCACTAGAAATCTTGCATTTGCAAAGGATTTTAAAGTCAAAAGGTTTAAAGGAGTTGCTTGAGAATATTTGTGGGTGAGGTGTGCTAGTAAAAAGTTGGCAGAGCCCAGGAACGGGACGCCAAAGAGCAGACGCAGTAACCTGGAGACTGACGTAAAACAGGAAAACCGCTGCAGACCAGTGAATTATGACAAGTTGGGGAAAAGAACAACTAATGTATTGAAAGGTGTAAAATGTCAGCAGCTGAGAAGCCAAGTTGATCATCTATATATATATATACGAACGTCTTATATACGAACGGCTTACGACAGGCCCACGACATGATTTACGATTGTACGTTGTGTACATCAGAAAAAATGTCGTAGCATTTTAAAACATGTCTTAAAACGCTGCAACAATCGTAAGTCATGTCGTAAGCCTGTCGTGAGCATGCGACAAACATCGTACCGTGTAAATCGGCCCTTATCTATTTTTGCGATGTGAAGCTGAAAGCGTTAAGATGTTCTTAATTTACATCAGACTTTGTTTCACCTGACGACTTTGATGGTGTTGAAGTTATTTTGGATAGAATATAAAAAGAACTGCTCATATATGTATCACGCAATAAGAAAACCTTTGTTATGTTATGCAAAATATGCCCTTAAGTATTTGGGTTAATTTACATTTACTTACCTTTATTTTATGCTTGTTGCATTGAAAATACAAATGAGAAAAATAAAACCGTTCTTAATCGACTCTCAGCCTGAGAAATGTTCTTAACACTTTCTTAAAATTTTGGTTAATCTGAGACTCAACATTCGTATAAAAAAAGTTCTTATAAAATAAAAAGAGTGTATTTCAGTGCTTGGTATATATGTACAAAACCTACCGTAAGTAATTTCCATGCACGGTCCATAGCGACCCGATCTCCTGATTGCGTGCTTCAAACCACGATGAGAGGAAACTGAAAAAAAACACAGCCAAGTGCACTGAAATGACAAAGACCCTAGTTGCATTGATATTTATACTTCGACTTTCATATATGTTACCTTCTGCTTTCCACTCTTTTTTTAATCCAATATCAAGTAGGCACAAATGTAATACTATATAGACTGTCTTCTAAATGAGCGTTTTGTATTCCTTCTGCCAGGACTACCTAATTATGACAAGTTCAACAGGAGTACTGAAAAATTCTTCGCTTTCACAAATTTAAGTGTTCCCTGAAAAAGTCGCTCATTACGTCATATTAATTATTGTATTTATACTTCCTCTTTACTCCAGTTCATCTGAAGTGACATCTTTTTTTTTTTTTTTTTTGGTTCTCTTTGTTTGCCTGTCTCTTATCATTATATTTGTGCCTTCCTGAATTGACTTTTTCCTTTAATTTAGACATAAAATTATTTATTCTGCACGTCCTAGCTAGATTAGCTTCTTAGTTATTTTCTAGGAGGCATTGTACCTTTCTTAGTCTGTTACTTATTTCATGTATCCCTATTTACGTGGAAAGAAAGAAAGCCTCACTGGTTACAAAGTAAAGAAAACATTCAGTTATAATTTGTTCCATTTTACTTTTTCATATTAAATCTCACGTTTAATCTGTAAGATAAATAATCAGATGGTAAAAGATGTATATTAACGTGCTCGACTATCAAATGTCTAAACCGCCGTAGTATTGATGTTAAGTAAAGACATGAGCATCACATAAATACCAATAAGGGAATAACATGACTTTTAGAGGGAATATTGTTTATTTGAGCCTGCGTGGTGTCATTTGCGGCCCTCGCGCTTCGCGCTCGAGCCGCA
>NC_090876.1:45661895-45674395 GCF_036669935.1 Montipora foliosa
ACAACAATCGTATTTAGTATAATTAATAGAATATCACTTAACTGTTAACTTTTCATTTATCAGTTAACTACTAATTTTTTGGCCAAATATCAGTTAACTACAATTTTTTTGGCCAATTGTCAGTTAACTGTTAACCCCATTAGCACCCTCATATTTGGGCTGACAGTAAAGATCATTTTTCCATGGCATACTGAAGAAACTCTTTCATATTCACATTAACAAATTGTAAAACAAAAAGGTTTTAGCATATTTGATCAGTTTGCATATACATCAACCCTTGGCCTTTATCATGGTAATGACTAGCTGATGGGCAGTCTATTAGACGGGAAGTTGAAATATTAATAGAAGCCAGGAATTAATTCTCGGCAATAAAACCTGAACGATTTCGGTTTTTTTTTTTTTTGGCAGATATGACAAAAAGAGAATCCCCCCTTTCTTGCAGATGTTCTAATTATCATTTACATAAATGCCATCAGGATTTATGCACATTCGGTTTACCAGATCCTGATAACCCTGCTTTGCAGTGTGGCCTACATCGATTGGGCGTATGGACAAATAAATGGCAGATGCATTTCAATCCAGATAAATGTGAGGTGATGCGTATTACACATAGAAAGGATAAATCCAGACCTGTTTACTCCCTTGGAAGGCAATTTAGGTCGGTAGAGAATATTGCGGCCCTCGGGGTACTGACCACCTGTTCTGACCTGCGCATGCCTGGGGTAACCATGTGCTTGCAACGGTAAATAAGGCAAATATGGTATTGCGTATCATAAAGCGGTCCATCAGAAAAAAACCAACCAAGATGTGTTTTCGCAGCTCTACAAGTTACTAGTCAGACCCATTCTTGAGTATGCGACTCCTAGCTGTTTAGAGCCCGTACTTGATTAAGAATATTGTGGTGCTAGGAAAGTACTTGCTTTAAGACAGAAACGGGGTGAAATGAGTTATGAACACCGTTGCAGTTTACTGAAGTGCCAAACACTAGAAAAGCGTAGAGAATTTCTATCTCTGGTTCAATGTAATAATATCTCTTTCACAGATTTCTTTGAGTTTGCCAAAAGTGTTCAAGAGCTACTCACGACGACAAACTTTACTGCAGAAGCGCGGTTTGTAATTGTTACAAATATTCTTTCTTTGTTCTCATTGCAAGGAAACGGAACGATTTGCTAAGATATATTGTACATGCCGAATCACTATCTTTATTTGAATATTTATTGAATTAGTAGCTATCAAATTTATCTAGTTATCGAAATTTTTGTAAGCTTTTTAGTTTGGGAAATTGTTTTTATACAGGGTTAACCTCATGATTTCCCTTTTCAGGAGGTTTATGAATTTGTGCTGAAAGGAGAAAAACACGTTCAATTTTCTTGCGTGCAAGACACACGCATGTCATTATACGAACAGTACCATGGAAACACTACAGATAGGACACTATTTTTTCTCAAAACAATCAGCTAACAAAAGAAAACGCCATATTATTTAACATCTTGCAGCATTTGCACAGGCCGGTCTTTCGAAATCGTGTGGTATCCGCAATTCGGTTTCAATTTAGTCGCAAATTATAACAACATTTACGTTCCACTCGGCGCTAAGCTCAAACGAACGTAAACTATTTTCTTCCTTGATGCTTTAAAATTCACAACAAACGACTTCATAATGGGTGGGTTGCTCAGGCAATCCAACCATTAGATTAGAGGAAAAATAAAAGAAAATCTGTTCGATCAAGAGGGTTTGGGGGGGGGGGGGGACCACAATAAGTGGCAAACGTCTTGGGACATTCACCCTTTGAAGTTGGACAATGTTGCCAACAGTGAACATACATTTCCTTGTCTATTTGAACATTGATTGGGGGAGGAGGGACCTGCATTTTGAAGCTCTTGGTGGAATTTTGACAGTTATGCTTGGTTTTTGACATCTGAGAGGTTTTCAGGCCCATCCTGTCATTAGCGTCCCAACTGCGTTTGCCACTGATTGTAGCTGAGAGAGTCAGAGTTGAAATTTCGAGAGTGAGAGAACAACCAAAACTTGCTATCTGTTTATAAAATAGCCTGATAACTCAATGACAATATCCCTGGGGATTACTAAAACATGCACCTAGATGAAACCTGATAACAAACCACAAAATCGCTTCAAATTAGAAGGATTCTATCTCATACCAATACAAAATCCATTTGGAACATCGAGTTCACAATCGTTGCCTTAAGCAGTTAAAGGCCTGGCTTTGAAAATGTGTTCAGAAATGTAGCTGATCGCCAATATCTTTCCCCAGATATCCTACAACCCGATGAAACTTTCCCTGAAGAAAAAGCTTGTTGTCCTCTTTTGCCTCAATGTATAATTTTGATCACGTGACTGGTCACGTGATGAAAATATGAATCAGCGATGCGATGGCGGATTTTATGTTTACAGATTAATGAATCAACCTTTCAAGTGGAAATCCAACATATCCAGCTTTAATTTCTACGCTTAGAGTGATCGTTCTCGGCAGGTTTTAGTTTTAAATTATCAACAGTCAGTGGTTGAATTCCGGGCCGAAAAATGACCTCTGTCCTCATAATATTTTTGTTGACAACGATGGACGGTCATTCCAAACGTAAGATGCTGGAAATATTTAATTTGCATCAGAAAAGCGTTTGTCTTTGATGTTATATCCTACATCATTTTCTGCTTGAGGCCTTAAACTGCTTGAGGTGCATTTCTCCTGCGTGGGTAATGGATAAACGAAAAGGACGACCCTTGGGTTAGTTATGTAGAGAACTGAGCCACAAAAGGCGACTTGGTTATGGTTACTTCACAATAAATCTAAGCACTCTTTAGCGAATTGAAATAGAAGAAATCATCAGCATAGGTATTCTGGTAAAAATTTTATATTTTTAATGAATAAAAAACACAGGGACAAGCTCGCAAGCAAACTTTCCAGATGACATACTGCATAATACAATACACAATACATACTTAATTGACCACTCTCCATGGAGGCTTTTTAGGGCCAATGAAACACAATCAACGAAACGACAAAACAACAACAACAACTGTTAAGAATCCCAACTGGCTGGAGTCAAATCAGTTGCTATTTACAAGTGCGGCCGAGAAATTGAACCAGGGACTACCAGAAACAAATTCAACGAGTGGTCAGAATGGGTCTTGAACCCGGAAACTCCTAACCAGTGTACCGCACTGCATCTCTCTACAAACATAACACACATAAACATAAAACTTTATTTCATTTGGAATGACAAGCTTGTACGTATCTTCGAGAGAGAAAAAGAAAGAAAAGGAAAAGAAACTAGATCCTTCAAAAATTCTCATACTAAAAATGAATGAGCGGCATAATTCTTAAAATACTTAAATTTAAGTACAATAATTACCCAAAGCTATATTTCAGGTTCTCTGCTTTTATAAACCATATATTTTGCAGTTGTATAAGGCGGAGACAAAAATAAAATTTGTCTGTTATTCTCTAATGCAACGAAGCCTTAGTACACGTTGTCTTTGAATTTGACGCTTCTCCCATTTTTAACACTTAATTCAAATACCGATGAGAGAAATAATATTCATTCTGAATTTAATTCATACTCGAAATTTTACTTTATCTGGACTGTGTTTTGGCTAGTGTATGCACTTACCGTCAATTTTGCTAACGCAGCATTCACCTTCACCCGATTTTGTGCCCACTAATTCTTCGATTCGATATAACAAGGAAGCTTATAATAAGGTACCTACCGGAACTGAATATTAAATACCATTATTATCAATATACGCTGCCAAATAGAAAATCGGTCTATTCAAAACACACGCTCAGCGGGCCGCAAAAGACTGACGGTGGGCTGCTAATGCATTATCAGCCCTACAGCTGATTGGTTCTTGCTTCAATTTTGTGATATGCCTATTATTTATAGACGATTTTACGCAGTTTTTCGGTAATTTTAAATAAGTTCACTGGACTGAGTTGATTCTTTAATAGCTTGTTCAATCAACACTTACATGATGATTTGAAGTGACTTTGAATTCGTTATTCACTTTGCTTGTATTATTAAAACTCGCATTCTTGATATCAGCGCGAAGCGCTCGGGCCGCAAATAGGGAGTTTAAGATCTATGACGCGACGGCAACGAAAACGTCACAAATTTTGCATATTTAATGAGCAAAAACAATAGCTTTGCACGCTGTGCACGTGCATTTTTCATTTTTGTGTATTTCTTTCACGTTTTCGGCAAATTTGCGACGTGAAATGACCAATTCTCAAGTTTTACGGAGAACGTGAACAAAAGGCAGCGAATTTGAATTTTCTGTCGTAGATTCAATACCGCACCTCCTAATTCAGTTCCTGGGGAGTTACACTAGTTTTTCGAAGTTAGACAAGCCGACATAACGACGAAAAAGATTAATAAACCTGAACTTGCAATTTTAAATGACGTTTTCGTTACCGTCGCGTCGCAGATCTTAAAGTCCCTAATGACACTACGCGGGCGCAAATAAACAATATTCCCTCAAAAGTCATGTTATTCCCTTATTGGCAACCTTGACATTATATATCACTTACCCGCCATAGCAGGTTTCCTTCATTAAACCGAGATGAAAATATTTTTCTTTTGATTGACTTTACATGAAGGATGAAGTATATTTGTCTTCATTCTTCAAAGGCTCTCGGTGTACGCGCACAAAGATAGAATGCAGGCGTTGTTCGATTTGGACGATTGTCATAATTTTCAAAGAACTTATTACTCGGATTCATGACCATTCCCTTTTATTAAAATTCTTTTATTCGGTTCACTTTGACAAAAGACTGACCGTCGCACTTATAACTATAAGATAGGATAAATAGGACCAGTTTAAGGGTAGAAAATGAGTGAATCTAAGGAAGTTCAACACTGAAGACTAAAGAAAACTATGGGATTTCTCGTGACATCTGCGGGCTTATAGATTATGTATGCACAAGTCACTTGTATGTTATCTTGCAAGAATTGTTGACGATGCTGTGTAAACATTTCTAACTGAATACATGTCCATTTCGATCAATTTGGCCAACTCCTATCGTGGTTACCATTATCTTAGTAGGTAGAAACGTCTCATCATCACCTCTCTGGAGGTCGCCTTTTCTTAGCACAATTTAGCTACAATTCTTAAATAATCAACTGCGGACGATTTCGGTTTTCCTGGACGTTTTGCAGCTTTTCTTCCAAAATGCTCCGCAGTATTCCAACATGGCAGAGCTAGATTTGAAAGTTTACCGGTATCACTTGCTTTATCATCGCATCTATAACAGAATAACATCTTAAGTTTGCTAGGTACTTT
Source organism: Montipora foliosa (assembly GCF_036669935.1). Classification (NCBI taxonomy): domain Eukaryota; kingdom Metazoa; phylum Cnidaria; class Anthozoa; order Scleractinia; family Acroporidae; genus Montipora; species Montipora foliosa. The sequence goes on from NC_090876.1 coordinate 45,667,194, forward strand.
TTGTAAAAATTTTGCTTGAAGCAAAGTCATGTTTGCTGTTTCCCCATCTCCAAAGTATTTTATTCTACTTTTTAAAGTGGCAGAAATATAGTGCTACTTATAACTAGAGTTTCCTTAAATATGAAGGATCTTTTAGCTCATGAAAATTGTTGTATGCATCAAAAGCGCCTTGAAATGAATCAACCCTACATTTCCTGTACATAGCCAATCACGCGCTGTATCATCGCCGGATGTTAGGGTTGTGTTAACAGATATCAAAAGGACACAGAAGTAAGCCTGGATGCAGTTCACAAAGGAAGCGAAGGCTGGGCTTATCCTTCATCAGCCCTCAGGCGCGAGCTACACGGAAATATGATTTAACAACCCAGGGGAGGTTTTAACGATGTAAATAAATTAAAATTATGTAAATTTTAATAAACTCGTTTCTGGCGATTTTAAAGCAGTATGTAACGAGTTTTTAATATTACTTTGAAAAGCTGAAAAAAGATAATTGGAAGCAAAGATAAACCAAAAATAATGGTTCAGTTGTGGTTAAACTATTATTTCAGCAATTTAGCAAAACTATAAATAAGCCTCTTTGGCTTAGCTATACACCTTATTCCAAAATGGCCGTCATTTTAGAATTCTTTTGTTTGATTGCAAATTAGCCCTTGTTGCCTCCTTCTTAAGCTGAAAATTCAAAAGAATATTTGACCTTGAGCGAGGCAACAAGTGCTAATTTGCAAGCGAACAAAAGAATACTAAAATGGTGGCCATTTTGGAATAAGGTGTATTAGGATGGCAAGGTTTGAATGCATCGCAACTTGAGTTTGCTTATGCGCTGTGTTTTGCGTTGAAGAGAACTCACTATTGTAGGGGCGGTTTCGTTACCTGACATCAGATTAGAGAAAAGAAGAGGAATCATGAAGCTGAAACAAAATGTTCAGTCCTTTCTTAGTAGTTGGAATAAATAAACGTTTGATTAGTGCAAAGTTCAGTCTGCGAGACATGCATGACATGCAGGAAGACGTGCGTCAGAACAATTTCAAGTTAGTTCTTTTGCAGACTATTTAACTTAAAGTAGAAACGAGTGAGTTTTACTCAAGAGCGTGTTTTGTTATTTTTGAACTAAAACGAAATGTATACCGGGGGGCAAGGGCTTGCGAATGTTGAAACAACAAATGCATTGAAAGTTGTAAAATGTCAGCAGCTGAGAAGCCAAGTTGATTTTTGCGAGATACAATTTTGGAGCAAAGGCTGAACGTTCTTACCTATTTTTGCGATGTGAGGCTGAAAATTTTAAGATTTTCTTGAATTTACATCGGACTTTATTTCACCTGGTGACTTTAATGGCGTTGAAGTTGCTCTTAAGTAGTTGGGTTAATTTACATTTATTTCCCTATATTTTATGCTTTCATTGAAAGTACAATGATGAGCGCAATAAAAACGTTCTTAATCGACTCAGCCTCAGGAATGTTCTTAACACGTTCTTAAAATTTTGGTTAATCTCAGCCTCAACGTTCTTATAAAAAAGGTTCTTATAAAATAAAAAGAGTGTATTTCAGTGATTTTGTGATATATATGTACAAAATCTACCGTAAGTAATGTCCATGCGCGGTCCATAGCGACCTGATCCACTGATTGTGTGCTTCAAACCACGATGAGAGGAAACTGAAAAAAGCACAGCTAAGTGCATTGAATGACAAAGACCTTAGTTGTATTGATATTTATACTTCGACTTCCACAATGGACATCCCAATAAAAAGATTTCGTTTCATACCGCCCCGTCTCTTGTTATGGTGGGACGGTTGGTCGGGCAAAAAAATAAGGAGAACGAACACTTGAATGGGTCTGGGATGCAGAGAAGGCCAGACTGCTAACTAAGAAAGCCTGGTTACAAAGTCAAGAAATTTATGTCCCAGTTTACTTTTGTATGTTAAATATCACGTGGTATCTGCAAGATATATAATCAAATGGTAAAAGATGAATATTAATAACTCGACTATCAAATGCCTAAACAGCCTTTTAAAAACGTATACAAAAATTTGGTTTTATCAACGGAGTTCGGATAATGTAAATTGATCATGACCACCGTACAGAGATTCTAAAAGCTGACCTTTCGAGCGTTAGCCCTTCGTCAGCGCGAATCGAGTGATAATTGTGGGTTGTGTGTAGTTTTTATAGTGGAGTAGGAGCTACGCTATAGGTGGTAACGTGAAAAATAGGAATACATTAGTTAAATACATTACTTAAGAAAAATAAGAATACATTAGTGAAATGAAAATGTTGTGTCGTTGGCAATTTGCGGACCAATTAATTGTTGAACTTTTAGGCTCTTGGTTTGGTGTAAATGGTCAAACGGTCCAGTTCCCGGCGCGAATCGATTGTACTAAATCTACTGGACAGATTTTGGAAAGTTGGGCGCGACACTGAATAATTTGTTTGTCAAGTGCATTTCGGTTTTTGCACATAGCTCTAATTGTGATCCTCATAATATTACGTGAAAAAGAATTTTGCGCGCATCAAATTTGGTGAAGATATTGATTCGAATGAGAGAATGTAGAAGTATGAAAGTTTGAGCGAAAACCTTTGGGAATGACTTAAGAATTTAGGCAGCGGCGGATGAAATTGATATGATCATGACTACAAAACGTAGTATCTATGTTATTTAAAGACAAGGACATCACATCATACCAATTGTTGTTAAGAAAAGAAGATTGTGATTGTAAATTAAAGTACTTGCTTATTCGACTAGTGAATCTGGAATCTGGAATTTTTTTTTTAATTATTATTCTTTCATTTTTTTTAACTTCGCGAAAAAAATGGGTAGGTCAGGCGATGGGAAACGAAACATTTTATTGGGATAGCCTATTCTAGATATTCACATCATTTCTTTATCGTGATAAAATAATACTTCTTTGTTATAAGTGACACAAAGAAAACCCGAAATGGCTAACAACAGCGGCTGAAATTTGATTTTATTATTTCCATGGATTCAGGAGTAAGTGTAAAATGTTCTATTTTATAATCTGCCGGTGTTTATTAATTATTGTCTAAGGGCACACTGTATAATGACATTAATTGGCCAATGGTTTAAAACTTCATTACTATTTCATTTATATTTGAGCTGACAGTAAAGGTCATTTTGCCATGGAATACTGAAGAAACTCTTTCATATTCACATCTTGGAGTCAGGGTGGCTTAGTGGTTATCTATCGGGCCTCCCACCACTGCGAGCCGGGGTTCAATTCTGGCCTCGGCCAACATGTGGGCTGAGTTTCAGTCGATCTCAACCTGACTCGAGGGTTTTTCTCCGGGTACTCCGGTTTTCCTCCCTCATCAAAATCGACTCACAGCTAATTGACATCTAGCTGTGGTGCTGTGCTCCGACATCAAACATGGACTGTATAGCGGCAGCCAGAGGCGCCTTTGTATGCTTTCAGCCCGATGTCGTGAGCCGCGCCCCTCGCAATTCAGTCCTCGACTGCAAGTAAGGGTGATTAGCACTAGCAATATATATATATATATATATATATACTAGCAATATATAGCAATATATAAAACAAAAAGCTTTTAGCATACTTTTGGTCAGTTTGCATATGCATCAACCTTTGGCCTTTATCAAGGTAATGGCTAGCTGATGGGCAGGTTATTAGACGGGAAGTTGAAATTATAACAGAAGCCACTAATTATTGCTTGGCAATACAACCAGAACGATTTCCGTTTTTTTTTTTTTTTAAGCAGATATGACAAAAAAAGAATCCCCCCTTTCTTGCAGATATTTCATTTATCATTTACATAAATGACACCTCAACACATTTGACATCTACTGTCAGGATTCATGGCCGTAGCCAGAAAAAAATTATCACTGAGGCAATGCCCATGGTTAAATTATCTTTGTAGGTATTTACGGTGTTTTTTGGTGGCTACATTTAAAGACAGCACTGGAGTCCGGCATTATTAAAAAAAAGTCTAGGCAAGTGCCCCGGATTGCTTCAGACTGGCTACGGCCGTGGGATTTATGCAGATGACACCAACTAAAATTTACCTAGCATTCGGTTCACTAGATGAAGATGAAGAGCATTCGGTTCACCACATGAAGATGTCGCAAGAGAAATCGAAAACAATTCCTACGCACATTTTGAGGGGAAAAAGAGGTGTATTATGGGATTTGAGAAAGTAGTGAATTACGAAAAAAAAAAACCATGAAAGCTCCTGACCCAGACCTTAAACTGTTTGAGGCGCATTTCGCCTGAATAGGTAATGGATAAACGAAAAGGACGACCCTTTCTACTTGGGGTAGTTACGTAAAGGACTGAGCCACAAAAAATGACTTGGTTATGATTACTTGACACTGAAATTTAAGCACTCTTTACCGAACTAAAATTCAAGAAATCATCATCATAAATGTTCTGGTGAAAATTTATATTTTTCATGAATAAAAAACACAGAACAAGCACGCAAGCAAACTTTGCAGATTGACCACTCTTAGTGGGGACTTTTCAGGGCCAATGAAACACAATCAGCGAAACGACAGAACACCACAACAACAACTGTTTAGAATCCCAACTAGCTGGAGTCAAACCATTTGGGTATTCACAGGTGTGGCCGTGAAATTGGACCAGGGACTACCAGCAACAAATTCAACGAGTGATCTGAACGGGTCTTGAACCCGGGAACTCCGGATGTAAACAAAAGGCAAGCTTCCTAAATTTTTACTTTATCTGGACAGTCACTGTGTTTTGGCTAGTGTGTGCACTTACCGTCAATTTTGCCAGCGCAGCATTCACCTTCACCCGACTTTGTGCCCACTAAGTCTTCGATTCGATATAACAAGGAAGCTTATAATAAGGTACCTACCGGAACTGAATATTAAACACCTTTGGCAACCTTGACATTATATATCACGTACCCGCCATAGCAGGTTTCCTTCATTAAACCGAGATGAAAATATCTTTCTTTTGATTGACGTTACATGAAGGATGAAGTATATTTGTCTTCGTTCTTCAAGGGTTTTCGGTGTACGCACAAAAAGAACTTATTTTCAAAGAACGTATTGCTCGGATTCATGATCATTCCCTTTTTAAAAAATTCTTTTATTCGGTTCACTTTGACAAAAGACTGACTTTCGCACTTATAACTATAAGATAGGATAAATAGGACCAGTTTAAGGACAGAAAATGAGTGAATCTAAGGAAGTTCAACACTGAAGACTAAAGAAAACTATGGGATTTCTCGTGACATCTGCGGGCTTATAGATTATGTATGCACAAGTCACTTTTTGTATTTTATCTTGCAAGAATTGTTGACGATGCTGTGTAAACATTTCTAACTGAATACTTGTCCATTTCGATCAATTCGGCCAACTCATATCGTGGCTACCATTATCTTAGTAGGTAGAAACGTTTCATCATCACCTCTCTGGAGGTCGCTTTTCTCAGTTCAATTTAGTCTCAATTCTTAAATAATCAACTGCGGACGATTTCTATTTCCCTGGACGTTTTGCAGCTTTACTTCCGAAATGCTCTGCAGTATTCCAACATGGCAGAGCTAGATTTGAAAATATAACGGTGGCTTACTTTATCATCTTTATCATCTATAACAGAATAACATCTTTGCTAATTACTTTTTGTAAAAATTTGGCTTGAAGAAAAGTCATGTTTGCTGTTTCCCATCTCCAAAGTATTTTATCCTACTTTTTAAAGTGGCAGAAAAATAGTGCTACTTATAACTACAGTTTCCATAAACATGAAGGATATTTTAGCTCATGAAAATTGTTGTAAGCATCAAAAGCGCCTTGAAATGAATCAACACTATATAAATTTTCCTGTACATTGCCAATTACGCGCTGTATCCTCGCCGGATGTTAGGGTTGTGTTAACAGATATCAAAAGAACGCAGAAGTAAGCCTGGATGCAGTTCACAAAGGAAGCGTAGGCCGAGTTTATCCTTCATTAGCCCTCAGGCGCGAGCTACACGGAAATATGATTTAACAACCCAGGGGAAGTTTTAACGATGTAAATAAATTAAAATTAATATGTAAATTTTAATAAACTTGTTTCTGGCGATTTTAAAGCAGTATGTAACGAGTTTTTAATATTACATTGAAAAGCTGAAAAAAGATGATTGGTAGCAAAGTAAAACCAAAAATTATGGTTCAGTTGTGGTTAAACTATTATTTTAACAATATTTAGCAAAACTATAAATAAGCCTCTTTGGCTTAGCTATTAGGGTGGCAAGGAATGAATGCACCGCAAGTTGAAAATTTTGAAGGAAGGGTTTCGTTTTTACAAACGTTGGCCGTGTAGCACTTTCATTTCAACAGATTTTTAAATCTGTTAAATCAGTTAAAACTGATTAGAGTGTAATGTGAAGTGCTAGTTTTGTACCCATATGAACCATGTGAGCGTAAGCCCTACTAATGGAAATGGGCCCACACAAAGACAGAGAAAAACTCTGACCAGGGTGGAATTGAATCCACGACCTTAGGGTTAGATTGCCGCTGCTCTACAGACTGAGCTACAAGGTCAGACGGGAGCAGGCCGTGGGAACTGAAGATATTAAAGTCCCGGCAATGGACATGTACAAGTACAAGGAAGGGTTACGTTTCACAAACGTTGGCCGTGTAGCACTTATATTTCAACAGACTTAACTGATTAGAGTGTAATGCGAAGTGCTACACGGCCAACGTTTGTAAAAACGTAACCCTTCCTTGTACTTGCACATGTTCATTGCCGTGACTTTAACATCTTCAGTTCCCACGGCCTGCTCCCGTCTGACCTAACCCGAAGGTCGTGGATTCAATTCCACGCTTGTCAGAGTTTTTCTCTGTCCTTGTGAGGGCCCATTTCCATTTGTAGGGCAACCACTCACATGGTTCATATGGGTACAAAACTAGCATTTCACATTACACTCTAATCAGTTAAGTCTGTTGAAAAGTTAATTATTTGAGCCAACTTTTTCAAGTTCTCATGTTGTGCTGCATAAAAAACAGTGAGTTACATATCCTGATATCTTTGTTTTGGAGTTCTAGGGGCATTTTGGTTCTGAGCAATGGTAGTTGAGGGTGCTTAGTTTTAATTTGACCTCCAAAACATAAAAATTATACATTGTGACAAAACCCCTTGAAAGCCAGTGGCCAATATTGTTAGCCAACAACATCCAACACTTTTGGCGCGCTAAAACACAGTTGTTTAAGGCAGCTGCTTAGGCTCTACCAATCA
>NC_090876.1:45679395-45691895 GCF_036669935.1 Montipora foliosa
AAAGTTTCCGAAATTCAGTATCAGGTTTTAAAAGTCCACCACAAACTTCGAAACGCGGTTAGCCGTTAGCGGATTGCCGTGTGCGCACTGGCAAAAATAGACTTAAGCATAAGGTCCGGCATTTGGCGGAAAAAAGCGTGTCATGTTGGATTATTCCTTTACTTTACATGTTTTAATTCAACCAAGCTAGCGTCCTCAAGAATGTGCAAATGATCAGCAAAAATGTGTTAGTTCATTAAAAAACATAACTTATAGGTTTAATTTAACGTGAGGTGCTACAGAATTTGAAACAGGGGTGAAATATCTTTAACCGCAAGAAGGGTATCCAGCGGTCAGAACTTGAACCGCCTACTGCAAACTCGACCGCAAATCCATGTCCACTTTACGCGTTACGCTCGCGTCAATTTGTCAAGCAATGTAATAGCCAATCCCGAAGGCCCATTTTGGGAAATAAACCAATCATATTGCGAGAAATTTATAGACAACGCTTGCTCCTTTGTGCCACGATTTTCGTCACCCTCTGAAATAAACGCTTTCTTTGGCGTTGCCTGTACTCTTATCGACAACGATATTCGTCATCACGGTGGTCAAAATTTGTTGTGGACTAACGAGGCGCACGAGTCCACAACATTTTCACCACTGTGATGACGAGTATCGTTAATTGTCGATAAGAGTACAGACAGCGCTGAACCACTTTCGATTTGTTAAGTTGAAATTTTTGATTTTCCAAAAAAAAATTCAAATAACCCTTCAGGGGCACCCAACGAGAATGTAGTTCAAAACCACTTAACATAGCATTGTTAAACGTATTTTAGTATTTAAACGGTAGATATAGGCATATTTTTATCCCCTAAAATTTTTTGACCTGTTCGTATTCCCTAGCTGAAAGTCTAGTGATCAAAACTTACCTTTTCGAAAATTTCAGCCAGAAAAAAGGCTCCCGAAAATTCTAGGTGACCTTATTAGGGTAAATATCCGTTAAGAATGAGCAATTATACCATGTCACGTTTTAGATGTTCGAAAATCCTAGGACAGGCAAGCAAGAAACTTTACTACAAATGTTCCGAAAGTTCTAGATCTCAAATCGTCTTCCGAACAGAAATTTTCCGAAAATTGACGTTGGGTGCTCCTGACCCTTGTTTCATATGAGCTCATTCTCCCTGTTTTTCACGGATATCGAGGAATGTTTCCCGTCCTCGTTAACTCTCATGAACTCCTTTTGTTCGTCCACTAGCAATTGCATATTACACCATTGTTATCTGTGTCTCTAGTATAGAGATTGGTTGCAAACCATCGGGTCGGATAAGAGAATTTTCAAGCTTCTATAAGAAACAGAAGCCTGCCGTTTATCGTTTGCAATTTCACTTAAACGTGATGCTGAGGATGCGTTCCGAATCAAATAGGAATATAAGGAATAGAAGTTAGAAATCCTACCCTAAATTTCTCTTTCATTCCATCGGTTCACGTTACACTTAATGCTTTCTAGTGATTAACAAAACGGGTGTGTCAGATTGATCCAAACAAACTAATGATACCAATGGAGAGTTTACTGTAAGGAACAACGCCCGGGGAACAACGACGGCTACAGTAACGACAACGCCCCAAAGCAATAATATAATTGGTTAAAAGTAGAAAAATAATCGCGCTGCACATGTGGCATGCATTTCAGCACATACTTTAGCGGGAAAATGTATAAGAACGACGTGAAATCACCAAATTTGAGGTTTTGACAACAATTTTGAGAATGTGAAATGTGAACCTTTCATTCTTAAGATACTTCGCCCGTGTTGTGCGCCGTGAACGAGACGGAATTGTAGCCAATGTCTTACGATACTGCAAAGTTATATTTTGAATCCGTTGACGTTTTCGTCGGAACGTTGCCTTCGTGGATCTTCAAGTCCCTAATAAGAACGAGAAGGGATTTTTCTCTGTCTGGGCGTGGGCCCATTTCCGAAGTCCATATTCCAGAAGTGTCCGGCGATCTCTCTGACCCTCAGTTTACAGTATTATCTAACTTTAGAATATGGGTCCGCCAAATGGCCCATTACCGAGTTGCTGTTTGCCTCGGGTTCCAAACGAGTCGGTACTAAACGATTTAAATGATGAGTTTGATTTGCATGGAATCACACCACTCATTTCGAAACCAAGGCAAACAGCAACTCGGAAATGGGCTTTTATATAATTATAGCCAATCAGATTGAGGCTGATGACCACAACGCTTCTGATTTGACCACAGCCAAGTAGCTGCATGAAGGAATATTGCTCGTGCTTAATGCAAAATCATAGATCGTACACGAAACACAATACAGCAGTAGCCGTCCTAAAAATAGATATGCATTCCATCTCGGTGTGCATTCCATTCCATCACGCCCTCATCATATAGCTGGAAACCTAAATGGGGAGACAGGGGAGATGGAAGGGGTACGTGAGGCGGGAGAGGGGAGGCCGGAGGAAGGGGGGGGGGGGATCTAAAAGGGTGGGAGGTAGGAGAGAAATAATTTATCGAGGCTGGGTAGGCGAAAAAGTGATTGATTGATTGATTTAACTTTTAATGATTTGACGAGAAACATACATTACTTTAAATATTAAAATACTATCAAGGCTACAAGTCTAAGAACATTACTATAATAAGATAAAAAGCCTACTTTAAGTGAGTGCCGTGTATTAAGTATCACAACAAAAAAGCCCACAGCCAGCTCGGAACGTACTGAGAGAGTCAGTCTGCCTCAGCTCAACTGGTAAGCTTTTCTGAAGAACTGTTCATTGAGCATCAAGGAGAACAGGGCACGGGAGAACAGAGTACGGAAAGCGTGGGATTATGATCCCCTTTTCCTCTCACTCCCTTAATTCGATCCACCAGACAGAAGACCGATGGACTCTAATTTGAAATTATCTGACTCTGTCTTTTGAAGTCATTTCTGATAGTTTTAATTAAGGCCCACCTTCAACCGACAGGGTTTTTGACCGTTTGTTTTTGTTATGGAAATTCGCATTGCTTATCGTGACGAACTGATTGGATGAATTTCAGCTCCGACAGGATTTTCATATATAAAAGTTGTTCCGCGGGACGCAATGCCTGTCGGCATGCATGCATGCGGGTATCGTTACCATGTAACTATGAAAGGTTGAAAAATGGCGAGCAGCTCGTCTTTAATACAATCATGTAGGTAGGTAGGTAAGGTAAAGTCTGCTACGACTACGAGCCTAGAAGGCCCATCAGGCGCTTATCTCCGGTTTCTGTAGGATGAAGCGACTACGCGTACGAGTATTTCTACTCCTACTTGGATGGGATGCTAGTGCATCGCAGGGTTACCTCCAGCATTAAATTCGCCGGTACCCTTTTATACACCTGAGTGGAGAGAGGCACCGTGAGAGTAAAGTGTCTTCCCCAAGAACACAACACAATGTCCCCGGTCAAGACTCGAACCCGGACCACTCGGTCCACTCGATTCGGAGTCGAGCACACTGACCATGAGGCCACCGCGCGTCCCACAATACAATCAATGCCGTTATTATTACAATCACGCGCTAAGACAGCTTAAAATCGCCCCTTGGATGCAATGTTTACTCATTCACTTTAATAACAACACAAATGACTTATTCCTCCAACAATCAGTCTACAAGTTGATAAATTTTCTAATTGTTTATCATTTGAAGACTAAAAGGTTCACATGACCCTTCGATATTGAAGGAGCAAATCATGGGTTTTTGTTATTTAATGTTAGTTCACATATGTCTTAAAATCCCGACGTGTACCAAGCATTCAAACTAATCTTTCAGCTTTCAACAGTGATTCTAAAGTAGCGTGAAAGTGCATCTTCAATAACACCGCCGCAGGCTAAATGGCTTTCGTTGATTCTAATCATTTGGTCTAGTTTAATACTGCTGATGGCAGATCTTTAGCGAAACATCCGCTTCTAAAAGTCCATCAATGACAGAGATAACGTCCACTGACTTTTTAATGGCCTCCAATCCATTCACAGGGGCTCTTAACCATATACAAACATTTTCTGACAATTCCCTTCGGAATGCAAATTTGACACCCCTTTGTAGGTTCGTTCAGGTGGGGAACAGTTCTGGAAGAGACGGGGCACCAACACAAAAAATTGTGTTATGACTTGAGATCGTTGTTTTACAAGTACACAACCGCGGCGTGAACGCTACATCCTCGGAAAAAGTAATCTTGCTCTTTGACGCCGGAGCGTTTACACAAACCCGGTTTCACATCGACACGGTTTCATTACTTCGAAACCGTGTGAAAATCGATGCGGTTTGGAAGTGTCTACACGCCAAAAATGAAAGTCGTGATAGAAAAAGCGAGCGCTGCAATACGGCCTAAAGTCACCATTTTGAAGCGAACAATGCAAATTTCGCGCCAAAACAGTAACCGTATTGAAATCGATGCGGTTTCGCCGTTTCAAGACAGATGAAACCGTATCGTTTTGAAAACGCTCTACTTTTGGTATTTAGCCTACGGTCTCGATCGGTGCCGTGTAACTTACAAATGAAACCACGTTCGTGTAAACGCTACCTGAGTCTCGGCGTCTACAATACATATAAGCCATATATATGGCGTCGCGGATCACTCACATCCTGTTTGTCAAAGACAAAAAGAGGTAAAGTTGTTATACACATGGGTTGAGTCCCGAGTGTAAACAAGCAAAAAGAGAAAATAATCATGATGCTTTTCATGAAAACAAATTGCAGAAAACTTATTGTAAAATGATTTAATTGGCTACTTTGTGCGCAAACTCGGAACTTCTTGTGAAACAAAACAGAAGACTTGTTCCAGGTTTGCTCTTACATTTACACGCGTTAGTATTTTTCGGTACTTGTCTCCTGTTTCCAAAACTCATCCAAATTTTGAGCACTCTACGTGTCTTCTGGTGTGCTTTTTTGTGTCTTGCGGAGATTTTCTTTAGACTAATTAATTAACACAGCTATAATAGCAGGTAAGGCAGAGGATAGCTTGGTTAGTATTCTGTACTAGGTGGTAGCATCATTTTCAGATAGCCTCTCACTGTAATATTCCTTGGATTCATCAAGCAATTCAAAATCCAAGTAAGGAGTTCCCTCCATGAGCATCTTCTCCAGTGACGTCGAAACCTGGTCAAATGTCGGCCGCTTGCTGGGTTCTTCTTTCCAACACTCTGACACCAGCTGGAAACTAGCAAAGAGCGGTAAAAAATCTGAGTAATTACTTTGATGCCTTATAGATTTACGATTGGATTGGATTGGTTTGGTGTTCGATAAAGAAAATTAGAAATCTTTATGACACTTTAGGAAAAATGGACACCAAAAATATAAGGTTAACGTTTTGAAAAAGTGCATATTGATCAAGTGGGCCTTCCTAGTTGTCATCATTTAACTATTTATTCAAATTTGCATTTCAGCACCAAATGGCAATGTGGTCCACGTGACTAAAACAATAGGACTGTACCCGGTATATTGATATGTTACGGTAATTCCCTTGAAAATAACGTACTATCGAGATTTTTGTCAAACTTGGCACAATTGATATTCATGCACAGAACATTGAAAAAGTGCGATAAAACGATGGGGACACCGTGCTTGTTTTCGCGCTGCATTCATTTCTTTTTTATTGTTTTTTACTGAATTACGCGAGAAGCGTTCGAAACTTGATCAAGCGGAAAAAATGTTCTTAAATAGCAAAAGCAACTGAATATTATTGAAAACTTGAGCCTACCTGTTTTTCCGGGTTAAAATCTTTCAGCAAAGTGATTTCAAATTGCTCGATCTTGCAAAAAAATTTGGAAGAAAATTGGACCGCTACATCAAACTCACTGTCTGGCTCCAAATGCAGTTTCACATCATTTTATATAAATAATACAACTTCTACTATCCAACTTTTTTTTCTCCTTAACATATGTTTTCCGTGTACCCATTACGGGTACATAACACCATTAAAAAGGGGGGGGGGGAGGGGGTCACCGTGATTGTTCAGAAGAAAATAGCTATTCCTTGACAGATTTAGCTTGGCGTCAATGAAAATCCGCCATTTTATCAATGTGCGCCAGCTAATGCGCGCGAGCTAATGCGCGCGCCAATGACACAATAAATTATGCCCAGTAGGGTTGCGCAATGCAAAACCAGGGAATCACCTTAAACGAGATTAAGACCTCTGACTCCAGGACTGCGTTCAACTCTTTTAAGTTGTCAAAAATGCCAACTGTCAAAGTTATTGCTGTTAGCCTCAAGCATTCAGGTTCTGCTAATAATGCAATTATATATAAAACAAGTTGACCACATTTGCAAAGTTTCTTTTGCACCTTTACTTACAGCTCATTGGAGCACGTTTCTGGCCTCTCCATTCGATAGCCTGTCTTAAGAAGCTTGTATAACTCTTTGTTGTTAACTCCAGGGTACGGATTTCCTCCTGAAAAAAAGAGGATCTTAACGTTACTTAAGCGTGTACACAAGGACGCATGCGTAAAAGTATCCTACAATCGAATGGAAAACAGAGAGAAAAAGAGTTGACCAGAGATGACACTTCAACTTTATTTTCCTATGATGGTCCAAAGAGTCCAGTAATCACAAGTTCATGCCGAGTTAAAATTATCTATTTTAAGAAAGTACCCAGCACTAAAAGGAAACCCTTAAAAGCTCCTAAGATCCGAATTGATATAAATGCGCCACAGAAGGCGTTTATGCAAAGTCAACAGATTTCACTCTGGCTAAACTGGAACCAAGGTCTTGCGCCAATCGTTCCCGTAAATGTATTAGCTCGGGGTTTTTAATGCCTTTTTCGTTTACCCATTGTGCAAAGTTCCCAGAGTACGACTCCGAAAGACCATCTGAAATAAAAACAAAAAGAGCGCGTGAGCTATTTATTGCAGAACGTTATAGTATAACCATGCAGCTGTGCGCTGTTCTTCAGAATCAAACCAAACTCTGTCTCCTTTTTATACTGCGAAACACAGAAGTAACTTCAGAAAATCTTCCTTCGTAGAGACTGTCTTCCTATAAGAAAATTATTTGCTTATGGTGTTCCTTTCGCCAAGTTTGCGTATCAGTGTTGTACGTGAAATGACGGACAAAAAGATCATAAGTGGTGAAGCTGCAGTTTTGTTTAGTGAGTATCACATTCATTTAATATGTGTTTGCTGCCAGTTTACAAAACTTACACATCACTTTTCGTGGTATATTCACTGTTGTAGAGTGCCTCAGGTGCGGTCCACTTAACGGGCAATTTTTTCCCTTTCTTGAGGGTGTAAAGGCCTTCCTCAACGTGCCGCATTAGTCCAAAATCCGAAATTTTAACCACTCTTTCCTCACCAAGGAGAATGTTGCGAGCAGCCAGATCACGATGAACGAATCCGTTGCTAGATAAGTAACTCTGTTTTGGAGATAGAGAAAAATAAGTGGCCGTAGTGAACGTAAATTAAAGTATTGGTTTTTATTTGACTTCCTATGAGAAAATAAATCCTTTTTATTCGGGTATTACAATCACAGACATTTTATAGGTTAACAGGAAGCTAACATTATAGCCTTTTAGCCCTAGCCTACAAAAATAGTGCATCTCTCGTTTAGCGCTAAACGAAAGAAAAGAGACAAGTGTGTTCTTGTTACGGGATGTACATTGTCCTAGCTTATTATAATGTTCGAGTCTGGTTTGTTTTCGTGAATATGTACAGAATCCCTACAAACATATTCCTTGAAAAAATGCAAAATCGCTTGACAGCTCAGACATTGATAATGATAAAACTTTTAAGAAAGTATAAGTAAAATAAAAGGAGAACAAGAGAAAAGAAAACTCAAGACCCCAAAACGGAAAAAATGCCAATTCCTAGGCTCAGTTCTTTATGGCCCGATTAATTAATTATTGTAAGACCTCGAATGGAGGGAAAGCTGGTTAGTTTTCCAAACATCCCACTCCTGTACCGTCTCCACCCAGTTTTTTTTTCTTTAGAAGTTGCAGTGGACTTCAAGTTGACTCTGAAAACAAAGCCTCTACCCGGTCATTTTCGGATTACCTTGTGCAACCTCTTTTAGGCAGGGTCGCCACTGGTGAGAAAAAAAGTTAACATTATTTTAAAAAGTTTGGGGTCAGTTTGCTCTTAACGAATTACCATTTAACTGTCGATCGCAAATCCTTTTTGCTCCGACGGCTAGGATTGGTTGCACAGAAGTTCGGAAATTGCCATAGCCACTCTCCCCTTCCCTCACAACTCCAGACCAAACCATTACAACACAAGAGCTATTAACTGCTTCGTACCGATGGCTAAGTCTCGTCAACCTTTTTTCTGCTCTTCTTCTTCTTCTTCTTGTCCTTGTTTGTTTGCCTGCAACTTCATCGTCGTATTCTAACGGACATGTATTACTAGTTCAGTTATACGTGTATCCCTGGTTCCAAATCACTTACCATTCCTCGCGCTATTTGCCATGCAAAACAAAGAAGGTCTTCTGCTGCCACATTTTCTTCATGAGACAGGCGGTCATCTTTACTGTGAGAAGTAGAAGCCTTGAGCCCAGCATGATCCTCATACTGATTTATCACCCTCTTTTGAGGATCCCTGGAAGTTAGACCTTCCTCAAGTAAGGGCTCTCGGGAAAGATCTTCATTGCCCATGATACTGGCTGTTGCATCGCCCCCACCATTCTTTAGTCTAGCTTCTGAGTCGTTACAACATTCATTGAGAAGGGGCACCTCAATGGCATCCGTAGCCAAGCATTCCTCGCCATCTTCAACAAATTTGTTGCCATCACCACACGCGCTTGCGTCGAACTTTCCAGGATTTTTGCCTTGTTCTGGGACCTCAACAAGCAGTACTTTTGATTCATCATCGTTGATGAGGGTTGACTTCTTAGTATCCAGTGTGAAGAAATCATTGTCGTCAGCGTAGAATTTTTGATAGCTTTTCTACCAGTCCGAAGTAAAAATGACAATAAGAAGAAATAAGCAAGAAAGATACAAAAGCAAGCAAACAACAAAAACAAAACTAACTAACTAACTAAACAAGTTGTCTCACACTATCCCATTTGCTTTCTGTTTGTTTTCCTTAACTGATTCGTAGTTTTATTTGCAGATGCTACGTAACGTTTTGTTGATAGATGAATTTTCGGCGATATCCTAGTGTCGCGATGTCCTCGTGTCGCAAGTTTGCCAATCCTTTACAGTCCGGCAAGGGACAAGAGGGGAATTACCACCTCAACTGTATTTCAGTGATCAATTGAAATGTACGGCAACAGGTAAATATAAGAAATTTAGGCAAGGGGCTACATATTTATACATCTACTCAGAAAGACATGGCGTGTAGAATCAAGGTATTCATTAAAGAAAATATCCTTACGTTTAACTGGGATTTACTGTTATGCTCTACCTTTCGTCTCTTGTTTCTGAGCCAATGTTGAAGATCTCCGTAAGGAAGGTACTCCAGCAGTAGAAAAATTGGTTCCGAGTTAACACAACAGCCCAACATGCTAACAACGTTCTTGTGAGAACCGATCGCTTTCATCAGTTCAATTTCTTCCAGAAACTGGTTCCTAGCGTCTTGATCTTCATTGTCTAAGCAAAGATAAAGTTCATTATCATCATCATCATCATCATCGTCGACGTCGTCGTCCTCTTCGTTATCATCGTCACCGTTCGTCAAGTGGCGCATATCACATCCTTACGGGTTTCCATAACCACTAGAGGCTCTTGGGGACAGGTGGTCAGCCCATCGCCCAGCCTCCACCCAACCCTAGCATGCGTGTGAGGGCAGAGCATTAGTGTGTGAGTTATTTTACGTTCCCCTCCAGTTTTACGTTACTGCTTAATGACTCGATCACCTGAGCTGAAGCAGAAGTTCAGCACACAGCCAGCATGATCTTACTAATTATTTTAAGACCCTGCTTTGCGGCCGGGTCTAGGGTTTGAAACCGCGACCTCCCGCTCAGCGGTCCGATGCCGCACTAACTAAGCCAACCGGGTGGCGGTTTAAGATAAAGTTATTAACCTCTGATTAGTTTGTAATCAAACTCTCTTTTGGTTTTAGCACGGCGAGCAACGGACATTGACTATGATGATCGAGTGGATGTTTGAATGAATACATACCCCCCAACACCTTAACAGCGACTGTTTTTCCTTCTTTGAAGTCCACAACCGGCGTCCTAGATTTACAAAACACCTCGATACCAGGTGATTCCCTGTAAATGCCTCTTAGAACTTTACCAAAAGCACCATTGCCAATCTCCTCTTTGAAGTCAACCTGGTCTGGACAAACCTCCCATTGTAACAGAGGGATGATCGTAGACTTAGATCTACCGACAGACCATACAATCAACTGAAGTTATAAGACGTTGTAAATATATGCTAATCATAGTTTCAGTATGAGTGACCATTAAAGTCTATATTACTGCCTAACAATGAAACTAAGCTAAAAAAAAACCTTGTCGAATCATAGACTGTTCAAAGTCTGTGGCTGTACCCTGAATAATTTAATTTCAGCTACTTAGTTAATAAGTTAGAGTTATTGGCTTCGTTTGAAATACCGTCTCATTGCAGCCAGTTCAACATTATTATTATTATTATTATTATTATTATTATTATTATTATTATTATTATTATTATTATTATATAGCAGAGGATTCAACTGTATGCTACATTCTAATCAAGTTACATAGGGCGCAAACCGTAACCTGTGAGACGTGGGGTAAAAATAAGTAAAATAAATAAATGAATAATGAGAAAATAATTAATAACAACTTCAATTGCAATGCAAGATCTATATATTTCTGTATATATACATTAAATTATCCTAAAAAGCTGCGTTGTGTGTACGGTCCTCTTTCTATCTATTTCTAATTCAGACTGCAACCTTGAAAGTCCGGGCGATATTCAACATGCCCGAGAGCACTGCACTCTGCATCTTTCGCAGTACGTCTGTTCTTCTGCCTCCCTCGAGCTCGCACAACGTGACATCCAGCTCCCATGACCACTCCCCGAGGGCATCCATTATGATGTTATATTGCTTCACATCGTAGCCTGGGAACTACTGCCTCAGTTCCCAACGAAGGGGTCCGTAATTCAGGGTCTTCTCCTCATCCTTTTTTTTCCGATTGTTAACCCATTATTATTTATTATTACTATTATTATTGCTTTGATGATCCATACGATGTTTTTGAAATTCATTACATGTTTCGGATGAAACATCATCCATCGTCAGTTGACAAATGAGAAATAAACTAAAGTTGAGCAATAAATAGTGTAACAAAGTGAGATATAACATGAATAATTAAGGATGAAGGCGAGAACAGAATAAAAACATCCAACCACGAAACAAAACAGAAAAAACCAAACTGTTAAAGCTAAGAAAAGAAACTAATTAGTATGAAAGGGATAAATTAAGATGTTTGACTTGGGAATTTAAAGATGGCTGCTCCCAAAGGATATGCATGGCTTCTTTGATTTTCAATTGGAAACGTGTGGAAGCAGAGTCGAGGATTTTAAAACAGTCTTCTGAACACCGGGAGCGACAATTTTCAGAACCTCTCAAGTGCTTAAATATGTGGGAATGTTTGTCGGAGGCGAGATGTTCATGGATGCGAGTGGCGAAGTGTCTATTGGTTTCGCCAATATAACAGGCATTACAGCCTGCACATGAAAACTTGTAAATGACTCGCGATCGTAAACCCGCAGGGATAGGATCCTTCGCCCCAAACCAACTCCTAATTTTAAACGGGGTGAACACCAACTTAATTTCCAGGTCGCTGCAAAATGTGTTGACTAATTTCTTAATTCTGCGTTTTGTTATGATGGAAAAGGGACCGATGTACGGTAATTTAAAATACAAACAATTGTCCTTCCGAGCAACACTCTGAGAGGAATCGGAGGTAAAGTAATTGTTGAGAAATTTTCTAACAACATTCTCGATAACGCTAGAAGGAAACAAATTCTTACTTAATGTTTTGGTAAGGTTGCTTATGTCCAAGTGAAAACCAGTCCAAGTATTATTAATTTTAAATACTCGGTCAACCAGAGTGCGTACTAGTCCTAATTTGTAACTAAAAGGTACAAAGCTGTAATAATTAGTGAGAAGACCGGTGTAGGTCTTCTTGTGGAAAACCGAGGTAATAATGCCCTGATTACTATGGTTATCTAAAAGCACATCTAAGAAGGGAAGCTTGTGGTTTTCTTCCTTCTCCATAGTAAACTTGATGTTAGGATGCTGGCTGTTGATGTAACTAAAGAAAGATAAAGCATCCTGCTCGGTATTAAATAAAGCAAAGGTGTCGTCGACATATCTACGGTAAAACTCGATACCTGAATTGTAATTCTCTAACCAGCGTTTCTCATGGTGACCCATAAAGAGATTAGCTAATACAGGAGCAAGCGGGGAGCCCATGGCTACCCCATCAATTTGATCGTAAAAATTACCCAAAAATGAAAAATGGGTTTGGGCAGTGGCAAAGAAAAAAAACTTAGTAAGATTTTCCCGTCCTAATTTAATATCTGGATTGCCCTTCATAATGTAGTCTACCGCTAAGCCAATAGATTC
>NC_090876.1:45696895-45704395 GCF_036669935.1 Montipora foliosa
TATTCTTATGCTATTGATAACTAATCAAACAATGGCCTTCTTTCTATAAGCCTATTCCTGTTGGCATTGAAATGTAGATTACGATATTTCTTTTGGAAACATTCCTCAGGAATCTGAAGAAAACAACAATTTTGGACAGAACTACGTAAGACAACAGGCCTCTTGGAGTACAAAAATGCTTCTCTAGTATGTGTAGGTCAACAATATTTCTAAAGTAACTTCCCCTTTCCCCTACTCTTATTCAATGTAAAATTTGGGAAGCCGCCATTGTTAGGGAAACGTTAAGGAAGCCCAAACAATATTGAATAGGTAGGACGGGGTCTTCAAACTCCGTTGATTATTTTTGCACTTAGAAAGGTTTGAAAATCAATTTTCTTGACAGTTTTGTCCAAGATTGCAGCTAGTTACTTTGCCATCATGCGAAGATTTGAATTTCATTTTCGATTTGCAATTGCTCCCATTCATAAAATGAAATCACTTTCTGATCTGAATCTCTAATCATTGTCCATGAAGTTTTAATCTGTAATATATCACCTCTTAAGCTATTAATCTCATCTTGTGACAGTGCCGTGCCAAAGACATAAAGCTCCATCACTGCTCCGTAGAATTCACCTTTGTGACCCCGAATACGACTGTCATAGCCAATTGTATAGTAGTTTGCCTGAGTGGGTGGGTAAAAGGTTTCCTTGGCATAATATGCCGTGTATCCTACTTCTTTGCCGTCAGCGAAGATGAATACTTTTGCTGTCAAGTGATTCCATGTGATAGCAACGTGTGTCCAATTACCCAGG
The DNA here is from genome assembly GCF_036669935.1 of Montipora foliosa. NCBI lineage: Eukaryota > Metazoa > Cnidaria > Anthozoa > Scleractinia > Acroporidae > Montipora > Montipora foliosa. The sequence continues at coordinate 45,697,687 of NC_090876.1, forward strand.
GGAACTGTGGCACTTTCTACGGACCACCATTTCCCTTCTTTCTTAGGGTTGAGCACATGGCGACTGAATATAAACTTCTGATTTTTATAGCTGAGTAAAAACTGCCATGGATTTCTCCAATCACCATATATTCCGCCATCCTGAGGCCCAAGGTTCCACTGCATTTGTTTGATCCACATTGAAATCGTAAAGCTTCGGCCATTGATATTGATTATTGGTGACTTGGCGTAATTGAAGACACTGCCTGCTTGTCTTATTAAAAAAGCCTTGCTGCCTGGACATCTGCCTTCGATAAAGGTGGTTGGTGATTCAGCATCAGTGCTAATGTATCTTCAAAAAGACAAAAAAATACAACATTGAATTGTCTAAATTATGTTGACTTATTGGTAATTTGGATAAACGAAATTGACCTCAGTGTTCATCACCGACCTGATGTCTTTCTCTTCATTGTTTAGTACCCAATGGTCAAGGACTACCATCTCTGAAAAAAAAAAACTAAGATAAAGGAAAATGTTCGATAGGAAACAGAAACAAAATGATAGGAAGAAAGAGTGAAGGACAAAACAAAAAAAAAAACAAAAAGACAAAAAGAAAGAAAGAAAGAAGGAAATTCGAGAAACTGAGATGTAGTTGTCACTTTTCCAATATTTTAAAGCCATGCGTTGAGCATTGAGCAAGGTTTTTGAATGATACCGAGGTTATCCATGCCTCCGGCATTGTTACACAACAAATGTTGGACTGTCAGGAGCAGATTCAGACAGAGTGCTTCACTTTCATACCAAGTCCGTTTCTTGGTGTTTTCATAGACCTCACTCGATTTTTCCTCAAGTTGGGACCTCCCGCAAAATTCCTACCAAACCATTTGCAAAAGAGAGGGTTTTAACGGAGAAAGAATGTTTACTCTTGTTTCTCCGTGTACGCAACCTGACTTTTAGTTTGATTAAAATGTCATCTCAAAGCCTGTGTAAAAGTTTGCAGTTCTGTGAAAATGCAGTTTTAACACGGGAGATGCCTGTCAGGGTATAATGTGCTTTTGATTATGTTTAGGGTTTTATACCTGGTGGTAGCATCTTGCAGCATTTAAACATCTCAATACAGCTCAAATCGTTACAGTTTCCTCTGTACACGCCAACCATAAAGTACCAGTCTGGGCATTTGCTCCAACCTTTCTTATCCAGTGATTTCGAAACACTGTGATCATCACACTTTATTGACACTTTCTTCAAGCTTCGTGGTCTGCAGCATTTTGCTTGTTCAATGTTTTGTAGTGACGTACCACTGGAACGTAGAAGTCCTCGAAGGAAATATCCCTCAGCGCAGACAGCCCAGGTGCGGGCCCTGAATTATAGAAGGTAAATATGTTTTTGGCTGTTAAAGTGTTTTTATGACGCTTCACGAAGGGAAACGATCACTTGTTTTAGTCAGCCTGATGGAATCACCAACCTCTATATAAATTGAATTAACATCATTGTTTCTTAAAAAGACGTTTAAACCGATGCACCTCAAATGGACAAATCCCCGTCAACTTTTAATTTCACTTGATCAAATCATCTCCTTTCCATTTTCTCGAGTTAAAAATTATTAATTCAAAAGAAACTGTTTTAATTTTAAAGAGCTTAATTTCAATATGTGAAGAGTTAAAGTGACCTGCTCAGTGGAGTTTTCCATTCCACTATGTGGCAATCAAGAGTTTCATCCTGGTACTCGTAAGAAGGCTCACAGCATTTTCCCTTGGTAATTAAGTGTATTCCACCTTGTGAATTTGGTTGCCCTGTTCTTTGTATTCCATTTAGGTATCTTCCCAGTGTACAATTTGACCAGTACTTTGACTGAGTAAAGGCGACTTGCCAGTTCACATCAACACAACAGCTGGCATCTGTAATCGAGACAACTGAGAGTAAGTCTATGCTTAGTGTTGTTTTACGAATCATTTCTTTTATTCTACGGGCGATAAAAAATCTGATCGAGGTGAGCCATAAATGTAGCCACTCATTTCACTGAAGCTTTTGCTGATTGTTTATTGTATTAATATTAATACCTTGTATGACACACTCTCTTTTAAAACGTGGGTTTTTAGCATTGTCATCAATCGCGCTCTGGACAAGATGTCATGTTGCACCATGTCAGGAGCACATTCACGTCGAGTTATACGGCGTCATCACCTGATTTTGAGACACTTTTGACGTTCTTTATATTCTCCGAGATTCCTTATCGCAGTTTAAATCGTCTCGATGTTACAGGCGCCAGGTTACCTTCTAAGGGCCAAAATCAACGTGTTTTTGCTGTTCAGTATTTTCCATAAATTACCTTAATGCTTAAGTCATGAAATGGTATTTGAACTAAACTTACCTCCCCCAGTTTTGAATTTCCACCGATTGCTTTCACTTAAGGCACTTTCCTTATAACCATTGAACGACGTGAGTGCTATTTCATACTCTTTTCTACAACTTAGATGAAGAGTGTAGCTGGATGCGTTGCTGCTGACATGTATGGAGCTCCATATGCTATTATCAGATACTTGTACAACTCTGAAGTGTATGGTGTATCTCACAACTGGACACGCCCCTTCTGGAGGGGGGCTCCATCTGACCTCAACGGTGCCCCCCGATACGTCTTTGTTCTCGTTTGTGATTATAGGAAAACCTATTGACAGACAGCCAAGATAATAACTGACGTTATAACTGTTAACAAAGACGTCAAAGAAGATCGCTAATGGCAAAGCCAAAAGAATAATAATGGCGAAAGACGTGCATGAAAAGTTTGTCGTAATAAAGATACACTGGTTGTTGATTAAAAGTGTATTATTCAGGTCCAAAGCACCGAGGGACTCAGTTGACCTTATAAGAGCCTTTGGCTTAATAAATATGGGATGTATGTTAAAATTGAGATCTTAAAAATAAAATTAAATTGTGGTGATCGGGATTACCATAAATTGATATTTTTCCGGCATGGTAAAGAGACCCAGGCGCGGGTGTAGCGCGCAGAGCTACGATCGTGGGTGCTGCGTCTGAATAGTAACGGTTTTAGACGTCATTCTATGGTCAGCCTCGCTGCCTTCGGTTGTAATCGACAAGTTTACTTTGTTTTTTCCTTTTTGTTTACATGTAGTACAATGCAACGTAGACACCTTTCAGCCCCGAAGGTTGCAACATACAAGTGACGCGGGATGCACAGTCCCAACTTTTCCCAGTTATTGGTTTTGTTTTTGTTTTTTAATGGATGTACGTGCCCGGCTATGTTGCTTCCAGTTTCTCATATATTATAGACTGAGATATTCATTATTTAAATGAATAAAACTGTGTCATGGGCGTGGCTGACCAACGCGCCCATATACCTACAGCTTTGTATGTGTTTTTCAGATGTATAGTAGAGGCAAAATTCTCAATTATATCGACGTGTTTACTAATCAGCCAATAACCAAATTTCATTAATTAGGAAACTATTTCACGAACAGCGAGTTCTCCTTTAACAAAAGCCCTTTGAAATGGGGAACGAATGAAAAGCTTAGCAGAAAAAATAAAGGAAAATCAGTCTTATTTTGTTTTTTGAGTTAGTTGTTGCTTCTCGCTCTCCGACCAAGATTTGGATATATTTTCGATTTTCAGTTACATCCTTTCATAAACTGCAATTTTTTTCTGAAGGACCTGTTGTGGTTATGCAGCTGTCAGCTCTAATCCTTATCTATGAAGAGCAAATCTGTAATATCCCACTTCTTAAGTTATTGATCTCATCCAGAGACAGTGCCGTGCCAAAGACATAAAGCTCCATTACTGCTCCTTTAAACTTTAAGTCGCCGTCATGACCCCGAATACGACCGTCGTGGCCAATTGTGTAGTAGTTTGCCTGAGTTTGCCTGAATTGGGAAGCCGTCACCGTTGGGGAAACGTTAAGGCCTGGGGGGACACTTTAGAAATATCTGGGTGGGGATGTGCCGCTGGGACCCTGGAACCCTTAGCCTATACCAGAGCTAATTCAGCTGAATTTTGCTACACTATATTAGAGTAAACTCCCACCGATTTCCCTCTAAATTCCGATTATTGACAGTTAATAATATCCAGAGGTGTTACATGATAGCCATTTATTGACACTGTTGAGGCTGAGTTACGTAAACTTAAACTTTTTTATATTCTTGAGTGGGAATTTCTGGTTTCCTTAGTCTTGATAAAATCTTCAACCGACTGGTCAGTTTCGTAAAAAATGATACCCTATTACAGACCGAAAGGCTATGATTTATATACTCTAATAACTCCGTTGATTATTTTCTGCACTTACTCGGAAAGGCTTTAAACATCAGTTTTCTCAACTGTTTTGGCCAAGATTGCAGCTACTTACTTTGCTTTCTTGCGACTTTTTCTATTTTCAATTGCTCCCATTTATAAACTGAAATAATTTTCTGAAGGGCCTGTGGTGTCTCATATGGCTTTTGTCTCTAATTATTGTTTATGAATTCCTAATCTGTAATATCTCACCTCTTAAGCTATTAATCTCATCCTGTAACAGTGCCGTGCCAAAGACATAAAGCTCCATCACTGCTCCGTAGAATTCACCTTTATGACCCCGAATACGACTGTCATAGCCAATTGTATAATAGTTTGCCTGAGTGGGTGGGTAAAAGGTTTCCTTGGCATAATATGCCGTGTATCCTACTTCTTTGCCATCAGCGAAGATGAATACTTTTGCTGTCAAGTGATTCCATGTGATAGCAACGTGTGTCCAATTACCCAGGGGAACTGTGGCACTTTCTACGGACCACCATTCCCCTTCTTTCTTAGGGTTGAGCACATGGCGACTGAATATAAACTTCTGATTTTTATAGCTGAGTAAAAACTGCCATGGATTTCTCCAATCACCATATATTCCGCCATCCTGAGGCCCAAGGTTCCACTGCATTTGTTTGATCCACATTGAAATCGTAAAGCTTCGGCCAGTTATATTGATTATTGGTGACTTGGCGTAATTGAAGACACTGCCTGCTTGTCTTATTAAAAAAGCCTTGCTGCCTGGACATCTGCCTTCGATAAAGGTGGTTGGTGACTCAGCATTGGTGCTGATGTAGCTTCAAAAAGAAAAAATACAACAATGAATTGTCCAAAATGGGTAGAGTTATTGGTAATTTGGATAAACGAAATTGAGTTGGGCGGCAGTCTGGCCTAGTGGTTAGGGCGCTTGCCTTGAAATCCGGAGATCCCGGGTTTAAGACTCGCTCTGACCACTCGTTGAATTTGATCCGGGTAGTCACTGGTTCAACTTCCCAGCTGCACTTGCAAATAGCCAACTGGTTTGCCTCCGGCCAGTTGGGATTCTTAACAGTTGATGTTCAAAGGTTGTTGTTCTCTTCTGTCGTTTCGTTGATTGTGTTTCATTAGCCCTGAAAAGCCCCTGTGGGGAGTAGTCAATTAAGTATGTATTGTATTGTATTGACCTCAGTGCCGACATCACCAACCTGATGTCTTTCTCTCCATTGTTTAGTAGCCAATGGTCAATGATTACCATCTCTGACAAAACTGAATAAAAACAAAGATATGACCGACTGGAAGAGAGGAAACAGCGAGAAATTAAGCAAGGAAGGAAAAAAGGGCCAAAGAAAACAAGGAAAGAAATAATTTCTTTATGTAATTATAGACAAAATAGTCCAGAGCAGCTATAATGATATGTAAGGGGGATTTAATTAAAGGCTTAAATTAAAATGAAAGATTTTACAAAGCACAGCGAAGCGTATCCATAAACGAAATAGTCAAAGTCAGCGCCTTGCGACTTAGCTTCTGCCAACATACCTAACCTAAGAGGGCCCACTGACAAAAGGTGAGTTACATACCGTTTTGAGAAATTACGACTATACTTGCAAACGTCTGTAACGATCAAGAAGAAATGTGTTAGAATAAAAAATATAATATACAAGACTTCGGATAATTAAACTCGCTTTGCAGGTTTAAAGCTCGCGACAAGTGGACTAAGTGAAGGGAACGAAACTGCTCTCCTAGTTATCAGTTAAGTTATTTCAGGTGACGATACGAGGAAAACTCTCTAACTAAGGAGTTATTAATTAAATGAAGTTCTCATGATGATGTTAATTATTTCATCAGCAGATATTGGTGATACAAGGTCTTTAAATTCTCTTCGGGATTCTTTGACCCATGCATTTAATAAGTTCACTTGAGTAAAATGCGGTTTTAATGGAAACCAACGACAGTAATGTCTTAACAAAGGTTTTCCAGCTAGCTACAATCGATCGTGGTCAAAAGTTGTCGGGAAGGTTGCCCGCATCAGTTCAAATTTGCTTCTAACATCAACAACCAATCCACAGTTAAACATTGTCTCCCTAGGTCAACAATATACTTCTTCGAAATTCAAATACACCTAATTCAACTTCAAAAGTAACCCAACATCACCTCACTTCAAAAACAAAATAATGCACTTCAACAGTTTATAGACGAGCGACTGGCTGCCGGCTATGGGCGGGAGAGCTTAAACCGAAAACTCCCGGCATGCTAGCAATACGACAGCGCGGCCTGGAGAGCATTAAATAGGGCTTCTTCTTTATGTAATTACAACTACAAGTCTTACATTTTGAGCAATTAAAAACGCCAAAGGTTACTACAAACGTTTCCTAAAAGTTTCAAAACTCTTCTATAAACCTTTGAAAATGTTTCTTCATCCATATGTCCATCATTTACATTCAATTCAGGGTTCAAAATAATATAACAGCCTG
>NC_090876.1:45726895-45734395 GCF_036669935.1 Montipora foliosa
TTAATATTCATATCATTTCTTTATCGTGATAAAATAATACTTCTTTGTTAGAAGTGACACAAAGAAAACCCGAAATGGCTAACAACAGCGGCTGAAATTTGATTTTATCATTTCCATGGATTCAGGAGCAAGTGTAAAATGTTCCATTTTATAATCTGCAGGTGTTTATTAATTATTGTCTAAGGGTAATAATGGCATTAATTGGCCAATGGTTTTAAACTTCAGTACTATTTCATTTATATTTGAGCTGACAGTAAAGGTCATTTTGCCATGGCATGCCGAAGAAACTCTTTCATATTCACATTTACAAAGTGTAAAACAAAAAGCTTTTAGCATACTTTTGGTCAGTTTGCATATGCATCAACCTTTAGCCTTTATCAAGGTAATGGCTAGCTGATGGGCGGGTTATTAGACGGGAAGTTGAAATTATAACAAAAGCCACTAATTATTTCCTGGCAATACAACGTACAACCGGACGATTTCCGTTTTTTTTTTTTTTTAACCAGATATGACAAAAAAAGAATTCCCCCTTTCTTGCAGATATTTCATTTATTATTTACATAAATGACATCTCGACAAATTTGACATCTACTGTCAGGATTCATGGCCGTAGCCACAAAAAAATTTTCACTCAGGCAATGCCATGGTTAAATTATCTTTGTAGGTATTTAGGGTGTTTTTTTGGTGGCTACATTTAAATACAGCACTGGAGTCCGGCATTATTAAAAAAAGTCACGAAAAAAATGACTGAGGCAACTGCCTCGGATTGCCTCATACTGGCTACGGCCCTGGGATTTATGCAGATGACACTAAAATTTACCTAACATTCGGTTCACTAGATGAAGATGAAGAACATTCGGTTCACCACATGAAAATCGAAAACAATTCCTATGCAAATTTTGAGGGGAAAAAGAGGTATATTATTGGATTTGAAAGCTCCTAACCCAGACCTTAAACTGTTTGGGGCGCATTTCGCTTGCGTGGGTAATGACCAAACGAAAAGGACGACCCTTTCTACTTGGGTTACTTACATAGAGGAGTGAGCCACATAAAGTGACTTGGTTATGATTACTTGACACTGAAATTTAAGCACTCTTTACCGAACTAAAATTGAAGAAATCCTCATCATAAATGTTCTGGTGAAAATTTATATTTTTCATGAATAAAAAACACAGAACAAGCACGCAAGCAAACTTTTGCAGATTGACCACTCTCAGTGGGGACTTTTCAGGGCCAATGAAACACAATCAACGAAACGACAGAACACAACAACAACAACTGTTTAGAATCCCAACTAGCTGGAGTCAAACCATTCGGGTATTCACAGGTGTGGCCGTGAAATTGGACCAGGGACTACCAGCAACAAATTCAACGAGTGATCTAAACGGGTCTTGAACCCGGGAACGCCGGATCTAAAGCCAAGCTTCCTAAATTTTTACTTTATCTGGACAGTCACTGTGTTTTGGCTAGTGTATGCACTTACCGTCAATTTTGCCAGCGCAGCATTCACCTTCACCCGACTTTGTGCCCACTAAGTCTTCGATTCGATATAACAAGGTAGCTTATAATAAGGTACCTACCGGAACTGAATATTAAATACCTTTGGCAACCTTGACATTATATATCACGTACCCGCCATAGCAGGTTTCCTTCATTAAACCGAGATGAAAATATCTTTCTTTTGATTGACGTTACATGAAGGATGAAGTATATTTGTCTTCGTTCTTCAAGGGTTTTCGGTGTACGCACAAAAAGAACTTATTTTCAAAGAACTTATTACTCGGATTCATGATCATTTCCTTTTTAAAAATTCTTTTATTACACCGAGATCATTTCCTTTTTAAAAATTCTTTCATTACACCGAGATGAAAATATCTTTCTTTTGATTGACGTTACGTGAAGGATGAAGTATATTTGTCTTCGTTCTTCAAGGGTTTTCGGTGTACGCACAAAAAGAACTTATTTTCAAAGAACTTATTACTCGGATTCATGATCATTTCCTTTTTAAAAATTCTTTTATTCGGTTCACTTTGACAAAAGACTGACCTTCGCACTTATAACTATAAGATAGGATAAATAGGACCAGTTTAAGGACAAAAAATGAGTGAATCTAAGGAAGTTCAACACTGAAGACTAAAGAAAACTATGGGATTTCTCGTGACATCTGCGGGCTTATAGATTATGTATGCACAAGTCACTTGTATGTTATCTTGCAAGAATTGTGGACGATGCTGTGTAAACATTTCTAACTGAATACCTGTCCATTTCGATCAATTCGGCCAACTCATATCGTGGTTACCATTATCTTAGTAGGTAGAAACGTCTCATCATCACCTCTCTGGAGGTCGCTTTTCTCAGTTCAATTTAGTCTCAATTCTTAAATAATCAACTGCGGACGATTTCTATTTCCCTGGACGTTTTGCAGCTTTACTTCCGAAATGCTCTGCAGTATTCCAACATGGCAGAGCTAGATTTGAAAATATCACGGTGGCTTACTTTTTCATCGCATCTATAACAGAATAACATCTTTGCTAATTACTTTTTGTAAAGAAGAAAGAAAAGTTGAAGAAAAGTCATGTTTGCTGTTTCCCATCTCCAAAGTATTTTATCCTACTTTTGAAAGTGGCAGAAAAATAGTGCTACTTATAACTAGAATTTCCTTAAATATGAAGGATATTTTAGCTCATGAAAATTGTTGTAAGCATCAAAAGCGCCTTGAAATGAATCAACACTACATTAATTTTCCTGTACATTGCCAACACGCGCTGTATCCTCGCCGGATGTTAGGGTTGTGTTTAACAGATATCAAAAGAACGCAGAAGTAAGCCTGGATGCAGTTCACAAAGGAAGCGAAGGCTGAGTTTATCCTTTATTGGCCCTCAGGCGCGAGCTACACGGAAGTTTTAACGATGTAAATAAATTAAAATTATGTAAATTTTAATGAACTTGTTTCTGGCGATTTTAAAGCAGCATGTAACGAGTTTTTAATATTACTTTTTATTATATGGCTCCGTCTGACGAGGACTGGGAACTACAAATTTCACGAATTTGATTGGCTAAAATCGATATTGACCGCGGTCTAGATTTTCCCATCTAGACCGGTATCTAGACCGGTAATGTTTTGAGGTGAAATATTGAGTATTTTCTTCTACCAATATTTATTTATGGAAGTGCCAAACAGCATGATGACAAAACTGAGAGAGGATGACGAGCAAACTTTGACAGAATTAAGTTCAGCTCATCGCCACTCATCGCCGTTCGCAAGCAAAATGTCAGTTAGTACAAACTAGTTACATTAAACGAATTAAATTGTTCTTGTTTGGCCATATAATAAACATCTTATCAACCGAGCTAGGTCAGTCTGTATGGGAGAATCTTGACCTCGGTCGCTGGTACAGACCTCACGGCGTTCGGTCTGTACTGGCGACCTCGGTCCAGATTCTCCCATACAGACCTCCCGCTCGGTTAATAAGAACTAAGAAAAGCTGAAAAAAGATGATTGGAAGCAAAGTAAAACCAGAAATTATGGTTCAGTTGTGGTTAAACTATTATTTTAACAATTTAGCAAAACTGTAAATAAGCCTCTTTGGCTTAGCTATTAGGGTGGCAAGGATTGAATGCACCGCAACTTGAAAAATTTGAAGAAAGGGTTTCGTTTTTACAAACGTTGGCCGTGTGGCACTTTTTTTTCAACGGACTTAACTGATTAGACAGGGGCACCCAACGAGAATATAGTTTAAAACCACTTAGACATAGCATTGTTAAACGTATTTTAGTATTTAAACGGTAGATATAGGCATATTTTTATCCCCTAAAAATCTTTCATCTGTTCGGATTTCCTAGCTGAAAGTCTAGTGATCCGAAAATTATAGGGATCAAAACTTACTTTTTCGAAAATTTCAGCCAAAAAAAAGACTTCCGAAAATTCTAGGTGAGCTTTTTAGGGTAAAAATCCGTTAAAAATGGGCAATTATACCATCTTTTAGATGTTCGAAAATCCTAGGACAGGCAGGCAAGCAAGAAATTTTACAACAAATGTTCCGAAAATTCTAGATCTCATATCGTCTTCCGAACACTTTTTTTCCAAAAATTGACGTTGGGTGCCACTGATTAGAGTGTAATGTGAAGTGCTAGTTTTGTGCCCATATGAACCATGTGAGTATTAGCCCTACTAATGGAAATGGGCCCACACAAAGACAGAGAAAAACTCTGACCAGGGCCCGGTGGAATTGAATCCACGACCTTCGGGTTAGATTAAAGCTTAATGCTCTACAGATTGAGCTACAAGGTCAGACGGGAGCTGAGGCCGTGGGAACTGAAGATATTAAAGTCACGGCAATGAACATGTACAAGTACATGGAAGGGTTAATATGTTTTACAAACGTTGGCCGTGTAGCACTTATATTTCAACAGACTTAACTGATTAGAGTGTAATGCGAAGTGCTACACGGCCAACGTTTGTAAAAACGTAACCCTTCCTTGTACCTGCACATGTTCATTGCCGTGACTTTAACATCTTCAGTTCCCACGGGCTGCTCCCGTTTGACTTTGTAGCTCAGTCTGTAGAGCAGCGGTAATCTAACCCGAAGGTCGTGGATTCAATTCCACGCTGGTCACAGTTTTTCTTTGTCCTTGTGTGGGCCAGCCCATTTCCATTTGTAGGGCTAACACTCACATGGTTCATATGGGTACAAAACTAGCACTTCACATTACACTCTAATCAGTTAAGTCTGTTGAAAAATTTGGGCCAACTTTTTCAAGTTCTCCTGTTGTGCTGCGTAAAAAATAGTTAGTTACATATCCTGATATCTTTGTTTTGGTGTTCTAGGGGCATTTTAGTTCTGAGCAATGGTAGTTGAGGGTGCTCAGTTTTAATTTGACCTCCAAAACATAAAAATTATATATTGTGACAAAACCCCTTGAAAGCCAGTGGCCAATATTGTTAGCCAACAACATCCAACACTTTTGGCGCGCTAAAACACAGTTGCATTGTGTAAGGCAGCCGCTTAGGCTCTAACAAACAGAAAGCCGGAGATTGCCCACGTGGCCAAAATCAACCAATCGGTGTGAAAGTCGCATAATTTGTACCCAGTCCAGAACGCGAAGCGACGTCACAATAGAAGTTGATTAGCTCCTCCAATTCAAAACAAAAATTGGGTTTTAAAGTCGTATGAAAGGGGACTTTATTCAATAGGCCTTTTCTGAATTACCTTTGGCCTCTTTTTCAAAGCAAGTCCTGGTACTCATTTTTTTCTTATGAAAATGAGTTTTCATTCATCTGCAAATTAAACTCATTTTCATACGAATGGAGCAGACCTCGGGTTGAAAAAGAGGTCAAAGGTAAATGGCCCATTGAATAATGTCGTTGAAGAAGAAAGATTTGTTTTGTACATTGTTTCCGAAGCACGAATCACGTGAATTCGACTTTTTGTTGTTTGGTAAGCTCATAAAAGAACTGTCTGTACCCATAAACAGAGTTCATTCAAGCAGGACAATGGAGACTGGAAACAAAGCGTGAAATGTCCCCACCACTGGTTTCCACGATATGGTATTTATCAAGAAGGGAGTGATATTTCATGAAAACGTTGTCGCTTGCAAATCCTTCTGTATCGAATGAGATGTCTACTTGGTAGTGTTCACGAGTTCATTGATGACTGTGGAGTCCAATTCTCGAAAGGCAAGTTCGTAGACTGGCGGGGCACCTGAACCCTTTATAGGTTTGAAAAGCACTGGCAACCTGTTGTCTCTCGGTTCCCGCGCTAGCAGCCTGGGCCCTGTTGTTCGAAAGCCGATTAACTTAATTTTGTTCCATATATCATATTTCTTTTGCTTATTTTTGTTTTTCAAGGTTGACATATTCTAATGAAAAGTTTGCCGAATATCAGCGTTGTACAGCATTTGGGAGTAGTGAAATAAACTCCTTGGTTAATTTTTAATCTGGGGTTAGCGTTAATTAGCTTTTGAACAACTGGGCCCTGTTGTTTCTCAGCTTCGCTTGTTGACTGGTGTCTCTCACTGCATTATTTCCTCTGCCTCAGGCCAGCAATCATGGAGCTTTGCTGAACAGGAGACATAACATTCACACTGGTCGAAGGACTAGCGGAGTATACTCTATTGACCCCCTACGGTAAAGGATCCTTCGATGTCTATTCGGGATATGATCACCGGTGTTGCAGGATGGAAGATTTCTATCGGGGATGGGACGAGTACATATCAGGCTTTGGTGACCTGACGGGAGAGTTTTGGTTAGGAAGCGGCAGGATCCGCAGGTTGACGGCCGTCAGGCCCAACTCTCTGCGAGTGGATATGACGATAGTGAAGGGCGTCCGAAAATATGTGAAATACGGAAACTTTCCATCGGCAACGATCCTTCTTCATATTCAGGGAACGCGGGACCCGGATTTTAATTTACTGACACTTGGCAGTTTTCCACAAAAGACAGAAACAACGGATATTACCGTTCTGTGCTCAACTGCGAGGTATTTGAGAAACCCGGTTGGTGGTTTCGTCATTGCTGCTACTTTAATGTTAATGGAGAATACATCGGAGGATTCCTACCATTTGACGAGGGACCCATTTCCTTAAAATTGCGATCTTTTTGCTTGACAACCATTGTCTGATTAAACAACGTAGGCCTCATATACTCCGACATGAAGGTGTCTTACCAAAGGGGCAAATGCATCCAGCCAAAAATCAGTGCAGGGTTTCCTTCATTAAAATCTGATCTGTCCTTAGTTAACAAACCTTAGAAAGTCCCTTTGAAACGTAAGCCATTCCGGCTTATTAAATCAACGGTGAATGAGAATTTCATTTTGTTGAAGCAAAAGTGGTGGCGTCAGTACAGGTAATAATGTTAACAGCGGATGGTCGAAAGATACCGAAATGAAAATAAAGGAGGAAATAAATGGCTCGCATTGGGTGAGGACATGTGACCGTTAACTAAATGCGAACACGTAATGGTGTGCGAGTCAGGCTTGCACGGTTAAAAGTCCTGATGTTTCGTTAATTTCGTTACTCTTTTATTTCTGTTTTCGATTAAGGATTTTTTTGCCATTTTTTCAGTGATAACTAGCCATACTTTCGTGCTTGCCCCTTGCTCTTCAAACAGTTATTTCTTTCGTTAACTGCCTAGCAGACCTTTCGAACTTGAAAACTCTTAAGATCTTTCCGTCTTATGAGGTTTCGCGTCCGTAAATTCGATTTTGGTGGGCTCTTCGAATACGATGTTGTGTTGCTATCGTGGCAAATTAAGCGGCAGTAGCCACTGGAATGATGCTATTAAGAAAAGTTTTGCCGCTGAACTTTCTGTGCTTTTAGTCCTCCGCTATTTTAATGCATGACGTTAATTTACTAATCAATGCGCTCCTCCAAATATTTCTGAACTATTCATTCGTCCGAAGCAGATCCATTCTTATTATAAAAGATCCTTAACTGCAGTTCAGTTATACGTCCAGAGATCTAGATTCACTCTTCACTCAACAACTGTTCTCCTTTTCCACA
>NC_090876.1:45739395-45756895 GCF_036669935.1 Montipora foliosa
TAAAAGAAAAACGATCAAAAACGGATACTTGCAGCCTTTCTGCTCTTCGAGAGAAAAACAAACTAAGAAAACAGGACAGCTCTTTTTACAATCACGCTAAGACAGCTTAAAATCGCCCCTGGGATGCAATGTTTACTCATTCATCTTAATAACAACACAAATGGCTTAAACCTCCAACAATCAGTCTACCAGTTGATAAATTTTCTAATTGTATATCATTTGAAGACTGAAAGGTTCACATGACCCTTTGATATTGAAGGAGCACATCATGGGTTTTTGTTATTTAATGTTAGGTCACATGTCTTACAATCCCGTGTACCAAGCATTCAAACTAATCTTTCAGCTTTCAACAGTGATTCTAAAGTAGCGTGAAAGTGCATCTTCAATAACACCGCCGCAGGCTAAATGGCTTTCGTTGATTCTAATCATTTGGTCTAGTTTAATACTGCTGATGGCAAATCTTTAGCGAAACATTCGCTTCTAAAAGTGCATCAATGGCAGAGATAACGTCCACTGACTTTTTCATGGCCTCCAATCGATTCACAGGGGCTGTTAACCATATACAAACATTTTCTGACAATTCTCTTCGGAATGCAAATTTGCATTGCAGCTTCGTTCAAGTGGGGAACAGTTCTGGAAGAGACGGAGCACCAACACGAAAATTTGGGTTATTACTTGGGATCGTTATTTTACAAGTACACAACCTGCGTGAACGCTAGATCCTTGGAAAAAGTAATCTTGCTCTTTGAGGCCGCAGCGTTTACACAAACCCTGTTTCACATCGACACGGTTTCATGACTTCGAAACCGTGTCAAAATCGATGCGGTTTGGAAGTGTTTACACGAAACCGTTTTCGCCTGAAATCAAAGTCGTGGTGGAAAAAGCGAGCGCTGCAATACGGCCTAAAGTCACCATTTTGAATCGAACAATGCAAATTTCGCGACAAAATAGTAACCGTATTCAAATCGATGTGGTTTCGCCGTTTACAGGGCAGATGAAACCGTATCGTTTTGAAAACGCTCTACTTTTGGCATTTGGCCTACGGTCTCGATCGGTGCCATGTAACCGCATCGAAACGATGCGGTTACAAATTAAACCACGTTCGTGTAAACGCTACCTGAGTCTCGGCGTCTACAATATAAGCTGTACATATGGCGTCGCGGATCACTCACATCCTGTTTATCAAAGGCAAAAACGAGGTACAGTTGTTATACACATGGGTTGAGTCCCGAGTGTAAACAAGCGAACAGAGAAAATGATCATGATGCTTTTTATAAAAACAAATTGCAGAAAGCTTATTGTAAAATGATTTAATTGGCTACTTAGTGCGCTACTTAGTGCGCAAACTCGGAACTTCTTGTGAAACAAAAACAGAAGACTTGTTCCAGGTTTGCTCTTACATTTACACGCGTTAGTATTTGTGGGTACTTGTCTCCTGTTTCCAAAAGTCATCCAAATTTTGAGCACTCTACGTGTCTTCTGATGTGCTTTTTTGTGTCTGATCGATTGCTTGTGTCTAGCGGTTAGGGTTAGGTTGGGGAATTTCTTTAGACTAATTAATTAACACAGCTATAATAGCAGGTAAGGCAGAGGATAGTTTGGCTAGTATTCTGTACTAGGTGGTAGCATCATTTTCAGATTGCCGCTCACTGTAATATTCCTTGGATTCATCAAGCAATTCAAAATCCAAGTAAGGAGTTCCCTCCATGATCATCTTCTCCAGTGACGTCGAAACATGGTCAAATGTTGGCCGCTCGCTGGGTTCTTCTTTCCAACACTCTGACACCAGCTGGAAACTAGCAAAGAGCGGTAAAAGATCTGAGTAATTACTTGATGCCTTATAGATTTACGATTGGATTGGATTGGTTTGGTGTTCGATAAAGAAAATTAGAAATCTTTATAGCCATGACACATTAGCAAAAATGGACACCAAAAATAAACAGTTCACGTTTTCAGAAAGTGCATTTTGATCACGTGGGCCTTCCTAGTTGTCATCATTCGCCTATTTATTCAAATTTACATTTTAGCAGCCTATGGCAATGTGGTCCACTTGACTAAAACAATAGGACTGTATATTGATATGTTACGATAATTTCCTTGAAAATGACGTACTATCCAGATTTTTGTCAAACTTGGCACAATTGATATTCATGCACAGAACATTGAAACAGTGCGAAAAAAAGATGGGGACGCCGTGCTTGTTTTTCGCGCTGCATGCCCTGTTTTTCTTTTTTACTGAATAACGTGGGAAGCGTTCGAAACTTGATCAAGCGGAAAACATGTTCTTAAATAGCAAAAGCAACTGAATATTACTGAAAACTTGAACCTACTTGTTTTTCCGGGCTAAAATCTTTCAGCAAAGTGATTTCAAATTGCTCAATTTTGCAAAAAATTTGGAAGAAAATTGGACCGCTACATCACACTCACTGTCTAGCTCCAAATGCAGTTTCACATCATTTTATATAAATAACACAACTTCTACTATCCAACTTTTTTTTCTCCTTAACGTATGTTTTCCGTGTACCCCTTACGGGTACATAACACCATTTAAAAGGGCGGGGGAGGGGGTCACCGTGATCGTTCAGAAGAAAATAGCTATTCCTTGACAGATTTAGCTTGGCGTCAATGAAAATCCGCCATTTTACCAATGTGCGCGAGCTAATGCGCGCGCCAATGACGCAATACATTATGCCCAGTAGGGTTGCGCAATGCAAAACCAGGGAATCACCTTAAACGAGATTAAGGCCTCTGACTCCAGGACTGCGTTCGACTCTTTTAATTTGTCAAAAATGCCAACTGTCAAAGTTATTGCTGTTAGCCTCAAACATTCAGGTTCTGCTAATGATGCAATTATATATAAAATCAGTTGACCCCATTTGCAAAGTTTCTTTTGCACCTTTACTTACAGCTCATTGGAGCACGTTTCTGGCCTCTCCATTCGATAACCTGTCTTAAGAAGCTTGTATAACTCCTTGTTGTTAACTCCAGGGTACGGATTTCCTCCTGAAAAAAAGAGGATCTTAACGTTACTTGGGTGTGTACACAAGGAAGCATGCGTAAAAGTATCTTACAATCGAATGGAAAGCAGAGAGAAAGAGAGTTGACTGGAGATGACACTTCAACTTTCCTATGATGGTCCAAAGAGTCCAGTAATCACAAGTTTATGCCGAGTTAAAATTATTATCTATTTTAAGAAAGTACCCAGCACGAAAAGGAAACCCTTAAAAGCTCCTAAGATCCGACTTGATATAAATGCGCCACAGAAAGCGTCTATGCAAAGTCAACAGATTTCACTCTGGCTAAACTGGAACCAAGGTCTTGCGCCAATCGTTCCCGTAAATGTATTAGCTCGGCGTCAGCCATGTTTACTTTAAATTGTGTATTCGTTGCTTTGGGTTTTTAATGCTTTTTTCGTTTACCCATTGTGCAAAAATCCCAGATTACAACTCCGAAAGACCACCTGAAATAAAAACAAAAAGAGCGCGTGAGCTATTTATTGCAGTACGTTATAGACCTTATTCATAAATGGCGGTCACATTTATAATTCTTTTGTCCATGTGCAAATTAGCCTACCAAGCCTCATTTTAGAGCAAGAATTCTTTCCAATTCACTGTATGGTATCGAGGCTTGGTAGGCTAATTTGCTCTTCGACAAAAGAATTATAAATTGGCCGCCATTTATGAATAAGGTCTATAGTATAACCATGCAGCTGTGCGCTGTTCTTCAGAATCAAACCAAACTCTGTCTCCTTTTTATACTGCGAAACACAGAAGTAACTTCGAAAAATCTTCATACGTGGAGACTGTCTTCCGATAAGAAAAATATTTGCTTATGGTGTTCCTTTCGTCAAGTTTGCGTATCAGTGTTGTATGTGAAATAACGGACAAAGAGATCATAAGTGGTGAAGCTGCAATTTTGTTTAGTAAGTATCACATTCATGTAATATGTGTTTGCTGCCAGTTTGCAAAACTTACACATCACTTTTCGTGGTATATTCACTGTTGTACAGTGCCTCAGGTGCGGTCCACTTAACGGGCAATTTTTTCCCTTTCTTGAGCGTGTAAAGGCCTTCCTCAACGTGCCGCATTAGTCCAAAATCCGAAATTTTAACCACTCTGTCCTCACCAAGGAGAATGTTGCGAGCAGCCAGATCACGATGAACAAATCCATTGCTAGATAAGTAACTCTGTTTTGGAGATAGAGAAAAATAAGTGGCCGTAGTGAACGTAAATTAAAGTATTGGTTTTTATTTGACTTCCTATGAGAAAATAAATCCTTTTTATTCGGGTATTACAATCACAGACATTTTATAGGTTAACAGGAAGCTAACATTATAGCCTTTTATCCCTAGCCTACAAAAATAGTGCATCTCTCGTTTAGCGCTAAACGAAAGAAAAGAGACAAGTGTGTTCTTCTTACGGGATGTACATTGCCCTAGATTATTATAATGTTCGAGTCAGGTTTGTTTTCGTGAATATGTACAGAATCCCTAGAAACATATTCCTTGTAAATTTGCAAAATCGCTTGACAGCTCAGGCAGTGATAATGATAAAACTTATAAGAAAGTATAAATAAAATAAAAGCAGAACAAGAGAAAAGAAAACTCAAGACCCCAAAACGGAAAAAATGCCAATTCCTAGACTCAGTTCTTTATGGCCCGATTAATAAGGATTTAACTATTGTAAGACCTTGACTGAAGGGAAAACTGGTTACTTTTCCAAACATCCCACTCCTGTGTACCGTCTCTACCCAGTTTTTTTGCTTTAGAAGTTGCAGTGGACTTCAAGTTGACTCTGAAAACAAAGACTCTACTCGGTCATTTTCCGATTACTTTGTGCAACCTCTTTTAGGGAGGGTCGCCACTGGTGAGAAAAAAAGTTAACATTATTTTAAAAAGTTTGGGGTCAGTTTGCTCTTAACGAATTGCCATTTAACTGTCGATCGCAAATCCTTTTTACTCCGACGGCTAGGATTGGTTGCACAGAAGTTCGGAAATTGCCATAGCCACTCTCCCCTTCCCTCACAACTACAGACCAAACCATTACAACACAAGAGCTATTAACTGCTTCGTACCGATGGCTAAGTCTCGTGAACCTTTTTTCTGCTCGTCTTCTTGTCCTTGTCCTGCAACTTCATCGTCGTATTCTAACGGACATGTATTACTAGTCTAGTTATACGTGTTTCCCTGGTTCCAAATCACTTACCATTCCTCGCGCTATTTGCAATGCAAAACAAAGAAGGTCTTCTGCTGCGACATTTTCTTCATGAGACCGGCGGTCATCTTTACTGTGAGGAGTAGAAGCCTTGAGCCCAGCACGATCTTCATACTGATTCATCACCCTCTTTTGAGGATCCCTGGAAGTTAGACCTTCCTCAAGTAAGGGCTCTCGGGAAAGATCTTCATTGCGCATGATACTGGCCGTCGCATCGCCCCCACCATTCTTTAGTCTAGCTTCTGAGTCGTTACAACATTCATTGAGAAGGGGCACCTCAATGGCATCCGTAGCCAAGCATTCCTCGCCATCTTCAACAAATTTGTTGCCATCACCACACGCGCTTGTGTCGAACTTTCCAGGATTTTTGCCTTGTTCTGGGACCTCAACAAGCAGTACTTTTGATTCATCATCGTTGATGAGAGTTGACTTCTTAGTATCCAGTGTGAAGAAATCATTGTCGTCAGCGTAGAATTTTTGATAGCTTTTCTACCAGTCCGAAGTAAAAATGACAATAAGAAGAAATAAGCAAGGAAGATACAAAAGCAAGCAAACAACAAAAACAAAACTAAATAACTAACTAAACTAACTAACTAACTAACGAAACAAGTTGTATCACACTATCCCATTTGCTTTCTGTTTGTTTTCCTTAACTGACTCGTAGTTTTATTCGCAGATGCTACGTAACGTTTTGTTGATAGATGAATTTTCGGCGATATCCTAGTGTCGCGAAGTCCTCGTGTCGCAAGTTTGCCAATCCTTTACAGTCCGGCAAGGGACAAGAGGGGAATTACCACCTCAACTGTATTTCAGTGATCAATTGAAATGTACGGCAACAGGTAAATATAAGAAATTTAGGCAAGGGGCTACATATTCATACATCTACTCAGAAAGACATGGCGTGTAGAATCAAGGTATTCATTAAAGAAAATATCCTTAGGTTTAACTGGGATTTACTGTTATGCTCTACCTTTCGTCTCTTGTTTCTGAGCCAATGTTGAAGATCTCCGTAAGGAAGGTACTCCAGCAGTAGAAAAATTGGTTCCGAGTTAACACAACAGCCCAACATGCTAACAACGTTCTTGTGAGAACCGATCGCTTTCATCAGTTCAATTTCTTCCAGAAACTGGTTCCTAGCGTCTTGATCTTCATTGTCTAAGCAAAGATAAAGTTCACTATCATCATCATCGTCATCATCATCATCGTCGACGTCGTCGTCGTCGTCGTCTTCGTCATCATCGTCACCGTTCGTCAAGTGGCGCATACTACATCCTTACGGGTTTCCATAACCACTAGAGGCTCTTGGGGACAGGTGGTCAGCCAAACACCCAGCCTCCACCTGACCCTAGCATGCTTGTGATAGCAAAGCATTAGTGTGTAAGTTATTTTAAGTTCCCCTCCAGTTTTACGTCTGGAGGTTTCTGGGAGAGGTCAATAAAGTAACGTTACTGCTTAATGACGCGATCACCTGAGCTGAAGCAGATGTTCAGCACACAGCCAGCATGATCTTACTAATTATTTTAAGACCCTGCTTTGCGGCCGGGTCTAGGGTTTGAAACCGCGACCTCCCGCTCAGCGGTCCGATGCCGTACTAACTAAGCCAACCGGGTGGCGGTTTAAGATAAAGTTATTAATATCTGATTAGTTTGTAATCAAACTCTCTTTTGGTTTTAGCACGGCGAGCAACGGACATTGACTATGATGATCGAGTGGATGTTTGAATGAATACATACCCCCCAAAACCTTAACAGCGACTGTTTTTCCTTCTTTGAAGTCCGCAATCGGCGTCCTAGATTTACAAAACACCTCGATACCAGGTGATTCCCTGTAAATGCCTCTTAGAACTTTACCAAAAGCACCACTGCCAATCTCCTCTTTGAAGTCAACCTGGTCTGGACAAACCTCCCATTGTAACAGAGGGATGATCGTAGACTTAGATCTACCGACAGACCATACAATCAACTGAAGTTATAAGACGTTGTAAATATATGCTAATCATAATTTCAGTATGAGTGACCATTAAGTCTATATTACTGCCTAGCAATGAAACTAAGCTAAAAAAAACCTTGTCGAATCATAGACTGTTCAAAGTCTGTGGCTGTACCCTGAATAATTTAATTTCAGCTACTTAGTTAATAAGTTAGAGTTATTGGCTTCGTTTGAAACACCGTCTCATTGCGGCCAGTTCAACATTATTATTATTATTATTATTATTATTATTATTATTATTATTATTATTATTATATAGCAGAGGATTCAACTGTATGCTACATTCTAATCAAGTTACATAGGACACAAACCGTAACCTGTGAGACGTGGGGTAAAAATAAGTAAATAAATAAATGAATAATGAGAAAATAATTAATAACAACTTCAATTGCAATGCAAGATCTATATATTTCTGTATATATACATTGAATAATCCTAAAAAGCTGCGTTGTGTGTACGGTCCTCTTTCTATCTATTTCTAATTCAGATTGCAACCTTGAAAGTCCGGGCGATATTCAACGTTCCCGAGAGCACTGCACTCTGCATCTTTCACAGTACGTCTGTTCTTCTGCCTCCCACGAGTTCGCGCATCGTGATATCCAGCTCCCGTGACCACTCCCCGAGGGCATCCATTATGATGTTATATTGCTTCACATCGTAGCCTGGGAACTACTGCCTCAGTTCCCAACGAAGGGGTCCGTCATTCAGGGTCTTCTTCTCATCCTTTCTTTTCCGATTGTTAACCCATTATTATTTATTATTACTATTATTATTATCATCATCATCATCATCATCATCATCATCATCATCATCATCATTATTATTATTATTATTATTATTATTATTATTATTATTATTATTATTATTATTACTTTTTAAGGATTAAACCACTGCAAAAACCGTGTACGATCAAAACTTGCTCTACGTTGGATCAAAATAGATCGTGACCAAACCATAAAAAAATTTAAAATAGAAAATATCCTGCAAAGGTTGGTCAAGACAACGTGAACATAGGCGTTGGTATGTTCACGTTGTCTTGACCAACCTTTGCAGGATATTTTCTATTATTATTATTATTATCATCATCATCATTACTATTATCATTATCACTACTATTATTATTATGTAATTACCTTATAGGTCTCTGGCTACGAGACCGCTTCAACTTCAACGATTTTCGACGAAACCAAACTATTGCCAAAACAGCGATTATGAGAAGAACTGCTATTCCCACTACTAGCATAGCATACTGCAATAAAGAAAAACTGCCATTCTCTGGGACTGAAGATGTCTTTCCGATGCTGTCCTCAACTTCTTTGTCTGAAAAGTAAGAGGGTAGGTTCTTCTTCTGGAAGTAGTTCATTGCGAGGAATGTAATCGGCCGATAGCTTTGCCATCACCCTCGTCACTAGACAACAACCCAAAAAGGAAAACTTACTAACGCATAAGTGTCAATTTTCAAACCCACCTGAGAGTGTTTTTATGATCCATGTTTTTGATCTGTCGCTCTTCCCCAGCTCGTTCCAGGCAGACATCTCAATTATGTGCTGCGTATCACATTTTAGCAACAAAACATGACTAGTCTTCAAGACGTCAGTTATGTTAATTTCGTGCCATATTGCTCCCGTTTCTCGAGGTTGCAGCTGTTGGTGGTAAACTGAGTACATAGTCAGCGGACATCCATTATTTACAGGCGTATTCCAAGTTAGTTTTGCTTTGCAGGCCAATATTTCTGTTTCTGTGTTTATGATGGTAGGAGGTAAAGGAACACCTTAGAGAAAAATAATTACATCGTGTCTTACGCCAACGAGATATTTCCATGTAGACTCAATAAAGCCCTATATTGAATGGCCTTGAATAAATACGTTAAATACCATAGAACGGGAAATTATCTAACAAAGACCTATAAATGAAAAGACTTAAAAACAACTGAGATTAGAAACAAGAAACATCAGGGACAATCTGCGAACCTTCAAAAGAATTACATTGGTTTGCGCAGAAGCTTAATGTAACTATGGTGAAAAGAGATTTTCCAAAGCAAAAGACATGCAACAATTAATAACAGATTTATTGCTGGACGCTATGGAGTCGTCATGACTCCATTATCAAGAATAAATATGGTTTTTAACTGGTAATTTTTACGTCCATTTGTACGGTTTTCACAGGTTTAAAGAAGTAAGCCAAGATGGCGGGTCCAAGATTATGGCATTCCAAGAAAAAACGAGAAGCTCCAAAAAGCTTACACTAGGTTACCTGTGGTACGCGTTACACAAAGAACTGCAGCGTTCCAGTTAATTTTTTCAAGTGGGGCGTCATTAAGACCATTTGAGGGGTCACCCACATGTCGCGCTAGCAGAGGCCCTTTGGCTCACACGTTTAATTATTTTGTAATGTCCTGTCCCATTTTAAGGTCTTTTAGTCTTTTAAGCTTTCGTAATAAATTCAGTTTAAAGATAACAAAACACACTCTTGAGTAAAATTCACTCGTTTCTTCTTTAAATAAATAGTCGGCAAAAAACTAACTGCAAACTGCTCTGACGGACGTTTTCCAGCATGTCTAGCAGTTGGACTAAGCAAACGTTTATTGCACATACAAGAAAGGACTAAAGGTGTTGTTTCCGCTTCATAATGTGACGGGCTAATCTGATGCCAGGTCAAAACATTGTTTCGCTTTGCGTTTGCACCAGAAAAAGGCAAGCCAAGAGACAGATGAAGAAAAAAAATAACATAGTGTTTATATATAACTATGAATCGAATTCTCATTGAAAGATCTTAAAAACACGAACATTTTTGCAGTCTCTAACGTTTTGTCAAAAGGAAGAAATTGATCACATGCTAGGCAACCGTAAAGGTGCACGTGATCACCCTGTGTCAACTGAATCTTTCAGAGTAGAACAACGTACTTTTTAGCGAAGAAACTTCCGTCGTTAGTTAATTTTGTTGTAATATTTAACTGAATATTTAGATTTCTTCTGTCGGGTCAGGAAGGCTTCTTTGTCGGGTTCCTGAGGAACGTATCTATTTTGACTTCAGGGTGAACTATTTACACAATCGAGAGGTTGAGTGGCCGTGTAATTGAAAATCTAAACATCTATGAGATACAAAAACAGAATTGCGAATTACCGCAAATCACAACGCTGACAAGCACAAAAGCGAAGAAATGGTTAAGTAAATATGAAGTTTGTTACTATGTATTTGGGTCAGAGTATTAAAAAATGGATATATTGTCACGCAAATTATGTAATTTCGTGACACTCAAAATTCGCAAGAAGCCCGAGTTTCATGTACACAATCTTCGCACTAGCAAGTCGCAGCAATAAAATTGGATTAACCAGGAAGTTAAAAGAATATTGTTGGCTTCCCAAATAATTTTCATCTTGCACTACAATTACAAAATCATTTGTCAGAGAAATAAAATTCTTTTCTCCTCGTGTATCACATTTCAACCCACGTATGCAAATTTGTTAACTCATTTTCAACCCGATTCCCGGGAAAAATACATAGTAATAGCAAAAATATTATTTTGCGTCAAGTGTTGCATCTTTTATGTTCAAATAACAGCTAAAAATAAAGATTTTTTAACGATCTATCCGTCGGCTTCCTGGGAGAATACTCTCTAGAGAGTAAAGGAACTTCCGACGTTAAATAAGGTGTACCTTTACCTTTACCTAGATATTTTTTTTATAATTTAATATTATCTGTCAAAATTTGCACAACAGTCAAATCATAAAGATAGCACCGCACGGGACAAATTTAGTCACATTACCTCTTCCTCGAATTCTAATGCTTAACACAGGAATTTTTAGTTATTGTGAAAATCTTTCTATATTTGTTAGCAATCATCCTTTCAAATTTCAGAGAAAGCGACCGGTCTGCGAATATTTTACGAGTTTCTTTCAATGGGATGTCAAAAGGCGAAGTGGATGTTATATGCATAATCGGGCAAGTTGCGCGTGTGACCCGTTATAAATCTTTTTTCACAAATGTTCCCGAATCGTCAAGTATCACCACAGAAGAAACGAAAATCATTCTAAAAGCTTATTTTATGCAAAAAGTAGGTTCTGGAGGTAATTTTGAGTGTGGAAAACAAGTTTACAGCAGATGACAAATACAAACTTACGAGCCATGGTATATTCAATTAAGTTAACACAACAGAAAGGAGTCGCTTACCTTATATTTTGACACGAAAATGCTTTACTATTGCCATAAAAACTATCCAGTTAAGCTCGCATATTACACATGATGAATTCATAAAAGCCACCATTTTCCAGCGAAATGCTTTTTGAAACAAACAACATATGTGCTATAAGAGGAAAAAAACCCTTCCTATTTCATTTAATACGTGCGTGAAGACAAGAACCTCAATCGTGTCAAATTACACTCCGTGTCAAAAACGCAACACGGTAAATAAATTTCCCACGAGTGTTTAGCATCAAACCCTTCACTGAAAAACCCTTTACTTGAATTATCAAGCAAAAAATGGGCAACAAGCTTTCTTTCAAATAATTTTTGACTAACAGGAATTTGTGAAATTTCCAATTGTTAGCAGAAGACTGTGCAGAATTGAGTACAGATCCAATTCTTTGTTTTGTTAAACCCATAAGTTACTAGAGAATTTTCCATTTGATTTCAGCGTTGTACAAAACACCACACTCGTACAATATTAGAACTACATTTCACTTTGATTACGGCTCGACGGGCGACAGATTGTTGTCGAAGTCCATTACTCGTCGCTTTTAAGATTCCAGATTTTTTTTTTCAGCGCCTTTCTTGTTCAGTATCCAATTGACTTCCCATTAATGCACTAAAACGCCATTCGCGTTACATGACTTTCGACGCCATTGCCGGTTACGTTGATCATTCTACTGTGTCCACCGCAGAAATCTACGCATTTCCCACTACCCTCTCGATCCTAAGACAATACGCGCAGAAGGCTCTATGCATAAAGACACCACTTAGCAGGGGAGAGACAGACAAGACTTTTACCGACACGGAAAATAAAAAAATTAAAAAAATCTACCCATTTTCCGACTGGATTGCCATAGGCAACCCAGTAAAAAGGGTCAAGTCGCCTCGCTTTATGACAGTTTAGACATCTTCCAAGATTCCTTGTCACAGTTTAAATCGTCTTGAAGTTACAGCTGTCACGTTACCTTTTAAGGGCCAAACTGAGTAACGTGTTTGTGATCCTCACTGTTTTCCACTATTTCCTTAATGGCCAACGTAAATACCTAAACTCATGATATAGTAATCCAACTAAGCTTACCTCCTCCAGTTTTGAATTTCCACCGCTTGCTTTCACTTAAGGCACTTTCCTTATAACCATTGAACGACGTGAGTGCTATTTCATACTCTTTTCTACAATTAATTAGATGAAGAGTGTAGCTGGTTGCATTGCAACTGACGTTTACAGAATTCCATATGCTATTTTCAGATGCTTGTACAACTCTGAAGTGTACGGTGTATCTCACAACTGGACAAGCCCCTTCTAGAGGAGGGGTCCATCTGATCACAACGGATCTCCCCGATACTTCTTTGTTCTCGTTTGTGATTTTAGGGACACCTATGAATATCACAAAACAGATAATAACTGAACTTTAAACTGCCCACAAGGAAGCCACAGAAGATCACTCATGGCTTTACTAAAGAAAACTAACAGGAGCGGAAAATGCTATATTCTACCAACGTATACCATGTAAGCGTAAGCCCTACTAGTGCATGGAAATGGGCCAACTCAAGGACAGAGGAAAACCTGACCAGAGTGGGAATTGAACCCACGGACTTTGGGTGAGATCACCGCTGCTCTACCGACTGAGCTACAAGGTCAGACTGTTAAATCGTGAGCCCCAAATAATGATTGCCAAAGCGCTTTTTTCTTCAATGTAAAATTTAGTACCGTTGCGCTTTTAAACATAGTTAACTGTGGGCTGTCTGTTTAAATTGAGAACTAAAACGAATCTCTTAATATTTTTATGCTGTTTATAACTAATCAAACAATGGCTTTCTCTTGTTGCCTTTGAAATGACGATTACGATATTTCTTTTATTTTTTAAATAAGGAAGTATTCTTCAGGAATCTGAGGCTTAGCAAGAAAAATAGAGGAAAACCACAACCTTGGTCAAAACAGGCCTCTTGGAGTCCAAAAATGCTTCTCCAGTATGTGTAGGTCAATAATATTTCTAAAGTAACTTCCATTTTCCCCCACCCCTATACAGTGTAAAATTTAAGAAGCTGCCACTATTGTAGAAACGTTAAGGAAGCCCAAACAACATTGAATAGAGAGGACGGATTCTTCAAACTCCGCTGATTATTTTTGCACTTACAAAGGCTTGAAAATCAATTTTCTCAACCGTTTTGTTTAAGATTGGAGCTAGTTACTTTGCCATCTTGCGAAAATTTGATTTCATTTTCGATTTGCAATTTCTCCCATTCATAAAGTGAAATCATTTTCTGGATCTTTATCTCTAATCATTGTCCATGAAGTCCTAATCTGTAATATCTCACCTCTTAAGCTATTAATCTCATCTTGTGAAAGTGCCGTGCCAAAGACATAAAGCTCCATTACTGCTCCTTTAAAGTCGCCGTCATGATCCGGAATACGATCGTTGTTGCCAATTGTGTAGCACTTTTCCTGAGTGGGTGGGTAAAAGATTTCCCCAGGATAATATGTCGTGTATCCTACTTGTTTGCCGTCAGCGAAGATAAATACTTTTGCTGTCAAGTGATTCCACGTGATAGCAACGTGTGTCCAATTACCCAGGGGAACTGTGGCACTTTCTACGGACCACCATTCCCTTTCTATCGTACGGTTGAGCACATGGCGACTGAACAAAAACTTCCGATTTTGATAGCTTAGTAAAAACTGCGATGACTGACTCGACGGCCATTGATAAATCCAGTCACCATATATTCCGCCATCCTGAGATCCAAGGTTCCACTTCAATTGTTTGATCCAAATTGAAATCGTAAAGCTTCGGCCATTAATATTGGTTATTGGTGACTTGGCGTAGTTGAAGACATTGCCTGCTTGTCTTATTAAAAAAGCCTTGCTGCCTGGACATCTGCCTTCGATAAAGGTGGTTGGTGACGAAGCATTGGTGCTGATGTATCTTCAAAAAGAAAAAAATACAACATTGAATTGTCCAAAATGTCTACTAGAGTTATTGCTAATTTTAATAAACGAAATTGACCTCAGTGTTCATCACCAACCTAATGTCTTTCTCTTCATTATTTAGTAGCCAATGGTCAAGGACTACCATCTCTGACAAAACTGAATAAAAGAAAGATATGACCGATTGGAAGAGAGGAAACAGTGAGAAATTAAGCAAGGAATGAAAAAAGGGCCAAAAAAAAAGGAAAGAAAGAATTTCTCTATGTAATAATGGACATAATTTCCAAAGCAGCTATAATGATATGTAAGGGGAATTTCATTAAAGGCTTAAAGTAAAATTGTAATGAGCGATTTTAAATAAAAGAAATAGTCAAAGTTAACGCCTGCGATTTACCTTCTGCCAACACACCTACCCCACTGATAAAAGTTGAGTTACTTACCATTTTGAGAAATTACGATTATACTTGCAAACGTCTGTAACAAGCAAGAAAAAATGTGCTAGAATGAAAACTTTAATATACAAGACTTCGGATAATTAAAATCGCTTTGCAGATTTAAAGTTCGCGACAGGTGGACTGAGAACGAAACTGCTCTCTTAGTTATCAGTTGACAGTACGGGGAAAACTTATTTATTTATTTATTTATTTATTTATTTATTTACTTATTTATTTATTTATTTATTTATATTTATTTATAAACTTTTGCCACTAAGCAGGGTATCTCCACAGAAGCTCCACTAACGGAGAAAAGGTGGTCTATCTCATTGAAGACAGACCACAACACCGGGAACTACATGCCCTACTCTTTGCGACAAGTGTGTGGGTTCTTTTACGTCCCACAAGATTATGAACATTGAAGGGTTGTGAGACGAGGTCTACGGTTTATGGTACGCGTCATTATCCGAGAAGACTAGGGAGTCTAACCATTTGCAGATGTTATTACAAAGGCAGCACTTCCTCCTCAGTTTTTTAAAGACCCTGAATGTTGGTCCGGCCGGAGTTGAAGTCGCGACCTCCCGAGTGACAGCCCGGTGCTCAACCAACATAGCCACCGGTGCACGGTTAAACAATGAACAACCTAAGGAGTTATTAAATGAAATTATCGTGATGATGTTAATTATTTTATCAGCAGGTATTGGTAATACAAGGTCTTTAAAAATTCTTCGGGTTCCTTTGAGCCATGCATTTAATAAGTTTACTTCAACGTAAAATGCGGTTGCAATGGAAATCAACGACAGTAATGTCTTAACAAATGTTTTCCAGCTAGCTAGTTAAAATACATTTCAAACAGTCAAGACGTTTTGCTCCTAAAGTGATGTGCAGTTTCATGATGTGGACCCATCTGGTCAACATATCGCACTATTGCATTTATCATTGGTAACCAAACCTGTGAAATAAACGGCAACCGCCTTGCGGCTCCTTTCAAGAAGTTATTACTGGGTTGTCATATGGCAATCCAGTCAGAAAATGAGTGGAATTTATCCGTTGTATTATTTTTCTTTGTTTTTTTCCGTGTCAAGAAAATGGAAAAGTTGCGCAATGGGTCTCTCCTGTCATTCCCCTGCTAAGTATTCTCTTTGTGCGTAGAGTCTTTTGCGCGTATTTTAGGTAGCTTTCAGCGTTAGTAGAAATGCGTAGATTTTATCCGGTGGACACAGTAAAATATTTAATTAACCTGCAATGGCGTCGAAGTCAATGCAACGCGAATGGCGTTTAGTGAATCTTTAAACAAAATATACCCTTAATTTATGGAGCTCAAGAATGGAGCCTCAATGGGATAAACAAGACAAACGGTGAAAAATAAATATCTGGAATCTTAAAAGCGACGAGTAATGGACTTCTACAACAATTGCATCTCCGTATCAAAGTGAGCTGTGTTTCTAATATTTTACTGACTGTGATGTTATGTACAACACTGAAACCAAATAACAAATTCTGTATGGGTTTACGATTTAAACTCATTGAAGGAATCGTACGCCTTGAATGCATCTGTTTACTGAAGTCGCATCTCATTTTCTGTCTGTTGTCTGGCTATTTACGATCATTTACATTTATTTTGAACTCAAATGTGCACAGTCTTCAAGGGAAAAAAATGGAAATGTGACAGTGACGATTTCTTTAAAAGAAAGCTTGTTGTCTATTTCGTTCTTCATTATTCAAGGAAAAGGTTCTTCAGAAAAGGGTTTGATCCTGAACTCCGATGACAAATTTATTTACGTGACACGGACAATTTGTTTTTTGTTTGCACGCACGCAATTGAAATACGAAGGGTTTTTTTGTTTGTTTCAATAATTTTTATGCTGGAAAAGGTCTTTGTGAGATTTTTTGTCGAACTGAACGCTCAAAAATAAAGATTTTTTGACGAACTTTCAGTGGAATACTTTTCTAATTTAACATTCTCCACCCCGCAAAAAAAATTGCATAAAAATCTTGAAATAAACATCACAATGCACACAAGAAATTTACTCGCATTCACCCCTTCGTCGAACCCTCGTTACTGTGGTGTTACGAACAACACCGAAACTAAACGGCAAATTCTCTGGTAACTTTTTCGGGTTGGTTGGTTATCAGAGAAGGAATCAAACACGTCTGGTGGATGTGTGTTTACAATTTCTGGTCATTTCTGGTCTCGGGTCAATAACCCGACAAAGAAGGCTTCCTTACCCGACAGATAAAATGTAAATATTCTCTTAAATATTACAATAAAATTTAAAAAATGAAAGCGGACGGATTTCTACTGTACGACGCGATTTACGTAACTCTTTTTTGTTGTAGATCGTAACTACTTGTTATTCATTCCATAAATAACACTGTAAAGTACTTACTTCTAATCAGGAGCTTTTGAAAAGTCAGAGTACATATCTCTAAAAGCCATGGAAATTGTAAGTAGCAATAGCTGTTAATTAGACTTCTCTTACAATAGTTGTTCTAATCACAAGAAATCTTGAGTTTGCAAAGGATTTTGAAATCGAAAGGTTGAAAGGAGTTGCTTGAAAATATTTGTGGGTGAGGTGTGCGTTTATGCGAGAAAGAGAGAAACTCTTGAAGCAGCACAGTTGACAATACTGAAGTCTTCAGCAGAGGCGACCCTCAGATTAATTTTACGACAAAGAGCCATTTGTCGGGGGAAGCGAGGTGTGCTGGTAAAAAGTTGACAGAGCCCAGGAACGGAGCGCCAATGAGAAACG
>NC_090876.1:45764395-45791895 GCF_036669935.1 Montipora foliosa
GCTTGGCGGCCGTTGTGCCACAAAGTAAATCTACCGAGTTGTGTAGCTCGGCGGTCGTTCTGCCACAAAGTAAATCTACTGAGTTGTGTAGCTCGGTGGCCGTTGTGCCTCAAAGTAAATCAACCGAGTTGTGAAGCTTGGCGGCCGTTGTGCCACAAAGTAAATCTACCGAGATATGACGCTCGTCGGCGCCATTTCATCATGACTTGTGATATTTACGGCATTGAAATCAACAAACTGAATTTATTTTGTCCAAGCGTTCAGCACAGAAAAGTAATCTTAGGTCTTCAATACCACAAGCTGAAAAGACTTGCAAGTAATAGTTTCATTTTAGAGTAATTTTCAGTAGTTTTCTACTTGTAGAATTCCAAATAAATAGTTAATGATTACGTCTAACAAGTTGTCACGTTCATAGATGCAGTACAGTGGAATTAGATCGTTATATCGAGGTATCGTTATAACGAGACTCCCGATATAACGATATTGCCTTAAAATAACCGAAAATATCTTATTTCGGGGTAAAATTAACATGTGCGTTTTTACTACTGTACATATTGTTTAATTAAACTTGTAATGAGTATCAAATGACTCACAATTTGCAAAGCATTAGACGTTATCAAGGTTACACAACAAAGTCTGTGGTATGAATCGTAAAAGGGAAACAAAACAAAACAAAACAAAACTTAAACATTTGAAGTTGTATCTGTGTACTGATGCTGTAATATCGTTATATCGGGGAAGGTTTTACGCTCGGTACGCTAAGAACTCAGCGTTATATCGGGAATATCGTTATATTGAAGATCGTTATATCGGGGTTCTGCCCCATACATTTTACTGTAACTTTTGCCGGGACATAGCATGTTTATCATTTTACCGGGGATATCGTTATATCGAGGATCGTTGTATCGGGGTTCCACTGTAATAACATTTCCCTATCACACGAACCATCCACCCTCCCCCTTCAGTTGCTACCTGTACCAAAGCTGTACCGTCCTACAAACATCGAACGCACTCGCCTAAGCTTCGATTACCCCTAGTTATAATTTGTTACCTTCTGCTTTCCACCGTTTTTTTACTCCTTTATCAAGTAGGCACAAGTAGAATACTAGATTGTCTTCTAAATCAGCGTTTTGTATTCCTACTGCCAGGAATAATAATGGGAAGTTCAACATTCGTTTCAATGGGGCTGTTCTTTGGAATAATATGGAGGAGCCTTTAAAAATTCTTCGCTTTCACAAATTAATAGGCATATCACAAAGTTGAAGCAAGAACCAATCAGCTGTAGGGCTGATAATGCATTATCAGCCCGCTGTCAGTCTTTCGCGGCCCGCTGGGCGTGTGTTTTGAAGAGGCCGATTTTCTATTTGGCCGCGAATATTGATAATAATTTGTTGTTAATAAAACAAGATTTTGTGCTTGCCAATCAAAGTACTTGCTTCTTTGACCAGTGAATCTGGAATTCTTTTTTTTTTTTTAATATTTTACTTTTCAAAAAAAATGGGTCGTATCGGGGCCGAGGGGAAACGAACCATTCTAAATATTCATATCATTTCTTTATCGTGATAAAATAATACTTCTTTGTTATAAGTGACACCAACTGAAATTTAATTATATAATTTCCATGGATTTAGGCTTGCAACGGTAAATAAGGCAAATATGGTATTGCGTATCATAAAGCGGTCCATCAGAAAAAAACCAACCAAGATGTGTTTTCGCAGCTCTACAAGTTACTAGTCAGACCCATTCTTGAGTATGCGACTCCTAGCTGTTTAGAGCCCGTACTTGATTAAGAATATTGTGGTGCTAGGAAAGTACTTGCTTTAAGACAGAAACGGGGTGAAATGAGTTATGAACACCGTTGCAGTAGTTTGCTGAAGTGGCAAACACTAGAAAAGCGTAGAGAATTTCTATCTCTGGTTCAATGCAGTAATATCTCTTTCACAGATTTCTTTGAGTTTGCCAAAAGTGTACAAGAGCTACTCACGACGACAAACTTTACTGCAGAAGCGCGGTTTGTAATTGTTACAAATATTCTTTCTTTGTTCTCATTGCAAGGAAACGGAACGATTTGCTAAGATATATTGTACATGCCGAATCACTATCTGTTTTTAAGAGTAGACTTAAACTTTATTTGAATATTTATTG
This sequence comes from Montipora foliosa, assembly GCF_036669935.1. Classification (NCBI taxonomy): domain Eukaryota; kingdom Metazoa; phylum Cnidaria; class Anthozoa; order Scleractinia; family Acroporidae; genus Montipora; species Montipora foliosa. Next base: position 45,766,541 of record NC_090876.1, read on the forward strand.
AATTAGTAGCTATCGAAATTTTTGTAAGTTTTTTAGTTTGGGAAATTGTTTTTATACAGGGTTAACCTCATGATTTCCCTTTTCAGGAGGTTTATGAATTTGTGCTGAAAGAAGAAAAACACGTTCAATTTTCTTGCGTGCAAGACACACGCATGTCATTATACGAACAGCACCATGGAAACACTACAGATAGGACACTATTTTTTCTCAAACAATCAGCTAACAAAAGAAAACCCCATATTATTTAACATCTTGCAGCATTTGCACAGGCCGGTCTTTCGAAATCGTGTGGTATCCGCAATTCGGTTTCACTTTAATCGCAAATTGTAACAACATTTACGTTCTATTTCGCTAAGCTCAAACGAACGTGAACTATTTTCTCCCTCGATGCTTTAAAATACACAACAAACGACTTCATAATGGGTGGGTTACTCAGGCAATCCAACCATTAGATTAGAGGAAAAATAAAAGAAAATCTGTTCGATCAAGAGGGTTTGGGGGGGGGGGGGGGAACCACAATCAGTGGCAAAAGTCTTGGGACATTCACCCTTTGAAGTTGGACAATGTTGCCAACAGTGAACATACATTTCCTTGTCTATTTGAACATTGATTGGGGGAGGAGGGACCAACATTTTGAAGCTCTTAGTGGAATTTTGACAGTTATGCTTAGTTTCTGACATCTGAAAGGTTTTCAGGGCCATCCTGTCATTAGCGTCCCAACTGCGTTTGCCACTGATTGTAGCTGAGAGCGTCAGAGTTGAAATTTCGAGAGTGAGAGAACAACCAAAACTTGCTATCTGTTTATAAAATAGCCTGATAACTCAATGACAATATCCCTGGGGATTACTAAAACATGCACCTAGGTAATACCTGATAACAAACCACAAAATCGCTTCAAATTAGAAGGATTCTAACTCATACCAATACAAAATCCATTTGGAACATCGAGTTCACAATCGTTGCCTTAAGCAGTTAAAGGCCTGGCTTTGAAAATATGTTCAGAAGTGTAGCTGATCGCCAATATCTTTCCCCAGATATCCTACAACCCAATGAAACTTTCCCTGAAGAAAAAACTTGTTGTCCTCTTTTGCCTCAATGTATAATTTTGATCACGAGACTGGTCACGTGATAAATATATGAATCAGCGATGCGGTGGCGGGATTTTATGTTTACAGATTAATGAATCAACCTTCCAAGTGGAAATCCAACATATCCAGCTTTAATTTCTACGCTTAGAGTGATCGTTCTCGGCAAGTTTTAGTTTTAAATTATCAACAGTCAGTGGTTGAATTCCGGGCCGAAAAATGACCTTCGTCCTCATAATATGACAACCATGGTCACTCCAAACATAAGATGCTGGAAATAATTAATTTGCATCAGAAAAGGGTTTTTCTTTGATCTTATATCCTACAACCGTCACCTACTCCTTAAATAAATGATTTTGTCAAAGAAACGGTCATGTGACACGTCACGTGATCTGTCTTGTTTACCCCCGAAAATTTGTTCATAATCATTGTTTGCAATTTCCCCTGGGACATGAAGATGTCCCAGGATAAATCGAAAACAATGTATTGTGGGATTTGACAAAGTAATGAATTATTTATCATTTTCTGCTTGAGGCCTTAAACTGCTTGAGGTGCATTTCGCCTGCGTGGGTAATGGATAAACGAAAAGAACGGCCCTTTTCTACTTGGGTTAGTTATGAAGAGAAGTGAGCCACAAAAAGCGACTTGGTTATGGTTCCTTGACACTAAATCTAAGCATTCTTTACCCAACTGAAATTGAAGAAATCATCAGCATAAACGTTCTCGTCAAAATTTATATTTTTAATGAATAAAAAAACACAGGGACAAGCTCGCAAGCAAACTTTCCAGATGACATGCTGCATAATACAATACACAATACATACTTAATTGACCACTCTCCATGGGGGCTTTTTTGGGCCAATGAAACACAATCAACGAAACGACCGAACAACAACAACAACTGTTAAGAATCCCAACTGGCTGGAGTCAAACCAGTTGGCTTTTTACAAGTGCGGCCGAGAAAATGAACCAGGGACTACCAGGAACAAATTCAACGAGTGGTCAGAACGGGTTTTGAACCCGGAAACTCCTAACCAGTGTACCGCACTGCATCTCTTTACAAACATAACACACACAGACATAAAACTTTATTTCATTTCGAATTTTTAAGTAGCTAAGACAAGCTTGTACGTATCTTCGAGAGAAAAAAAGAAAGCAAAGGAAGAGAAACTAGATCCTTCAAAAATTCTCATACTAAAAATGAAATAGTAATTCTTAAGATACTTACATTTAAGTACAATAATTACCCAAAGCTATATTTCAGGTTCTCTGCTTTTATGAACCATAGATTTTGCAGCTGTATAAGGCGGAGACAAAAATAAAGTTTGTCTGTTATCCTCTAATATAACGAAGCCTTAATACACGTTGTCTTTGAATTTGACGCTTGCCCCATTTTTAACACTTAATTCAAATAACGATGAGAGAAAAACTATTCATTCTGAATTTAATTCATATTCGAATTTTTACTTTATCTGGACTGTGTTTGGCTAGTGTATGCACTTACCGTCAATTTTGCCAAGGCAGCATTCACCTTCACCCCATTTTGTGCCCTATTTCATCGATTCGATGTAACGAGGAAGCTTATAATAAGGTACCTACCGGAACTGAATATTTAATACCTTTGGCAACCTTGACATTATATATCACGTACCCGCCATAGCACGTTTCCTTCATTAAACCGAGACGAAAATATCTTTCTTTTGATTGATGTTACATGAAGGATGAAGTGTCTTAGTCTTCGTTCTTCAAAGGTTTTAGGTGTACGCGCACAAAGATAGATTGCAGGCGTAGTTAGATTTGGACGATTATCATAATTTTCAAAGAACTTATTTCTCGGATTCATGATCATTCCCTTTTAAAAATTCTTTTATTCGGTTCACTTTAACAAAAGACTGACCTTCGCACTTATAACTATAAGATAGGATAAATAGGACCAGTTTAAGGACAGAAAATGAGTTAATCTAAGGAAGTTCAACACTGAAGACTAAAGAAAACTATGGAATTTCTCGTGACATCTGCGGGCTTATAGATTATGTATGCATAAGTCACTTCTATTTTATCTTGCAAGAATTGTTGACGATGCTGTGTTTCTAACTGAATACATGTCCATTTCGATCAACACTATAAATAAGCCTCTTTGGCTTAGCTATTAGGATGCAAGGATTGAATGCATCGCAACTTGGGTTTGCTTATGCGCTGTGTTTTGCGTTGAAGAGAACTCATTGTTGTAGGGGCGGGTTTCGTCGCCTGACATCAGATTAGACTGAAAAAAAGAGGAATTATGAAGCGGAAACAAAATGTTCAGTCCTTTCTTAGAAGTTGGAATAAACGTTTGGTTAGTGCAAAGTTCTGCGAGGCATGCATGACATGCAGCAAATTAAACGTGCGTCAGAACAGTTTCAAGTTAGTTCTTTTGTACTATTTAACTTAAAGTAGAAACGAGTGAGTTTTACTCAAGAGCGTGTTTTGTTATTTTTGAGCTAAAACGAAATATATACCGGGGGGGCAAGGGCTTCCGAATGTTGAAACAACAAGTGCATTGAAAGTTGTAAAATGTCAGCAGCTGGGAAGCCAAGTTGATTTTTGCGAGATACAATCTTCTTTTCTTTTTTTTTTTTAACATACGAAGGTCTAATTTTGGAGCAAAGGCTGAACGTTCTTATCTATTTTTGCGATGTGAGGCTGAAAATTTTAAGATCTTCTTGAATTTACATCGGACCTTATTTCACCTGGTGACTTTAATGGTGTTGAAGTTGTTTTGGAATGAATATAAATAAGAACTGCTCATTATTACAAACTGAGATATGTACCATGCAATGACAAAACCATTGTTATGTTATACAAAATATGCCCTTAGTAGTTGGGTTAATTTACATTTATTTCCCTACATTTTATGCCTTCATTGAAAAAACAATGATGAGCGCAAGAAAAACGTTCTTAATCGACTCTCAGCCTCAGGAATATTCTTAACACGTTCTTAAAATGTTGTTAATCTCAGCCTCAACGTTCTTGTAAAAAAGGTTCTTATAAAATAAAAAGAGTGCATTTCAGTGTTTGGTATATATGTACAAAGCCTACCGTAAGTAATGTCCATGCACGGTCCATAGCGACCCGATCCCCTGATTGCGAGCTTCAAACCACGATGGGAGGAAACTGAAAAAAGCACAGACAAGTGCATTGAATGACAAAGACTCACTTGTATTGATATTTATACCTCAACTTTCATAATGGCTATCACAATAAAAAGGTTTCATTTCATACCGCCCCGTCTCTTGTTATGGTTGATCGGGCAAAAAAAATAAGAAGAATGAACACTTGAAGGGGTCTGGGATGCAGAGAAGGCCAGACTGCTAACTAAGAAAGCCTGGTTACAAAGTCAAGAAAACGTTCAGTTATAATTTATGCTCGAGTTTACTTTTGTATGTTAAATGTCACGTTTTATCTGTAATATATATAGTCAGATGGTAAAAGATGTATAATAACACGATTATCAAATGCCTAAACAGCCTTTTAAAAACGTATACAAAAATTTGGTTTTATCAACGGAGTTCGGATAATGTAAATTGATCATGACCACCGTACAGAGATTTTAAGCTATTCTAAAAGCTGAGTTAATAATAATAATAATAATAATTACAGTTTTTGGAGCGCCTTGCTACGCCTCGGCGCTCTTACAATACTAAATAGAAATAATGAAAAATTGATAACTATTTACAAATTTCTATACAGTTGATACAGTTGATCTAAATTACAATACAATTACAATGATGAAAGAAAAAAAAAAAAAAAAAAAAAAAAGTTTCGAGCGTTAGCCCTTCGTCAGAGCGAATCGAGTAATTGTGGGTTATGTGTAGTTTTTGTAGTGGAGTAGAAGCTACGCTATTGGTGGTAACGTGGAAAATAGGAATACGTTAGTTAAATACATTAGTCTTATAAGAAACGATTTAGAAATACATGAAACAAGAAATATAAGTGATAAAAACCGACGTTTCGGTGCATCTTGCGCCATTATCAAGGTTACATAAAGATAAAATGCGGTTTGTGAAAAGGCTAAGTTGAAACGAATTCTCTTCGTGCTAAAGTATTCTTGTAATTAGCTTGGCACTCTTTTATGCAAATTCGTTTCAACTTAGAAAACGTAACCTTTCCTTGTAATTACAAGAATACTTTAGCGCGAAGAGAATCCGTTTCAACTTAGCCTTTTCACAAAACGCATTTTATCTTTATGTAACCTTGATAATGGCGCAAGATGCACCGAAACGTCGGTTTTTATCACATATATTTCTTGTTAAATACATTAGGTAAGAAAAATAAGAATACATTAGTTAAATGAAAAGCATTCGTTACTACCGTGAGGATGAAGGGTGCCGATTTGGAAGATGAATTTTTGTTCCAGATTCTTGGGGCTTTCCGTCGTACCTTGATGTAGGGAAAGGCCGCAGATAGCCATGTGTTTTTTGGAGTGGTTAGGGAGATAAAAATGACGAGCGACTGGCTTAGATGCATCCTTGTCATTTTTCTCAACATCGCAAAGGTGTTCGCGGAATCGGTCGCCTAGTCGTCTACCTGTCTCGCCAATGTATAAATGACATTTGCGGAGGTACATGTGAAACGATCGGTGATCTTAACAGATCGCTTGGATCCCGATATATCGCTAATGTTAAGAGTAAAAGGGCAAGTTTTGCATCGCGAGCGCGCACTTTTGAAAGTGCCGGGTTGCTCGTTAGTTTTGAGCGCGCTTCTAACTAAAAAGTTGCTTACGTTTTTTTCTCGTTTGAATGAGATAAGTGGAGGTTGCGAAAAGATTCTACCATTCTCAGGATCATTTTGGAGTAATTTAAAGTTATTAAGAGTGATACTTTTGATTGCGTGATTATGAGGATGGAGAGTGAGGGTGAATGGAATTCTGTCATTCTTATCTTTTTGTGACGTTTGTAGTGCTGACTGTCGATCAATTTGTTGGGCGTGATGATGGCCCGCTTTGACCACAGAGACAGGATGGCCACGTTTTTCGAAGAACTGGCACATCTCCTCTGATTTGCTGGAAAAATCGGAGTCATCACTAGATAGACGTCGAAGTCTAAGAAATTGAGAATAAGGAATGGAGGTCTTGACATGTGATGGATGTGACGAAGACAACATATAACTGTGAGAATCTGTAGGTTTGTAGTGCACACTGGTACATAGCACGTTGCCGCTAATAGAACTTCGATATCTAGGAAAGTTAATGAAGTTTCCGGAATTTCCAAGATATATTTAAGAGCAGGATGAAAAGAATTGACCGAGGTTACATATTGATCGAGTTCTTCTCTGCTGGATGAAATAGCGCCGATGCAGTCGTCGATGTAGCAGCAATAGAGTTCAGGTTTGGGGCCGTTGTACTGATTAAAATTGGTGTTCAACATATCCTACAAAAAGATCGGCATAGCTAGGTTCCATTCTTGTTCCCATCGCTACACCATTAATTTGTTTGTAATAGCTGCAGGCGAATGAAAAAGAGTTAACTTAAGGGTTAAAGCTAGTTCGGCAAAGCGGAGGAGCGTTTCCGAGCTTGGTTCTTTAGCTTTCTTTGACGGTGCGTTGATCGAAAAAGTGTTTAAGTGCTTGAAGGCCTTCGCTATTGGGAATGACTGTGTATAGAGATGTGATGTCCATAATGTCCATGGTGAAAATAAGTTTGTCTTGGCCGGAGAAATTGAAATCGCGGAAATTTTTCAGTGCATGTGTACTGTCTTTAATGTAAGATGGCAAAGATTTGACGATAGGCGTCATAGTCCTGTCTAAGAAGCTAGAAATAAGGCCGGTGGAGCAACTACAGGAAGAATAGATAGGACGACCTGGGTTGTTAGGTTTGTGAATTTTTGGCAAGAATTTATTGCACGAAGTTCTAGTGGTGGTGATGATGAGATAAGTTGCAGTGTCGGGTTATTCTTGATTGACTATAAGATTCTGAATGGTGTCTTTGACAAGTTTTTGATTTGCGGAGGTGAGATCTTCTGGACTTTGGCATAAAACGAGGTGTCAGAAAGTAGCCGCAAAGCTTCTTTTTAGTAAAGCTCGGACCGCCAAACAACTACCGCGCCGCCTATGTCGGCTGATTTGACAACTATTTCATTGCGTTTAATTTACTAAGATTTTTAAGCGCGGCCCACTCTTCCGAAGAAAGGTTGGAAAATTTAGTGTTATGATTGAATTTAAGTTTGTGAATGTCGTGACGGCATTAACTGGTGAAATAATCTAGAGGCAAATTTTTCAACATCTTGCTTAATAGAAAATTCATTGGTGCGTTTGGTAAAATTTAGGCCCTTACTGAGAACAGATTTTTCTGATTCAGTAAGCGGAAGATTTTCTGAAATTGTAACTACGGTATTATGGCTATACGATGTTGTGTCGTTGGTAATTTGCGGACCTATTAATTGTTGAAGTTTGCTTTGGTGTAAATGGTCAAACAGTCCAGTTCCCGGATTTTAGCGCGAATCGATATTGTACTTAAACTACTGGACAGGTTTTGGAAAGTTGGGAGCGACACCGAAGAATTTGTTTGTCAAGTGCGATTCGGTTTTTGCACATAGCTCTAATTGTGATCCTCATAATATTACGTGAAATAGAATTTTGCGCGCATGGAATTTGGTGAAGATATTGATTCGAGTGAGAGAATGTAGAAGCATGAAAGTTTCAGCGAAAACCTTTAGGAATGACCTTAGAATTTAGGCAATGGCCAATGAAATTGATATGATCATGACTACAAAACGTAGTACTATGAGACAAGGAAATCACATCACACCAATTGCTGTTAATAAAAAAAGATTATGCTTGTAAATTAAAGTATTTGCTTACTCGACTAGTGAATCTGGAATCTGGAATTTTTTTTAAAATTTATTTTATTTTATTATTTTTTTTTACTTTTCGATAAAAATGGGGTAGGTCGGGCGATGGGAAACGAGACATTTTATTGGGACAGCCTATTCTAAATATTCATATCATTTCTTTATCGTGATAAAATAATACTTCTTTGTTAGAAGTGACACAAAGAAAACCCGAAATGGCTAACAACAGCGGCTGAAATTTGATTTTATCATTTCCATGGATTCAGGAGTAAGTGTAAAATGTTCCATTTTATAATCTGCAGGTGTTTATTAATTATTGTCTAAGGGTAATAATGACATTAATTGACCAATGGTTTTAAACTTCAGTACACTTCATTTATATTTGAGCTGACTGTAAAGGTCATTTTGCCATGGCATGCCGAAGAAACTCTTTCATATTCACATTTACAAAGTGTAAAACAAAAAGGTTTTAGCATACTTTTGGTCAGTTTGCATATGCATCAACCTTTGGCCTTTATAAAGGTAATGGCTAGCTGATGGGCGGGTTATTAGACGGGAAGTTGAAATTATAACAAAAGCCACTAATTATTTCCTGGCAATACAACGTACAACCGGACGATTTCGGTTTTTTTTTTTTTTTTGAACCAGATATGACAAAAAAAGAATTCCCCCTTTCTTGCAGATATTTCATTTATTATTTACATAAATGACATCTCGACACATGTGACATCTAATGTCAGGATTCATGGCCGTAGCCAGAAAAAAATTTTCACTCAGGCAATGCCATAGTTAAATTATCTTTGTAGGTATTTAGGGTATTTTTTGGTGGCTACATTTAAAGACAGCACTGGAGTCCGGCATTATTAAAAAAAGTCACGAAAAAAATGACTGAAGCAACTGCCTCGGATTGCCTCATACTGGCTACGGCTCTGGGATTTATGCAGATGACACTAAAATTTACCTAACATTCGGTTCACTAGATGAAGATGACGAACATTCGGTTCACCACATGAAAATCGAAAACAATTCCTATGCAAATTTTGAGGGGAAAAAGAGGTATATCATTGGATTTGAGAAAGTTGTGAATTACAAAAAAAAAAAACAATTTCATGAAAGCTCCTGACCCAGACCTTAAACTGTTTGGGGCGCATTTCGCTTGCGTGGGTAATAGCTAAACGAAAAGGACGACCCTTTCTACTTAGGTTACTTACATAGAGGAGTGAGCCACAAAAAGTGACTTGGTTATGATTACTTGACACTGAAATTTAAGCTCTCTTTACCGAACTAAAATTCAAGAAATCATCTTCATAAATGTTCTGGTGAAAATTTATATTTTTCATGAATAAAAAACACAGAACAAGCACGCAAGCAAACTTTTGCAGATTGACCACTCTCAGTAGGGACTTTTCAGGGCCAATGAAACACAATCAACGAAACGACAGAACACCACAACAACAACTGTTTAGAATCCCAACTATCTGGAGTCAAACCATTTGGGTATTCACAGGTGTGGCCGTGAAATTGGACCAGGGACTACCAGCAACAAATTCAACGAGTGATCTGAACGGGTCTTGAACCCGGGAACTCCGGATGTAAAGGCAAGCTTCCTAAATTTTTACTTTATCTGGACAGTCACTGTGTTTTGGCTAGTGTGTGCACTTACCGTCAATTTTGCCAGCGCAGCATTCACCTTCACCCGACTTTGTGCCCACTAAGTCTTCGATTCGATATAACAAGGAAGCTTATAATAAGGTACCTACCGGAACTGAATATTAAATACCTTTGGCAACCTTGACATTATATATCACTTAGCCGCCATAGCAGGTTTCCTTCATTAAACCGAGATGAAAATATCTTTCTTTTGATTGACGTTACATGAAGGATGAAGTATATTTGTCTTCGTTCTTCAAGGGTTTTCGGTGTACGCACAAAAAGAACTTATTTTCAAAGAACTTATTACTCGGATTCATGATCATTCCCTTTTTAAAAATTCTTTTATTCGGTTCACTTTGACAAAAGACTGACCTTCGCACTTATAAGTATAAGATAGGATAAATAGGACCAGTTTAAGGACAGAAAATGAATGAATCTAAGGAAGTTCAACACTGAAGACTAAACTTGAGAAAACTATGGGATTTCTCGTAACATCTGCGGGCTTATAGATTATGTATGCACAAGTCACTTGTATTTTATCTTGCAAGAATTGTTGACGATGCTGTGTAAACATTTCTAACTGAATACATGTCCATTTCGATCAATTCGGCCAACTCATATCGTGTTGACCATTACCTTAATTAGTAGGTAGAAACGTTTCATCATCACCTCTCTGGAGGTCGCTTTTCTCAGTTCAATTTAGTCTCAATTCTTAAATAATCAACTGCGGACGATTTCTATTTCCCTGGGCGTTTTGCAGCGTTTTACTTCCGAAATGCTCTGCAGTATTCCAACGTGGCAGAGCTAGATTTGAAAATATAACGGTGGCTTACTTTTTCATCTTTATCCTCTATAACAGAATAACATCTTTGCTAATTACTTTTTGTAAAAATTTTGCTTGAAGAAAAGTCATGTTTGCTGTTTCCCATCTCCAAAGTATTTTATCCTACTTTTTAAAGTGGCAGAAAAATAGTGCTACTTATAACTAGAATTTAATCCTTAAATATGAAGGATATTTTAGCTCATAAAAATTGTTGTAAGCATCAAAAGCGCCTTGAAATGAATCAACACTATATAAATTTTCCTGTACATTGCCAATTACGCGCTGTATCCTCGCCGGATGTTAGGGTTGTGTTAACAGATATCAAAAGAACGCAGAAGTAAGCCTGGATGCAGTTCACAAAGGAAGCGAAGGCTGAGTTTATCCTTCATTAGCCCTCAGGCGCGAGCTACACGGAAATATGATTTAACAACCCAGGGGAAGTTTTAACGATGTAAATAAATTAAAATTATGTAAATTTTAATAAACTTGTTTCTGGCGATTTTAAAGCAGTATGTAATGAGTTTTTAATATTACTTTGAAAAGCTGAAAAAAGATGATTGGAAAAAAAGTAAAACCAAAAATTATGGTTCAGTTGTGGTTAAACTATTATTTTAACAATTTAACAAAACTATAAATAAGCCTCTTTGGCTTAGCTATTAGGGTGGCAAGGATTGAATGCACCGCAACTTGAAAATTTTGAAGGAAGGGTTTCGTTTTTACAAACGTTGGCCGTGTAGCACTTTTATTTCAACGGACTTAACTGATTAGAGTGTAATGTGAAGTGCTAGTTTTGTACCCATATGAACCACGTGAGCGTTAGCCCTACTAATGGAAATGGGTCCACACAAAGACAGAGAAAAACTCTGACCAGGGCCCGGTGGAATTGAATCCACGACCTTCGGGTTAGATTACCGCTGCATGCTCTACATATTGAGCTACAAGGTCAGACGGGAGCTGAGGCCGTGGGAACTGAAGATATTAAAGTCACGGCAATGAAGGGTTAGTATGTTTTACAAACGTTGGCCGTGTAGCACTTTTATTTCAACAGACTTAATTGATTGGAGTGTAATGCGAAGTGCTACACGGCCAATGTTCGTAAAAACGTAACCCTTCCTTGTACCTGCACATATTGATTGCCGTGACTTTAACATCTTCAGTTCGCACGGCCTGCTCCCGTCTGACTTTGTAGCTTAGTCTGTAGAGCAGCGGTAATCTAACCCGAAGGTCGTGGATTCAATTCCACGTTGGTCAGACTTTTTTTCTGTCCATGTGTGGGCCCATTTCCATTTGTAGGGCTAACACGCACATGGTTCATATGGGTACAAAACTAGCACTTCACATTACACTCTAATCAGTTAAGTCTGTTGAAAATTTTGAGCCAACTTTTTCAAGTTCTCCTGTTGTGCTGCGTAAAAAATAGTTAGTTACATCTCCTGATATCTTTGTTTTGGTATTCTAGGGGCATTTTAGTTCTGAGCAATGGTAGTTGAGGGTGCTCATTTTTAATTTGACCGCCAAAACATAAAAATTATATATTGTGACTGACAAAACCCCTTGAAAGCCAGTGGCCAATATTGTTAGCCAACAACATCCAACACTTTTGGTGCGCTAAAACACGGTTGTGTAAGGCAGTGGCTTAGGCTCTACCGATCAGAAAGCCGGAGATTGCCCACGTGGCCAAAATGAACCAATCGGTTTGGAAGTCGCATAAATTGTACCCAGTCCAGAAAGCGAAGCGACGTCACAATAGAAGTTGATTAGCTCCTTCAATTCAAAACAAAAATTGGGTTTTAAAGCCGTATGAAAGGGGACTTTATTCAATAGGCCATCTCCGAATTACCTTTAGCCTCTTTTTCAAAGCAAGTCCTGGTACTCATTTTTTTCTTATGAAAATGAGTTCTCATTCATCTGCAAATTAAACTCATTTTCATACGAATAGAGCAAACCTCGGGTTGAAAAAGAGGCCACAGGTAATTCGTAAATGGCCTATTGAATGATGTCGTTGAAGAAGAAAAATTTGTTTTGTACATTGTTTCCGAAGCACGAATCACGTGAATTCGACTTTTTGTTGTTTGGTAAGCTCATAAAAGAACTATCTGTACCCATAAACAGAGTTCGTTCAAGCAGGACAATATATGGAGACAGGAAACAAAGCGTGAAATGTCACCACCACTGGTTTGCACGATATGGTATTTATCAAGAAGGGAGTGATATTTCATGAAAACGTTGTCGCTTGCAAATCCTTCTGTATCGAATGAGATGTCTACTTGGTAGTGTTTCACGAGTTCATTGATGACTGTGGAGTCCAATTCTCGAAAGGCAAGTTCGTAGACTGGCGGGGCACCTGAACCCTTTATAAGTTTGAGAAGCACTGGCAACCTGTTGTCTCTCGGTTCTCGCGCTAGCAGCCTGGGCTTAACTTAATCCAGGATTAGCGTAAACGTTTGTTTCATATTTTCAATTTCTTTTGCTTATTTTTGTTTTTCAAGATTGACATATTCTAATGTAAAGTTTACCGAATATCAGCGTTGTACAGCATTTGGGAGTAGTGAAATAAACTCCTTGGTTAATTTTTAATCTGGGGTTAGCGTTAATTAGCTTTTGAACAACTGGGCCCTGTTGTTTCTCAGCTTCGCTTGTTGACTGGTGTCTCTCACTGCATTATTTCCTCTGCCTCAGGCCAGCAATCATGGAGCTTTGCTGGACAGGAGACATAACATAAAATACAATACAATACAATATTCTTTATTTTCAGAGGGTAATACATGATTAACCCAATAATGAATTTTCTAACACATGGCCCTCTGTATATACCACAGAAGACAGACCACAACACCGGGAACTACATGCCCTACTCTTTGCGACAAGTGTGCGGGTTCTTTTACGTCCCACAGGATTATGAACATTGAAGGATTGTGAGACGGGACCTCCGGCTTATCGTCCTTATCCGAGAAGACTAGAGAGTCTAACCATTTGCAGATGTAATTACAAAGGCAGCACTTTCTCCTCAGTTATTTAAAGACCCTGAGTGTTGGTCCGGCCGGAGTTGAACTCACGACCTCCCGCGTGACAGCCCGGTGCTCAACCAACTGAGCCACCGGTGCGCGGTGGTCACACTGGTCGAAGGACTAGCGGAGTATACTCTATTACCCCCTTCGGTAAAGGATCCTTCGATGTCTATTCGGGATATTATCACCGGTGTTGGAGGATGGAAGGTTTCTATCGGGGATGGGACGAGTACAGTATCAGGCTTTGGTGACCTGACGGGAGAGTTTTGGTTAGGAAGCGGCAGGATCCGCAGGTTGATGGCCGTCAGGCCCAACTCTCTGCGAGTGGATATGACGATAGTGAAAGGCGTCCGAAAATATGTGAAATACGGAAACTTTCCATCGGCAACGAGACAACGCAGTATCGACTTTACGCGCCACCTTCTTCATATTCAGAAAACGCGGGACCTGGATTTTAATTCACTGACACTTTTCAGTTTTCCACAAAAGACAGAAACAACGGATATTACCGTGCTGTGCTCAACTGCGCGGTATTTAAGAAACCCGGTTGGTGGTTTCGTCATTGCTGCTACTTTAATGTTAATGGAGAATACATTGGAGGATTCCTACCATTTGACGAGGGACCCATTTCCTTAAAATTGCAATCTTTTTGCTTGACAACCATTGTCTGGTTAAACAACTTAGGCCTCATATACTCCGACATGAAGGTGAGGCAGTCTTGAGCCAAATGCATCCAGCCAAAAGTCAGTGCAGGGTTGCCTTGGTTAAAATCTGATCTGTCCTTAGTTAACAAACCTTAGAAAGTCTCTTTGAAACGTAAGCCATTCCGGCTTACTAACCAACGGTGAATGAGAATTTCATTTTGTTGAAGCAAAAGTGGTGGCGTCAGTACAGGTAATAATGTTAACAGGGGATGGTCGAAAGAGACCGAAATGAAAATAAAGGAGGAAATAAATGGCTCGCATTGGGTGAGGACATGTGACCGGTAACTAAATGAGATCAGGTAATGGTGTGCGAGTCAGGCTTGCACGGTTGAAAGTCCTGATGTTTCGTTAATTTCGTTACTCTTTTATTTCTGTTTTCGATTAATGATTTTTTTCCCATTTTTTCAGTGATAACTAGCCATACTTTCGTGCTTGCCCCTTGCGCTTCAAACAGTTATTTCTTTCGTTAACTGCCTAGCAGACCTTTCGAACTTGAAAAATCTTAAGATCTTTTCCGTCTTATGAGGTTTCGCGTCCGTAAAATCGATTTTGGTGGGCTCTTCGAATACGATGTTGTGTTGCTATCGTGGCAAATTAAGCGGCAGTAGCCACTGGAATGATGCTATTAAGAAAAGTTTTGCCGCTGAACTTTCTGTGCTTTTAGTCCTCCGCTATTTTAATGCATGACGTTAATTTACTAATCAATGCGCTCCTCCAAATCTTTCCGAACTATTCATTCGTCCGAACCAGATCCATTCTTATTATAAAAGATCCTTAACTGCAGTTCAGTTATACGTCCAGAGATCTTGATTCACTCTTCACTCAACAACTGTTCTCCTTTTCCACAACTGGCCATAGTGGTGCAAGAATTTGGAATACGATTCCTCCAAAGCTACGTTTCTTAAGTAAAAGTTGATCTCTGTTGTTTGTAACTTTGATTATACCGTTTAATTATTATTAATTATTCAATTATTAACATTAAGTTGTATAGTTAGAAGGGACGAGTAAATGGCACAAAACTGCACTGGTGTTACACAGCCCCCTTAACTGTCGGTCAGTTATACGTCCAGAGATTTAAAACCAGTCAACAACTGTTCTCCTTTTCCACAACTGCTGCGAGAATTTGGAAAATGATTCCTCCTAAGCTACGTTACTTAAGTAAACCTCTTTTCAAACGAAAAATGCACAAACCGCTTCAGAAGGAATCTCGTATCCCGGTCTTCCTTACAGTGTAGCTTAAGTAGCTTTAAACACCCGTAAAACGGAGCACTGATGGAGAGAGAGGGGGGGGGGGGGGGGAGTAAAATGAGCGCACCGTCTACCTCGGCTTTGTCAGTTGAATTACAGTTACGAGTTAAAGACGCTAGATATGGTTACTTTAAGGTTTTGCAGACTGTTGATATGAGCACAGTTAATCTTTCTTTCCTTTCCTCATTACTAGATCCAGATTAGACCGATTTAATTTATTTTATTTTGTAAGATTTTTCTTTTTAATTGTTATTCTCTTTATTGAGCCTGTTCTAGTTTTGTTGCCCACCTAGAATAACTATGCTACTGTGGGTAAAAAATATTGTAAAATCTGTCTTGTTATAATAAAATGTTGTTGTTCTCTATTTTCAGGGTTGAGCTGCGGGGATATTGCCAACCTCGTCTCCAGGCCTCAGTTGTTCAAACGATGGATTGCACTGTCAACCGGATAAGTCACTATCCAGTGGATACATCATAGCCAAACCAATAGGCCTTTTGCAACTAACGATCACATGGTACAAAATCCGCCATGCTGGAGGGCAAGCTCATTATTATTCCCCCACTAGGAAATTAAAACAAAGGCAAGTCCAGCATGGCGGATTTTGTACCATGTTATCGTTAGTTGCAAAAGGCCTATTGCGCTATCCAATGGACAGTGATTTATCCGATGCATTGTGCTATACATTTTTTGAAAAACTGGGATTGAGGCCCGTTTCTCGAAAGTCCCGACACGTTACGGGCCACTTTCGGGTGTCACAATTCCCTTTGCATCTCACGAATGGAGAGGATTTAAGTCGTCAAACTTCAGTCATTTTTTCTTTTTGTTACTTTGAAAGCATGTTGAAAGATCGGCTTTCAAAAAAAAGTGGTTGGCAGTTTCACAAATGGCTTTTCGGGCCCGAAACATTTTCGGGACTTTCGAGAAACGGGCCCCAGGTCTTCTCGGCGATTAGCTTCCGTGTTGAAAGCAGAGACGACCCTGGGGACAAGGTTGAGAACTGTATGAAAAAAGAAGATAACAACAACTAAAGGCCCATCGGAAATGTATCTTTTCTTTTCTCGTTTAAAAAAATCATGCATCACAGTTGTTTATTCACAGGATTTTTAACAAAATTTCATCTCATTGCCAAAGGGCTTCGTTGAACTGATCAAGTATGCTCTTCTTTATTTATCACAGTACAGTCAACCAACGAATTTACAAACTGTTATAGTACGAACTGATTCTAAATCTTGAAAACAGCGTAATGGTTCCAGAGCAAGAACAGCAAGTTGCAGAGTTTAAAATCAAAGAAGAAATCTCTTGAAACGATTGATTAAGAAAACCGGTCCAAGTTCCTCACTTTCCAGTGTCAATCAGCTTTTATTTCTTTTGACCAGCAAGGTCCAATGCGTGGTCCACAGCCATCATGCAAGCAAAAACAGTCAATACCATCTTAGTCTTGACCTCTACCAGATCCTCAGGCAGCGCATAGAGCTTGGCACCGATTTTTCGGGCCATTGAGATGGCGTACTTGGCGTTCGACAGCTTGTCATCGTCCGTTTCTCCCTTGCTGACCATGTTGTAGTGGATGAAGCCCGGCTTGATAGCATCGATCAAATCAAACACGCAGACACTGGTGGAAATGTTGGGATCTTTAAAACTGGTTATTCTGGTATCTTTCCCGCCTTTTCCCAACTTGTCATTTACCCAGGACACGATTTCTTCGTCTTTGATTGGCTTGTCGCTTTGGGCGCATTTTTGCAGGATAACCAATGTGTAGGCGCGCATGGCCTGGTAAAGGATAGCCAACATTAGCTTCTTGTTGCCATCAAGCAAGTCCTGGCCTCCAATTCCAACAACTGAGAATTCCAGCTTCTTAGCAATGTCGATGGCATAATTGCAGTTTTCTAGTTTCTTCATTTTTTCGCTCAATTTCTTGAAAGGGGGTCTGTTCACCTTGGTCCAGTCCACAATGCCAACCTTTACCTGCCAACAAAACAGTAATTAAACAGCCAATTTGTGATGGGTACCCAGTCGCTTTGAATTATGAAGCTAGCCGCCTCCGATTTAAAAAAAGACTAATCCATTTTATACTTACTGGCATTCCTTAGTAATCAGAACTGCCTTATTAGTTACTTTAAACGTAAACGTGCTGTGAAAAAAAGAGACCCCTTGCCCCTCAGGGGAAATGATTTACAGTAGCTGATTTTAAAATCAAAGTTTCCGAAATTCAGTATCAGGTTTTAAAAGTCCACTGCAAACTTCGAAACGCGGTTAGCCGTTAGCGGATTGCCGTGTGCGCACTGGCAAAAATAGACTTAAGCATAAGGTCATTTCATTTATTTATTCGCTATAAGAGGTACAAGAGAGAGAAGAAAAAAAAAAAAAAAGTCTTACTGTTTACAATCTCATGGCGAGGAAGCCCAAAAGAAGCCAGCAGGCTTATAGAGAATGGGCTCCCTCAGATAAATAAATAGAACAGAATTTTAATTTTATGAGGAAAAATGGCAGAGCTACTGTAAAAATCTTATGATAAATTAGATAGTCATATTGATCATAATTAGGTTAAAAAACAGAGAAAGAGAGGGGAAAAAAAAAAAAAAAAAAAGATATATATATATAAATGTATTTTAATAAATATTTAAGATAAGAGGAATGCTTTCAGCTTACGGCAAAACGAAGCGGTACTTGTTGCATTACGAATTTCAGAACTCAGAGAATTAAAAAATTTAGGACCTTGGAAACTAATTGAGAACATTCTTACATTGGTTCTGCACTGTCCGGCATTTGGCGGGAAAAAGCGCGTCATGTTGGATTATTGCTTTACTTTACATGTTTTAATTCAACCAAGCTAGCGTCCTCAAGAATGTGCAAATGATCAGTAAAAATGTTAGTTCATTAAAAAACATAACTTATAGGTTTAATTTAACGTGAGGTCCTACAGAATTTTAAGGGGTGAAAAACCTTTAACGGGGCGCACGAGTCCACAACATTTTGACCACTGTGATGACGAGTATCGTTAATTGTCGATAAGAGTACAGACAGCGCTGAACCACTTTCGATTTGTTAAGTCGAGATTTGAGATTTTCCAAAAAAAAATTCAAATAACCCTTCAGGGGCAGCCAACGAGAATATAGTTCAAAACCACTTAACATAGCATTGTTAAACGTATTTTAGTATTTAAACGGTAGATATAGGCATATTTTTATCCACTAAAATTTTTTGATCTGTTCGGATTCCCTAGCTGAAAGTCTAGTGATCCGAAATTATAGGGATCAAAACTTACCTTTTCGAAAATTTCAGCCAGAAAAAAGGATCCCGAAAATTCTATGTGACCTTATTAGGGTAAATATCCGTTAAGAATGGGCAATTATACCATGTCACGTTTTAGATGTTCGAATATCCTAGGACAGGCAGGCAAGCAAGAAACTTTACCACAAATGTTCCGAAAGTTCTAGATCTCAAATCGTCTTCCGAACAGAAATTTTCCGAAAATTGACGTTGGGTGCTCCTGACCCTTGTTTCATATGAGCTCATTCTCCCTGTTTTTCACAGATATCGAGGAATGTTTCCCGTCCTCGTTAACTCTCATGAACTCCTTTTGTTCGTCCACTAGCAATTGCATATTACACCATTGTTATCTGTGTCTCTAGTATAGAGATTGGTTGCAAACCATCGGGTCGGATAAGAGAATTTTCAAGCTTCTATAAGAAACAGAACCCTGCCGTTTATCGTTTGCAATTTCACTTAAACGTGATGCTGAGGATGCGTTCCGAATCAAATAGGAATATAAGGAATAGAAGTTAGAAATCCTTCCCTAAATTTCTCTATCATTCCATCGGTTCACGTTACACTTAATGCTTTCTAGTGATTAACAAAACGGGTGTGTCAGATTGATCCAAACAAACTAATGATACCAATGGAGAGTTTACTGTATGGAACAACGCCCGGGGAACAACGACGGCTACAGTAACGACAACGCCCCAAAGCAATAATATAATTGGTTGAAAGTGGAAAAATAATCTCGCTGGACATGTGGCACGCATTTAAGCACATACTTGGGCGGGAAAATGTATCAGAACGACGTGAAATCACCAAATTTGAGGTTTTGACAACAATTTTGAGAATGTGAAAGGTGAACCTTTCATTCTTAAGATACTTCGCCCGTATTGTGCGCCGTGAACGAGACGGAATTGTAGCCAATGTCTTACGATACTGCAAAGTTATATTTTGAATCCGGTGACGTTTTCGTCGGAACGTTGCCGTCGTAGATCGTCAAGTACCTATTAAGAACGGGAAGGGGTTTTTCTCTGTCTGGGCGTGGTCCCATTTCCGAAGTCCATAATCCAGAAGTGTCCGGCGATCTCCCTCAATTGACCCTGACCCATCAGTTTACAGTATTATCTAACTTTAGAATATGGGTCCGCCAAATGGCCCATTACCAAGTTGCTGTTTGCCTCGGGTTCAAAACGAGTCGGTACTAAACGATTCAAATGATGAGTTTTATTTGCATGAAAACACCCCACTCATTTCCATTTGAATGGTTGTGCACCAAGTCTCGTTTCGAGACCAAGGCAAACAGCAACTCGGAAATGGTTTATTATTGCCAATCAGATTGGGGCTGATGACCACAACGATTGTGATTTGACTACAGCCAAGTAGCTGCACGAGAGAATATTGCTCGAGCTTAATTAAAAATCATGCAGAGATCGTACAAAAAACACATGAAAGCAGTAGCCGTCCTAAAAATAGATAACACAGAAAACTGGGACGCATTTCATCGCACATCGAGACTTCTGGATTACGGATTTCTGCTCATTATTATTACAAGGGATCAGATGGGTTGCATGTCATTAAAGATAGCAATAAAGATCTTTGTAAAAGATCTCTTGGTCTCTCTTGGTCGACTCCGTGTCATCCTATCAAGGAGAAACGAGAGGCGGCTATTGGGCTTTTGCAATCCAACTTCCATTCGTCCCCGTCGCGAAGCAGCAAGGTTTCACAGTTTTCAAAGACCTGACTTACTGAAGACGGCCACTGAAAGGCGAAGGTCTGGCGGCAGCGTGAAGGCCTGTCACCCCATGCTGCTGTATACTCCATATCGAAAGTCACAAATTAGCATATATCAAAAGTGAGGGAAAATTTCATGCTAAAGTACTAGCCTCATCGCCAAAAGTTGCTAAATATGCA
The DNA here is from genome assembly GCF_036669935.1 of Montipora foliosa. Lineage (NCBI taxonomy): Eukaryota > Metazoa > Cnidaria > Anthozoa > Scleractinia > Acroporidae > Montipora > Montipora foliosa. The sequence continues at coordinate 45,787,059 of NC_090876.1, forward strand.
AATGCAATGCTGATGTTAGGCAAATGAAAGGAAAGCGATTTTATTATGTTGAGGTCAACTTTTGATATCCTGCGTGACTGTGCAAGGAAATAAAGAATACCCTTCCAGTCAATAGCTTTCTATGATTAACTCTTACTAGAGAAGAACGATTTTCATTTTTGCGGGTAGAGGTTCTTTTCTGGCTTAAAAATGTGACGTTGTGGCTGGGAAAGGCCCGCACAAGGAAAATAAAGAAAACTCGGAGTGATCAGTCAAATAAATAAATAAATGATGGAAGGGAACCTACGACATACAATACAATACATACTTAATTGACAGCTCCCCATAGGGGCTTTTCAGGACCAATGAAACACAACGAAACGACAGAACAGAACAACAACAACTGTTAAAAATCCCAACTGGCCGGAGGCAAACCAGTTGGCTATTTACAAGTGCAGGTGGGAAGTTGAACCAGGGACTACCAGGATCAAATTCAACGAGTGATCAGAGCGAGTCTTGAACCCGGGATCTCCGGATCTCAAGGCAAGCGCCCTAACCGCTGGGCCACACTGTTTCCGACCAATTTCGGCTTTCGGACAAATTTCGGACATCCGGATTAGATTCGTTGAAGAAGTTAGGTAAGTATTTTTAAAACCCAAAACGTTAAGACATTCGGCCCACACGGAAAAGAAATCGAGCTCACCAGCTCAAACAGCTGAAGCAGAATCGACCCATCGTCCAGATCCAAAAACAGATTTTGCACGAACGGCTTCACCCCCATGCTGTTCATCCAATTGCGGAATGTCTTCTCTTCGCGGGTTTCCTCGAGGTTGGGCAGCTCCTCTTCGGCTGGTTCTAGTGCTGGATAGTTATTAAACAGATTGCATACAAACGCCAAGTTGAGCTTGGTGTTTCCCCTGACGATGTCCTTGACGCGCACAAACTTGCGGCAGTTCATCTTTTTAGCATTCTCCAGGACAAGTCCAGCAAGTTTGGTGGGGTCAGACTCGCCAACGTGCGGCTGGTCGATTCCAAGTTCACGAGGAGCAATCTGTGCCGGGAGAATGAATCGAAGTTACGTCAGAATGTTTGCACCTCAGGTGCTCGCGTGACAGAGAGCTCGTGACAGAGTTTGGCCACGCCACGCCGTGACAGAGTTTGGTCACGCGCTAGCCTGTACCAGGCTCCCGGATAGTCGGAAAGGTCCTTCCTCGACCCCAGCCCCCAGGGGTTTTTTGGCAAGCAGTTTCCCGACTATCTGGAAGCCTGGAACAGGCTAGCATTGCGCAAAACGAGGTGTGCGAATGAATCATTTGTGAGCTTGCATATTTTCTGGAATCTTTGGGAAAAAACTGATAAATTTAGAAGTGTAGGCTCTGTTAATTTGCACTTCGTTTTCGACTTGAAAACACAGAAACCCTAACTGGCAAAGTCAAACGACAAAATCACGTCAGAAATGTCTGAAACCAGTTCTACAGTGAGCACGACGTAAAGTTATCTACTCTACTTCGTGTGCGTTAGATATCACCTGCTAACCAATTCTTTGTTTTGGTAACCACGCTGATTTAGCAGATAGAGCGAGTTTCAATCGAGTGTCGTAAAACCAAAACCAAAGTAATTACTTTGGCCAATCAAAAAGGACGGAGACAATCCAGTAAACCAATCAATACTCGAAGTAGCCGACTCAAAGCGCGGGAAAATGTACACGCGCGAGACACGATTGCTTTTGGTTTCACTCCTGATTGGTTGAAAAAGTGGCGCAAGAACTTTGAACCGATCGCTGAGTGAAGTAATGCAAAACCAAGGCAATTCCCAAATTACTTTCGACACTCAACTGAAAACCGCTCTCGTTACCATTTAAAACCGCTAGCAAAATTTTGCAACAATCATCAGAGTAAGAGGCGGGAAAAGTATCAAATACAAGGGTAGAGTAAAGAGACCGGCGCCATATTTGTTTAATCACTCTGGACGGCTCGCGATTAACGTGTCGGGCATACTTTAAGGCAAATTTGCTGCAAGAGTCCTTTTTTTTAATTAAACATATTTAAATTAAAAGTACATGTTTGCCTTAGAGCGATTTCAATTGAGTGTCGTAAAACCAAAACCAAAGTAATTACTTTAGCTAAATCAGAATGGAGAGAGACATTCCGGTAAACCAATCAAAACTCGAAGTAATTACACGTAGCCGACAAAAGCGGAGGAAAATGTGCCCGCGCGAGCCACGATTGGTTTTGGTTTCACTTCTGATTGGTTGAAAAAGTGGCGCGAGAACTTTGAACCAATCACTGAGTGAACTAATCATAAACCAAAGCAATTTGCTAATTACTTTCGACACTCAATTGAAAACCACTGCAAGAGCTCACTAAAGAGCTCATCTTGGGAGCTTACACCTAAGCAAAACATACAGCATTCATAACACGTCACGAGTAAATTACGCTTTTATAAGAAAAAAAAAGCAAAAGCGTTTGGATTCTTTAATAAATTGTTGAGTGTGAAAAAACAATTCAACTTTTTCCTCTGTTGATAAAAGAGAGAATCCAAATAAGAATAAATCAGCTTTTGAGAGTCAAATAATCTCGCCCATTCGTTATAAGAAAAGACAAGTGAGCAGCAGAGGGCAATTTTCTTCTTGGAACAACATAATTATGACCATATAATAAGAAAAGAAGTTTTGTCTCTTTATCAAAACCACAGCTACAAATAGGAGAGAAACTAACTCCGATCTTGTTCACAACCTGTAACAATCGTCATTACCTGGTGCAGCAAGACGCTGTAGTTCTCAGCATCAGAAATATCCGATGAAAAATTCGCCACTTGGCGGACGTGTCCGGCCTCCTGGAGTTGATAGTTGAACCAACGGAGCAGGATGGCTTCTGGTGGTAGGCGGAGAAGCTCCTCGATGGTCTCGTCGTCTTTGACTAAACGCACGATCCCGGGGCATTTGTGAATGGTGAGGTTGGCAAACAAGCCAATCTGAGGGGAGAAAATACACAACACAATATACTGTATCATAGAGACTCTTGTTCTTCGGCTATCTTTGTTTAATAATGAATAAGTATGGGGACCCCTCGCAGGGGACTGAGTAGTATGGTATGGTATAGTGTAGTGTAGTATAGTATAGTATAGTGTAGTGTAGTGTAGTGTAGTGTAGTGTAATGTAGTGTAGTGTAGTATAGTATAGTATAGTATAGTATGGTGTAGTGTAGTATAGTGTAGTGTAGTGTAGTGTAGTATAGTGTAGTGTAGTGTAGTGTAGTATATTATAGTATAGTGTAGTGTAGTATAATATAGTGTAGTGTACTGTAGTATAGTATAGTATAGTATAGTATAGTATAAAATAAAATTTCCTTCCGTAGGGCTAACGCTCAGATGGTTCATATTTGGTAGAAACGTAGCACTTCACATTACACTCTAATCAGTTAAGTCTGTTTTAATATAAGTTCTACACGGCCAACGTTTGCAAAAACGCAACCCTTCCTTGTACTTGCACATGTTAATTGCCGAGACTTTGACATCTTCAGTTCCCACGGCCTGCTCCCGTCTGACCTTGTAGCTCAGTCGGTAGAGCAGCGGTGATCTAACCCGAAGGTAGTGGGTTCATTTTCCACTCTGGTAAGAGTTTTCTCTGTCCTTGTGTGGGCCCATTTCTATTAGTAGGGCTAACGCTCACATGGTTCATATGGGGTAGAAATCTAGCACTTCACATTACACTCTAATCAGTTAAGTCTGTTCAAATACAAGTGCTACACGGCCAACGTTTGCAAAAACGTAATCCTTCCTTATAGTATAGTATAGTTCACATCTGAGAATGGTTAGGTTGGCAAACAAGCTAATCTGATGGGAGAGACCAACACACAATTCTGCGTTAATGAAGGCCCATTTACCCTACAGAGAATTTTTGGCACGGCTCAAAAAAAAAAATGGAACCCGTATTAAAAACCACGATTTGGCTTGGATAAACCGTCCTGTGGTGTAAATGACATTGCTGTACCTAGTTTCATCGGTGCCGAACCAAAATTTTACTCGTACTCGGACCGACTGAAAAGGAAGTCGAAGCACGGGCAAACTGGGTACCAGAAAAATGAAGCTGGCTCTGATAAAATGACCCGTGTAAACGATTCCTCGAGCCCATCTCTCATTTCTGATGACCCTTCGGGCACCTGTGGGCAGCAGAATACATTAAGGGAATGCGCATTGAGAAGTTCCACTCCGTAAGGAAAACAGATTCTATGCGGCTACACTGGCCATTTGTGTAAATTTGAAATTTCTAACAATATGGGCGACCTTTTTTTAAAAGGAGAAATTCCAAATGCTTCTCTTCCACCATTCTGAATAAGAAGTGCCGCATGCGCAAGGGGGCTCCTTGTATGTCTGCAAGTCAAAAACTTGAGCCAGCCACCCGTACCAGAAACAAATCCGCAGTGCTTCGTTCGGCTTAAAAAGGGGTGCGTAAACGATGAACAAGTGCCACGTACAATTTCTGGTTCCCGTATCACATTTGCCAGAAATGTGCCAACAAATTTCCGTAATGTAAATAGGCCTCGCATGAGCATGGAGACCCCTCACGGGGGACGGAGCCACTTTGATGGTATTGCTCATAAACAACGTGAACTTTCCATTACGAGAGTTCGGTCTTGTACATCAAAATTACAAATTGCATTATTTATCTTGCGTTGAAGTGTTTCTTCTGCTAAGTTTTGTGGAGTTGGAAGAAGAAGAAGCTAAAGAAAAAAGTTAAAGGAAAACTAACGCTGAATTTTAAAAGGCTGAGAGAAAACTTCACACTAATCCTGGATTAGCTACATCGTTCTTTGAACAGCTGTGTCCTGGTGTCAAAAAGAAGACCTGCTTTTGCTTC
>NC_090876.1:45804395-45879395 GCF_036669935.1 Montipora foliosa
CAATGTTTAGATTGACACAAATGTAGATTGTTTTTGTCCTAAATCATAAATGAGTCCTAAGTTCTTCTTTTCCTTCAATTAATCTCATGGACATTGGTTGAAAATGTCATTAACATGTTTTCCTGTATGGGAAGTTGGGCTATTAAAGAGGAAAAGGAAGCGATGTCTTTGAAAAAGGTACAGCAATTGTCTAAATATTAATATTTTGCCAAGAGCTACTGTAACATTGTACTGTATATGTAAAGTAGACAGTATTGTGATACTGTCTTAACTACATGTGCAGTAGTTTGTTGTTAGTCCAATATGTACTCAAAGGCAAACCTATTTGAATTTTGTAAAATATATAAAAGAAATTCAGTATTTACATAGTAGAGTTGATGCAATGCAGACAAAGGTGGTAAAGACTTTTGGCTTCAGGGGGTCTTTATCAATAGCGATCATACAAGTCATGTAGGCATCTTACTCGTGAAAATTAATCCTGTTTTTCTTCTGTTTTTCAGGTTGTAGAGGCATATAAGAATCTTCAGAAAGAAAATGAAAAATTGCAGGTAAACATACAGTACCAGCTCCTGACAAAACAGTTATCTTGCAGCACAAAAATAATGCTACTTAGTTCATGTATTTATTTCATATTGATTGATGAACTGGTATATTAAAATACATGTACATGATTGTACAATATATCATAATTTATTGGACTGTAACTTGATTCAATTATTCAGCTGAATTTGATATGTGCTTGTTATTTTTTAATTACACAAAGTTTGGTGAAGCATTTCAGAAATGTTGTTCAACAATGTACTGTAATTTGGCATTGCTGACTTTTATTCTGATTTCTTCTTTGAAGAATAATCTCACTCAAAGTCAAGATAAGGCATTGAGAAGAATATCTGAAATGAAAGAGGTACACGTACATGAACTGCTTGAATTAAAATACATGTATGTAATTTTAATAGTTCTTTAACAGTTTTAAGAAGGGAAGAAACCTTACAGTAAGTACACTTAATTAAAAAAAGGTAACGGTAAAGTCTCTGTTACGAGCCAGAAGGCCCATCAGACCGGTGCTTATCTCTGCTTTCCGTAGCATGAAGCGACTAGGAGTATTTCTGCATGTACTCCCCCCTGGATGGGATGCTAGTCCATCGCAGGGTTACCCCCAGCATTTTCACCAGTACCCATTTCTACACCTGGGTGGAAAGAGGCACCGTGAGAGTAAAGTGTCTTGCCCAAGAACACAACACAATGTCCCCGGCCAGGACCTGAACCTGTACCACTTGATCCGGAGTCAAGCACTCTAAGCATGAGGCCACCATGCCTCCCACATTTAAGTCAAAGCAATTTAGTGGCCTTCCATTTTGGGTCCAGTAGCAGGGGGGTTCATTAAGGGCCTGGCACTTGGCAAATTGACCAGCTGTGCACACTCTTTTGCCACGACTTTGGGTGGCTCTTTTCATCGTTTCAGCTTACTTATTCATGAGGGGGTCATAAATTAGTTATTACACGTACATTAATTTTGTAGTACATGTGTATGACAATGACATTGTATGTATTATATAGTGACCTTTCTATGGAATACAGGACTTAAGAACCCCAATTATAAAGTAGATACAGTATATATCTTACAGTGTATGTTACTCAAACACATGACGATTTGTTTTTACTTGTCACTGGGCCAAACAATTAACCCACGAAATCATGATGGCTAACGTCCACTCAAACATCACCTACACACTGTATGTTCCCTTTCACCTTTTGCCTCCTTGCCGCTTCACGTCTCAGTAAATAATTTATACTGTATCCATCACTATTCATCTCCACTTTGGTGAATAATAATAAATCAAAATTTGTTAATAACTCTGACTTGACAGTTGGTTTATGTACATTGCTTAAGACAACTTTTCTTTGTATGTACATATAATTATAATATAGAAAATTGTGCACTTTTAACCCTGTTGTTGGTATCTGTTCCATTGGGTCTTGTAACACTAACCATCTATAAGTTGTTCAATGTCCTCTTTGTAACTCTAGACCATCGAGTTGGAGAAACAAGCTAAGATGCACTTGGAGGAAACACTACAGTTATCTATTGATGAAAAGGAAGAGATCATAAAGGCATTGCAAACACAGGTCAGAATTTCTTTTCTATTCTAGTATTCTAGTATTTAAATTTACGGCAAATTGGAAACTGTATGATAATGTTATTGAATAACAACATTTATGTACACTTCATCTGATAACGTTTTATAAGCATTGCCCATTATTTTATGTCCTTGTACAGGGTTGGAAATTGTGACCAATACAGTCGCATTGGCGACTGAATTTTTTCCCTTTGCTGAAGTAAATAAAGAAATGACAAAATTATTTTGTTTCTCGCCGTGAAGTTTCTTTCAATCTGAAGAGACCGTAATCGTAGCATAATTAATTTTAGCTGTGATGTTATGTGCACAACTCTGTTCCTTCGATATTATTCACCCTTTTCTGCAGTTTCTTTACACACAAGTATTATGGGCTCATATTTTGTTTTGCTAAACCGCTGACAACATAATGCAGCACAACGATTTGGCAACTAAAATTTGCGAACTTGCAACTGGATTGTTTCGTTACTTTCAAGCCCTGTTGTACCGAAGTTGGCCAGCCTCTTTTAGTATCTATACTGTACATGTACATACATGTAGGTGTCACAACTTCCATGGATTTGATATGGAAAAAAACCTTGGTGGTGTGACTACCTGATATGCATTAATCTTAATTTTACATAACTCATGGACTGAAAATTCCAATGATACTGTGTCTGCTTTTTTTTTCATAGAGGATCCCCTCCCTGTGTGCAATAATTATTGTATCATTGTACTGTCTCTGATTGTAATGGAGGGGGGTGTGAGAATTCTCAGTTTTGTCAAGCTTGCACAAAGCTGACGTTTCTCAACATCTTTGTCCATGATTGATGCTTTACTGTGTACATGTGCATGGACACGAGGGCTTGTGTTCTTTTGGTTTTCAGGTTATTAAAAAAACTACTTAAACTTCAAGTAGGGTTTTAACTTTTTCGGTAAACAAAACATGCACAGAACTTTGCCAAAGACCCTTCAGGCTGGTCTCTCTCATACATGTACTTTGGCAATGCAATGTACATCTCATGTACTGTATAAATGCTTGTGTGAGTTTATTACAGTATCTTCCAAACACAATAAAATCCATGCGTCTGTTATAGCCCAGTAGTGGAGTCTTCACATGGTATTGGTTTGACTTCTGTTACGAGCATTCATTTTTATCCAGTACATGTACATACATTCATATTTTATTCCATAGTATCCCTGAGACATAATTGGAAAAATACATCTTTTCAATGATTGCTACGTTTTTATGTTTTACAGGTCCAGCTATTAAAGCAGCAAGGATCTCGTGTAATGTCAGGCACTGATGCCATAGATGCAGGGTTAGGTAAGTGGTTCATCTTTGTCTTTGCTTCCTGTGGACAGTTCATTCCTTTTTACATGAACATGTACCTCATATTCATGTCTCCTGTCTGTCAGAGCACCTTGCACACACATCTTAATTCCATCAGTTATGTAGTCTACAGACTCCTACATGTACATTTATATTCTAAAAGATTATTTTTTAGAACAAAATTTTAACCGGACAAGCTGATTTTTTTTGTGCTCATTACCCTCTGATTATTTTTCTCAAGGGTCGCAGAGTGATGAAGAAAAGTTGAAACAACAAGGACTCTTGGAAAAGGTGTGCTCTTCATGTACATGTGCAACCTGTTGCATCAACATTGATATGTAGTCTTGGAAATGTCATATTTCGTGATTGAATTTCTGGTATCGCCGTGGTTGCAATACAATGTACATGTATGTCATGGTGATGTTACATTATACATGTAATCTCTTTCATATGCTGGGTTTTGTGCTTGTAGATAGAAAATCTCCAAGTTGTTGTGGACCAACAAGCACAGGAACTGACAGAGCACAAGGTACAGTGTAATAATGAACATGTACCTCTTGGTTCCCCTGTTTCTTTCCTTATAATAATGTGAAAATATTTCTGCAATCTGATTGGCTGAGATAAGTACAGTTTTTCGGTAACACAGTGCAGAAAAGAGGTAATTGAACGCAAAAATAGGTAATTAAATGCCCTTGGCAGCCATCTTGAGAATTGATTTCACGGCAAGGAACTGGGCTAGATCTTGTTACGTCATCTGGATAAAAAAAAATCTAGATTTGGTGTCCACACAGTTCCGGATTAATATCGGATTCAAAAATATCCGCTCTGGAGAGCGTATTCAAAAAGTTCCGGATTCGCCAGCGAATTCGCTGGATACATGTGGACAGAAGGCGTAACCGAAAAGAAAAACTGGCGGAATCAAAAATGTCTAGATACGTGTGGACGGGGCCTAAAGGTGATGTTACACGAGCCGATTTTTAACGCCGATTTTTAATGCAACATTGTTGCGTTAAAAGTTGCCTCGTGTAACAGGGTGTACAGGGTGATTTTTAACGCAACATTTTGTTTCGGCAACATGTTGCAGGTTTTTGAAAGCGATTCAAAAACCTGCAACATTGTTGCCCGAATTTTGTGGTGTTGGTGCGTGTAACAGCCCCGCCGCTGACTTTTAACGCAACATCGTCAAGAGCTAACTCTCTTATTAGCTGATGATATACCCCTCTTTCCTCCCTCCGTCTAATCCAACTTCTCGTCCAAATAATTCGTTCCCGATTTCTTCTTTTTTCGTCTTCCAAATCGCCCACTAACAACAGAACCTGACTGATTTTCAGCCACCGTCTTCTTAACTCATTGTCCACCATATTTGTCGAGCAGGAGCCTGGGTTCAAGTGTTGCGAGCAATGTTGCGTTAAAAATCGTCTCGTGTAACATACCGTTGCCGCAACAAAGTTGCGTTAAAAGCCGTCTCGTGTAACATAGATTAAAAATCGGCGTTACAAATCGGCTCGTGTAACATCACCTTAACTCTCAGACAGAATGATTAATTTTAGTGACTACGGGGTGGCCCACTGACCGACCTCGAAAATTTCGTTTTATCAAACGAGTTGATAAACCACTATAGCAATGGAGATGGTGCGACTCAGGCCCCGTGCACACGTATACGGATATTTTTGAATCCGCAACTTTTTTCTTTCCGGATACGCCTTCCGTTCACACGTATCCGGCGAATATTCGATGACGAATCCGGAACTTTTTGAATACACTGTCCAGAGTGGATATTTTTGAATCCGATATGAATCCGGAACCGTGTGGACGCCGAATCCGGATATTTTTAATCCGGACGACGTAACAAGATGGAGCCTTGCCGTGAAATCAATTTTCAACATGGCTGCTGAGGACTTTATTGCGCATGCTCTGTTACCTCTGTGTCCTTGAGGAGTCCTGAGTTCTAGAGTAAATCTGGATACGTTTCGGATACGTGTGGACTGGCAAATTCGATTTGAATACGCTACGTGTGGATGGAAATATTTTTGAATCCGGAAAGAAAAGGTTGCGGATTCAAAAATATCCGGATAGTTGGGGACGGGGGGGCCTCAGTGGTAAGGGCGCTTGCCTTGAGATCCGGATATCCCGGGTTCAAGACTCATTCAAGACCACTCGTTGAATTTGATCCTGGTATTCCCTGGTTCAACTTCTCAGCTGCACCTGGTTTGCCTCTTGCTCTCAATTTCTCAGCTGCAACTGGTTTGCCCCAAGCCACTTTGGAATTCTTGATAGCTGTTGTTGGTCTGACCTGTCGTTTCGTTGATTGTTTCATTGGCCCTCAAAATCCCCTATGGGGAGTGATAAATTAAGTATCTATGTAACTACCGTGCAGCACCACAGTAAAAGGTAAATGGAAAGGTCCTTATTTCATAAGGGTAATAGGTGACAGTGAACTAGAGAAACTGATAAACTTGTGGCCCTTAGTGAGCACCTTTTACCCCCTCCCCCCTGCCCCTTCCCCCGTCAATGCTCCGTTTTACGGGTATTCAAAGCTACAGCCACACGGATCAGAGGAAAGTCGAAACAGACGTCAGTGGAATAGACGGGGAACTAAATGGCAGCTTCCAGCTCAGAAAGCCGCGCACTGAACGGCTGAGCTTCGTCTGTCTCTGTTCTTAAAAAAATATTACCTTACATTACGTTACCTTTAAAAATTATCCCTACATTTTACTGACCAGCCAACTGACCAGAGAGCCGACCCTCCGGCTGTCTGATACAGCTGTACAGTAAACCATTGAAAGGAAGGGTAACCGGAAATCGCTTGTTGATAGGGGAAGAATTCATCTTTGACGGTAATTATTTGTGATTCATTGAATTTTAGAGCGAGTTTCAGTCGAGTGTCGTAAAACCAAAACCAAAGTAATTACTTTGGCCAATCAAAAAGGACGGAGACAATCCAACAAACCAATCAAAACTAGAAGTAATTACACGTAGCCGACACAAAGCGCGGGAAAATGTGCACGCGCAAGCCACGATTGGTTTTGGTTTCACTTCTGATTGGTTGAAAAAGTGGCGCGAGAAATTTGAACCAATCGCTGAGTGAAGTAGTCGTAAAGCAAAGCAATTCGCTAATTACTTTCGGCACTCAATTGAAAACCGCTCTATTGAATCAATTTAGGAGCAATCCCTTCAAAAGGATCAGACCATTTCTAATCAAATGAGGGAAGCTAAAGCGCTGATACTTCGCCTGGAACAAGAGAAGAAGGTGGCCATTCAGGACATGATGGACAACCTTCAGTTAGCGTTGCGAGAAAAGGACGAAGCAGTGAAGAACATGAACGACATGAAGCAAGCTCTGGATGACCGTAACGTTCAGCTGGAAGAAATGAAGAACGAGAAAGATGAGTTCTTTCAGAAGATGGAGAAACAACTGGAAGAATCAGAGAAAAGACGAGAAATCGCGGAGCTGAAAAAAGAGAGAGAGGTTAGACGTACATTTCATGTTTTTTGCCCATTTACATTGTAACGAAATAGAGATTCAGCGATTTCTACGGCGAACGGCGAAAGTCAGGCTGAAATGTACGTTTTCAGTATCAAAAATCAAAGAAGCTTGTTTAATTTTAGGACATTATTTTCAGTCTTTGCTTGTTATTTACAGATGTTGAGCAACTACCTTGAAGAAGGAGACTATTATTTTACAATAAGAGAAGTTTACAGTACATATTGTACGACAATACATACTTAATTGACCACTCAGGCCAATGAAACACAATCAACTAAACGACAGAACAGAAGAACAACAATAGCTCTCATGAAGCCCAACTGGCACATTTATTCACGTCGTTTATTCACGCCCACTGATAAACGTTGACATAAAATGCCAAATTTGAAATTCTGTGGACAACGTGGACATAGAAAGTCAACTCACGTTTTAGATCTATTCGTTACGACTTAAAGCAATTGCTTAAGGACGGTGCCTGCTATTGATATTGCGCATACGTTCTGCGTATTTCGAGATACTCGGACTTTCTGTGGGTGATGCTTATCATTACAGGGATATAATATTTAGCGCGGTTCAAAGCTATGGGAGAATGCAAAACTTAGCAAGTGATCTTGGTATCCAAAAAGAAAATTGGGGGCAACCATGCATATTTCAGAGATAATTAAGCTTCAGTTTGGAAAAGAACGCCGTTCATTGCTTCGTATTTTAAAGCTTTTTACAAATATTGTCGATTAATTACAGCATCTTCGAAAAATGCGTGGTTACCCCCAATTTTATTTTTAGATTTCAATAACACTTGTTGAGATCTTCCTTTCCCGCATATTCAGTAAACCGCGCAAAAATACCTAATTAGTAGGCACGGTCCTTAATGGACGACTTACATACATGTATGATATCAATAATGCGCAATGCGTCGTGATCGCAGGAACTACTTAAGGAACAGAAAATACAACGACAACGTCGTCGAGAATAGAAACGGAAAAAAAACGACAGCTTTATAGACAAGAACACGCTCCTCCCGTACGTTTTGCATAAAAAGACCAAATTACAGATTATGTGCAGGACGTGAGGAACCAACTAAACATTTTGAATTTTCCGAGTATTCTCTAATTACTAGACCACAAGCTGCCCCTTTTTCGCCGTATATGTAGTCGAGCGCGAGGAGAAGACACGCACGCGAAAAAATGGCTGCGCGAAATGAGCGAGCGAATCCTTGAAACCAGATTTCGCCCGATTTTCTCGTGCTTGTATTCTCGCTCTCAACAAAATAAGCGGCGAAAGAGGAACTGCCCGTATAGTCTACTTGTTACGGTCTGATTGTGCTCAAGGGATAAGTTAACCCAGATAAATTGTTATCACGCATGCTTGAGCTCTTCTACAGTATTTTTAGTCGCTGGCTCTTTGTGGTTTAGATTCAAGAATTGGCGGCAAAATTTGAAGCCGCGGCAAAAGGGGAGGAAAATGAAAGAAAAGCAATGATGGAGAAGTTAAAAAGAGACAAAGCAGAGGTTGTGGCGCTCATGCAGAAGGACAAGAACGAAAAGATGGATGAGATGTTGGCTGCCAAAGAGAAAGAACTTCAAGAAGCATTGGTAAAGAAAACGAAAGAGACGGAGACATTTTTACTGGCCAAAGAAGAAGAGATGAGAACAAAATATAATCAGAAGGTAATGTTGTCGAAGGGTGTACAAGGGAACCGATCTCTGTGTTGGTGCTTGTTGGTCGCCATCGTGGATTAGCAGTCGTGCTTGAATGTATTCGAACAAAAGTATAGCGTGAGGCGACCCCTTTTACAGTGTGTCTTCGTGCTTAAAGTCGGTTCGCTTGACTGCGTTTGATTTTCGTGCAAAAGTAATCCCCCAGGTAGGCGTGTTCTGTGTACTCCGAGGAAGTCATAATTATCCTTTGTTTTACCTTCGAGTTTTTTTTTTTTTTTATCAAGCGCAACATGAATATATTTCTGTATGTTACGAAAATAGAATAAGGAGCTTACGAACGAACGAGAGAAGAGATCCTCGCGTTTAGTTGGACGATTTAAACAGTTGTATCTTATAGACACCTGAAAATATCAAGTATCTGACCTTTGCGTTGCCGGTACTCAGTTAGGGGCAGGGGCCCGTTTCTCGAAAGCTTCGAAAAGGTTTCGGGCCCGAAAAGCCATTTGTGAAACTGCCAAAAGGCTTGTTTTGGAAAGCCGATCTTTTAACATGTTTTCAAGCCAACTAAAAGAAACATGTCTGTGAAGTTTGGCGACTTAAATCAGAGGGAAATGTGTCATCCGAGAATGGCCCACACAGTTTCGGGACTTTCGAGAAACGGGTCGCAGGTCAATTTGTTGGGATCATTTGTTCGCGTGAAGGACTTGATGAATGAAATCCATGTATATTTGAAATACGGGTTATAGACGAATGAGAGAAGAGATGTTCGCAGTTAGCTGGACAATTTAAGCTTAAGGTCTCGTCACGCTTTTGCTTCTCAATAAATTGTACGTTTTCCATGGCTAGCATGTCGCTGATTATCAACTTTCATAAGCCTAAAATCGGGTAGTTAGTAGATAGGTTAAACAAGTTGTTTTAACTTTTGAAATCAACTTTTGTTTAGCAAGTCGCCTAGAAACAAACTCGTTTGTTGATGACGCAGATCGCAAACAATGACGTCAGTGAAAATATCCTTAAAAGGCAGCGCTGTCACCATTAAAGGAATACTCTAGGTAGACGTTTATAATAAGTGTTTCGTTAATATTCCATGTATTGTTTCCAAGGTTAAGGAGATCGAGATCGCGGTTGATGAAAAGGAATTGCAGAAAGAAGCCGCCCTGAAAGAGAAAGAAAAAGAACTGCAAACTCTGCGAGTGCAACTGGAAACACTATCACAGAATCTACAACAGTCAACCTACGAGGCTTCACGCACTGGACAGGAACAGTCCAGTAAATTATCGAATCTGCTAGGTGAACTACAGCGAGTGACTGTTGATAAGAAAGGCAAGGAAAGAATTTAGAAGTTAAAAAAATATAGCGCGCAGCGAAACCCGGTTTGTCAGTCTAGTTTGGTTTAAGTTTCACCACCCAGGAGTTGAGGATCGCATGACTGAAGAAGCTCCACTTTTTGGTTTGCCCGTAAAGGCGCCGCAAATGAGGAAACATTGAAAGTGAAACGTTGTTTCCCGATATGTATCCTTGGCGCGCAAACGAGGAAACATTTTCTGAGGAAGAAAAACGTTTCTGAACAAATTCAGTAACATTCTTTCTTGCTTCCCGGGAAGCAAATGTTGCTCCCGCAACAAATGCTTCATGAGGCCGCAAACGGGGAAAACATAATATTATGTTTGCTTCTACAACAATGTTTCCGCAACAGTTTCCTCGTTTGCGGGCCAAGGCCATAGCGCAACACCAAGGACGGAACTACGCGTCCAACTCCATGCGACCAGTGTATTCTTCGATGTTCCAGAGAATTTTATTTTTAAAAGGGGCACCTGTGGCTCAGTAGGTCGAGCATCGGGCTGCCGTGCGGGAGGTCGTGAGTTCGACTCCGGCCGGACCAACTCTCAGGGTCTTTAAATAACTGAGGGGTAAGTGCTGCCTTTGTAATTACTTCTGCAAATGGTTAAGACTTAAGTCTTCTCGTATAAGGACTGTAAACCGTAGGCCCCGTCTCGCCACTCTTCAATGTTCATAAACTCTGTGGAACGTTAAAGATTCGACACACTAGTCGAAAAGAGTAGGGCATGTAGTTCCGGGTGTTGCGGTCTGGCCTTTCCTTCAGCAATGTGGTCGGCTTGGCGTAATCTTCTGAATGGACTACTGATCGATGAGACCACATAACAGAAAAAACAGACAGTAGTCAAATTGAAGGAGTCCAAGTGCTGAAACTGGTAAACTGGTAAACTAAACAGCTTACAGTCCTTACATGTATCTGAGATTACTCAAAAGTGTTTGCAGATGAAATATCAACTGTGGCACTCTCTCCTCAGTTGTTTTGGGAGTATTGGTTCGGGGCAGAGTCAACGGTAGGGAAACTGTTCAATGCCGGTTGTCGGAGACCGTTGTCGGGTGAGGAGGTGGGGTGGGGGGGGGGGGGCGGTAGACCTCATGTCATTTCTGGACAGACACCTTTACAAAGGAACGAGTGGCAGGAGTCATATCATAATTCTTTTGGCATGCCTCGGTGCTTTCAGCTCAAAATTTAAAGTTATTTTGTGTTGGACCCATCTCTCTGCCACTCTATGGGATTGGCCAAGTATTAGAATACCACTGCTCTCATTTGACATGAGGTAAAGGTAAAGTCGTTCTCAGGCCAATTGACCCACGCAATTAATCGATTTGAACCCCCCCCCCCCCCCCCCCTCCTCCTCTGAATGGGATGCTAGTCCATCGCAGGGTTACCCTCACAAGGCAGCGTGTCTGGTACCCATTTATACACCTGGCCCCAGTTGTTCAAAAGGTGGATAACGCTACCCACCGGATAAATCACTATCCAATGGATGGCACAATTGGTTTCGTTATGACTTATCCACTGCATAGTGATTTATCCGGCGGATAGTGCTATCCATCGTTTGAACAACTGGGGGCCTGGTGGAGAGAGACATTGTGGAGTAAAGTTGAGAACTTGTCCAAGAAGAGGAAAACGGCAACAATTCACCTTTATCACTCGGCGGCCATTTTGGAGTCCTTGGGGAATAAAGGCTTTGTCTTTGCATTGTCTTTGCATTGTCTTTGCCCGTCCAGCCTCACATTGAATGACAGGTTCGACGGGCAAAATCTTTTGTTTGGACATTGAGTGATATGGGTCTATGCTAGGCTTCGAACTAGCGATCCAGAGATCGCGAGTCCGGGACGCTAACCACCAGGGGCCGGTTCCCGAAAGGTGTAATAACTCTATTCCGGGGGTAAATATGCCGGAATATTATTCCGGTACGTACGTTTATCTCTGGAATAGAGTTATTTACACCTTTCAGGAACCGACCTCTGGACACCATGTCTCCACGAATCTTTCCGCGAGTGGCTTTTTGGCTTGGTCGCACTCTGACCGACGACCAGTGGTTCAGTTAGTTGAGCAAATGGGCTTTTCGCGCGGGAGATCGCGGGTTCCAACCCGTTCTCACAACTGCCAGGTTTAGGTTTTGTTCGCGTTTCTGTGACCATCAAAACTTGTTGTCTTTCGACAGAAATGGAGCAGAGGCTGGAGGAAACGCAGCAAAAGCTCGATCAAGAACAGGTACAGTGTTCCTTTTTTTTTACTTGTTTTTACATGTTTTCTGTTACTTAAATTAGATTAGATTTAGATAAACATTTGAGAATAAAGAAAGGACAAAGAAAAGTTTAACACGACGTTTCGATATCGTCATGACGTCAGTCTCCATTGGGGACTAGAAGAATAGACCAATTTCGATATATTAAAATTCAGTCCTAAACAAAAGGCATCATCTCGAGGCTCTGGGGAATAAATATAAGGATTTGTATGAGTTTATTCTCCAGAGCCTCGAGATGATGTCTTTTATTTAGGACTGAATTTTAATATATCGAAAGTGGGCTATTAATTACATGTAGATGTTCATGAATCAAAGAAGCCAAGCCTGGACACACAATCGGACTATATCCGCTCAAAACTATTTACTTGAACATACTTAGACTATTATCCCTCGCTCGTACAACATAGTTTTTGTGGTGGTGCAGGGTAAGTGCACTATGTCACCGAGTTGTCAGAGTGTAAGTCCGTGGCAGCAATAGGCCCGCAGCGCGTGAATAAATCACAAAAAATAAACAGGTCTGTTGGAAGCATGCTTGAATTTCAGCAAATGAGCCCCCAAATCAGCAGGAATTTGTAACGCTGATGAATAATACAGCAGTTTCTGTTTCCAAAACGATGGAATTACATGGTGATAAATCAGTAGCCTCGTCTAGGAGAGCGAGTTTTTGACTTTGCAGAAATTAAACAATGGTCAACATCAAGAGTTGACGATTGAGATCTTTGCGTTGAATTATTGAATTCGCACATTTGTTGTCGAACTTTATAAAACTTGAAAGGAAAAAAGATGTAACTAACAAAAAACGAAAACCAAGTGTCTTGCCGTTATTTTGTCACAGATGTATCCTTTATTTCGTGAGTTGCTAGTGTAAACACTGCAAGGTAACTTGATCACAGGCGGCCTCTGAATTCTGTATCACTTTCGTTTTTGCGATTTACTTGTGCAGGCTATTTACTTAAGGTGGCTGGAACCAGTTTCACCACTTTTAGAGACCTTCTTGTTAGATGGGTTATAACTACTATACTATATCACGTAACAGCAATGTTATGGTACCACGTCAAACACCAATTAGTGCTTAACAAAATGCGCTCACAATTTTGACGTAATGGGTTACCATGGCAACATGAAAGGTCTCCAAAAACACCCTATATTTCGTCTTTACTTGCTTATATCTTAAAAATGAACTCGGTGACCCCCATTTTTTATTGTAGAATAGTAATTAGCATCTTGAGATAGAACTATCTGCAAAGTTTAAAAAAATTCTTGGGAGCCAATTCAGAGCTACCTTAATTTTTCGAAAATTTAAGGTAGCTCTTAATTGGCTTCCAAGAATTTTTTTTAACTTTGCAGATAGTCCTATGTCAAATTGCTAATTACTATTCTACAATAAAGAATGGGGGTCACCGAGTTCATTTTTAAGATATAAGCAAGTAAAGACGAAATATAGGGTGTTTTTGGAGAGCTTTCATGTTGCCATGGTAACCTATAACGTCAAAATAGTGAGCGCATTTTGTTAAGTAACAATTGGCGTTTGATATGGTACAATAACATTTCTTTTTCGTGATACAGTTTTGTAGTGACAACCCTTCTAATAAAAAGGTCCTTGAAAGTAGTGAAACCGGTTCCAGCCACCTTAATACATCTACCATAGCACTATAATAACTACGATACCAAAACATTATCACGTAAAATTAGAGCTACATATTACGCAAAGACAACTTGAATATCCTGGAAAACAAAGCGCAGCTCAGTTGACAGTTATGGAGTTAAGCACTGTGTCAAGTTACTGCACTACCACACGTACGCAATGAGTGCCTATTTTTTCAGTCACCTTAAAATGATGTCATGGAGACATTGAAGCGTTGTGTTAAGCTTATTTCGGTTATCTCTATCCTTAACTAAAGACTCTTTTTTTTGGGCATTTTTAACGCACTTATTTTGCACAATTTAAGCACTTGTCACTTATAGACACCTGAAAAAATCAGCTGGTTTCATCGGGAACACACGAGCCCAATACATTGACCTGTGGCCTGTTTCTCAAAAGTCCCGAAACTTTTCGGCCTGTTTCGGGTGCCGCAATTCCCTTTGTATCTCAAGAACGGACAGGATTTAAGTCGTCAAACTTCACGGACATGTTTCTTTTAGTTAGCTTGAAAACATGTTAAAAGATCGGCTTTTCAAAACAAGCGGTTTGCAGTTTCACAAATAGCTTTTCGGGCCCGAAACGTTTTCGGGACTTTCGAGAAACGGCCCCCTGCTCCGAACTGAGTGACTTCATAGCTCATCAGTTGGTAGAGCACTGGACCGGCATCGCAGAGGTCATGGGATCGAATTCCTTTGAAGCGAACTGAATCTTTCAGGTGTCTAAAAGAGACAATAGGGAGCTTAAGCAACGACAACGGCGACGGCAACGAGAACGTTACAAATTTGCATATTCAGTGGGCAAAAACAATAGCTTTGCACGCCCTGCACGTGCGTTTTTCATTTTTGTCCATTTCTTTGCCGTCGTCAGCAAAGCATCAACGTGAAATTACCAAGTTTGAGGTGTTATGGAGGACGTCAGCACTTGGGAGATAAATTTTCGTTTTTCTCCCCTAAGTAAATTAAGCGCCGCTCGTAACGGTTTCATTCCTGAGGGACTGCCACACCTTTGTCATATTAAAAAGCCTGGAATAGTCGCGAAGTGATCGCAATAACGTGAATTTATGTTTTGAGATGACGTTCTCGATGCCGTTCCCGTCGTCGTTGCTAAAGCTCCCTAATTGTGCACACAAGCGCGAGGATCCCTTCTCCATTTCGTCTATAACCCGTACGTACTTCAAATATACATCTATTTCTTACATTTTTGACGTTGTCGTTGACAGATTCGATATCTCTGAGCCGTCCTTGTCGTAGCTAAATCAGTGGAATAAAATCGGTTGTTAATCATAGCAATGTCCAAGCACACACTGTCATTAGGGAGCTTTAGCAACGACAACGGCGACGGCAACGAGAACCTTACAAATTTGCATATTTAGTGCGACCCCTCGTCTTTGATCCATCTTTTGAACTTGTGAGCTACAAGTTCAAAAGATGGATCAAAAGACGAGGGGTCGCAATCATGATATGACATTGTCAACGATAATGCTATAAATTTTTGGGTTGTGTTTTAGGAATCTTATGTCTTACAATAGCCCATTTTCGAGTTGCTGCATGCCTCCGTTTCAAAGCGAGTACTATGCACAACCATTCAAATGGAAATGAGTTGCGTAATTCTTATGCAAATCAAACACATTTCCCTCACAATAGTTGAGCACCAAGACTCACTTCGAAACCGAGACAAACAGCAACTCGGAAAAGGCCCATTCTCACATGTTGTCTAATGAATTTCTTCAACATTCTGAATGTTGACACTGTCGTCGAAGTTGCTAAAAAGCCTTCTCTTGTGTCAACGGCTAATGTGACTGAGAATCGTTGCTTTGGTGACTGTCTTTCTTGATCAAGCAATCAGGGTGAGAAGTAAAGAGTCCTAATTTCTGTGTACATATGTTCTCCTTGCAGGCGAAAATTGCAGAAATGATACAACAGCATAGTAATCTCTTACAAGAGAAGCAAGACGAACAACAAAAAATGCTGGCCAAGTTCAAGAAAATGCATCAAACCAAAATCAATGAATTGACCGAGAGCATCAGAAGGTCCGAGCAAAAGGTGGCAGAGCTGGAAAAACAACGGAAAGCGGACGAAGAGCAGCATGGGAAAGACTTGGAAGAGAGGCAGCGCCAGCTCGAGACCGAAAAGCAGTCGGAATTGGCTCGGGCTGCGAAACGAATGGATAGCAAAACCCAAGAAATGAAAAAGATAGTCAAAGAACTGAGAACTAAACTAAATGAAAAGGAAAACCAAGCTAGAGAACTTGAAGAGAAGCTCAACAGTGTTGAGCAAGAGAACGCGGCGCAGAAAAGCGCTAGTGCAAGTGATTTTGCGAAGAAAATTGCCGATTCAAATAAATCGGTTGAGGAATTGCGCAAAGTGCTTGCAGATAAAGAACGTGTGGTAGCTGAACTTGAGAAGAAAGTCAGCGAAACCGAAAATAAAAGATCTCAGGACATTGGAGAGATTTCAAAGGATAGAGACAATAGACTGAAAGAGAAAGAGCGAGAGCTCGTCGATGTGAAAGGAAAGTTGACTGAGAAGGAGTACTATTCAAAGGAACTCGAGAAACAATTGCTTGAAATGAAAACCACAAAAGACCATGAAATTGAAGCGGCCACGAACGAAGCCGCGATTAAAATTAAGGAAATCGAAGCTCGCTTTAACAGCAAGCGAGAAGAAGAACAAAAAGTGATGCAGTCAGAAAAGGAGAAGGGAACTATGGCGGTGAAGGATGTCGAATCGAAAAAAAACGAACTCGAGCGGATTAACACTGAACTTAAAAGCAGGTTAAAAGAATCCACAGAGAAGGAAACAAAACTACAAGAGGAACTGGATTCTGTTAATAACAAATTTAAAAACCAACTTGAAAACTGTAAACAGAAGTATCAAGATGAAATTCAGAGATGCAAAGAGCAAGTATTGCTTTTTGAAGAGAAAAATCATCAACAGTTGTCTGAGTGCAAAAGTGGCTACGAGAAACAAATTACGAGTTTGAAGGACCATTATGATCAGGGCGTTCAAAAGGTCCGAGAGGAAAAATTGCTCGTCGAAGAACAGTATAAGTTAGAGTTGCAAAAACTGCGCTCCGAACTTGATAACAAATTGTCCGAGAGAGTGAAATCTCTTGGCGAAAAAGAGACTGAGCTTTCGAGTTTGAATAACAAGGTGGAAAGTTTGGCTCACGAACTTCAACAAGAAAAGGAACAATCACAGCGGAGTGTTGATGAACTTAGCAAAAGTATAACGCTTCGAGATGAAAAGATTGGGAAACTCAAAGAGATGTTGAAATCTGAACAAGAAGGGCGTTCGGCGCTGCAGAAACAACGCGATCAAGAACTGGAGCTAAAGGACAAAGAAGCAAAAGAGATGACGAGTAAAATGGAAAAAGAATTCCAGAAGCAACTACAAGAAAAAGAGGATTCTGTTCGAGAGAGATTAAAAGAAATTGCGCAGCAGCATAATATTGGTGTTAAAGATGTAACAACTAATTTGGAAAATATCAGGAAGGAGGAATTGGCAAAATTAGAAGATCGACATCACGCTGAAATATCTGAACTTAATCTAGGATGGGAAAGAAAAGTCGTGAGCTTACGAAAAGAGAACGAAGAAACAATGGAAAAAATGCTCAACGAAGCGAGGGAAAAGGAGGAGAACATGGCAAATGAAAACGCAAACTTGAGGAACGAGCTTAGCAAGCGAGAAAAAATACAACAGGTGCAAGTAGAAGAGCTGAATTCCAAGGTGAACAGCGTTCTGGAGGAGAAGGAGGCGAGCATTGCGAAGGTAAGAGACTTGGCCGGCGAAAACAAACGTTTAAAACAAGACATTGAGAATCTTAACTTGGACATGGAAAGTAAAATAAGCGATTTGACAGAGGGTCACAAACAGGAAATAGAGGATATTAAGAATCAGTCCTTTCTCCAAGTTGAAGAGTTGGCGCTTCAACAAAAGAACGACTTAGCGAGTCGTGAGATGGATGTTGAGTTCGTCAAGAAAGAGGCAGAAAGAAACCTGAGCGATGCGTTGCAGAGGCATTCGGAAGAATTGGAAGAAGTACGGAATAGTTTTAAAGCGAAACTGGGCGAAGCCAATAAATCCTACCAGCAGGAATTGGCCCACACCAAACTGATTTATGAAAAGCAGAACGTTGAGATGGAAAAATTGAAGAAGTACCATGAAATAGAGTTGAACGAACTTCGAAAGGGACACCGAAAGGAAACAGAGGATCTCTTGAAATCTGGCGAAGAGGGCAAGAGCAAGATTGTCAATCTGGAACAGATGTATCGCGAAGAAGTTGACGGATTGAACTCAAAGATACTGAAGTTGGAAGCTGAAAGAGCAAAGCAAGAAGACGAAATGGGAAAAACGGCGGCGGAAACGAGGCAGAAATTTGTCAAAGAAAACGAAAATTTGCGAGAACAGTTTGAACAGCTGAAGATCAAAATATCAGAAGCAGAGACGGAGCACCGGAGCAAAATGGAAGAACTGCAAAGATCAGCCGAAGAGAATGAGAGTAAATTTGAAGAGGAAGAGAGGAAACTTAGAGAGCAAGTGGACAAGTTAAGCAAATCAGCAGAAGAGAGGAAATTGGCGTTTGAAGACCAAGAAAAGCATTTGAGAGAAGAGATCCGTGTTCTTGAGGAAAAGCTTGGAGAAACTGAAGCTGTGAATTCGATTAAAATGGAAGAGATGAGATTGTCGGCTGAGCAGATAAAGAACGCGTTTGACCATGAGGAGAAGAAGCTTCTGGAGGAGATCGGAACGCTTCAAAGGACATACAAGCAGCAAGCAGAAGAAATTCGAAGATTGTCGGCGGAATCTGAGGGCAAGTCTGTTTCCGAGGAAAAGCAAAAGAAGGAGATTGAACAATTAAGGGAAAATCACAAGAGAGAGGTCGAACAGTTGAACGAAAATCACAGGAAAGAAATTGAATCTTTGACACAGAAGGTGAAGTTGGCGACAGAGGACAAAGTGAAGAAAGAGACTGAGAAGCTGAGAGAAGCGCATAACAAAGAAATGCAATCGATTTTGCAAAAAGCTAAGGACGCACAATCTAAACATCGCGAAACCGAAAAGACGATGAATGAGGAATTAAACAACTTGAAGAAAGAGCACGCGAAGAAGGGGAAGGAGCTTGAAGAGGAAAAAGCGAAGTTCGTGGAAGAAGAGAAACGGATGAAGGTTGAGTTTCAGAAAGTCGAGACTGAGGTAAAACAGAGCTCGGAGGCTGCATCCGCGAGTTTGCAAAGGAAACTGGAGAAAACAAAGAAGGAAAGAGAGCAAGAGGTACAACTTTTGAATACAAAATGGAAAGGAAAGTGTGATGAGATCAACCAGAGATACTCGACCCAGATACAGAATCTTCTGCAACAGCATGAAGACGAGAAGAAGATCTTGGTAGGGGAGCACGAGAAGGCTTTGGACGACATGAAACGAAAGAGCAACGGAGAGCGTGCGGAGTTGGAAGAGAGTGCAAAGAACCAGCTGGCCGAACGGCAAAACGCAGTATCCGAATTGCAAGTGAAGGTATGGAAATCAATAAAAATCATAATGATGAACTTTACTTAAGATTCCACCATATTTTGCTGAACACAAGTCCTCTTCTAATTGGGGAAACAATAAATCAAATAACTTGAAGTGCAGACAGAGCAAATTTCAATCGAGTGTTGTAAAACCAAAACCAAAGTAATTACTTTGGCCAATCAAAAAGGACGGAAACAGTCCAGGAAACCAATCAAAAATCGACGTAATTACACGTAGCCGACACAAAGCGCGTGAAAATGTGCACGCACGAGCCACGATTGGTTTGGGTTTCACTTCTGATTGGCTGAAAAAATTGCGCGAGAACTTTGAACCAATCACTGAGTTTAATGCAAAACCAAAGCAATTCACAAAAGTGTCCCCGAAACTCTAGTCCTCAAGTGAACTTATTCCAAAATGGCCGCCATTGCAGTATTCGTGTTTGCTTGGAAATTAGCCCTTGTTGTAATGCCTCGTTCTTTAACTTAAAATTCAAAACAAAATTTACATTGAACGAGGCAACAAGGGCTAATTTGCAGATAAACAAAAGGATACGTAGAATGGAGGCCACTTTGGTACGAGATGTATTTACCCTCATCAAATAACGACGCTAACCTTTAGAGCAATTTTCAATTGGGTGTCGAAAGTAATTAGCGAATTTCATTGGTTTTGCATTACTTCACTAAGTGATTGGTTCAAAGTTCTCGCGCCACTTTGTCAACCAATCAGAAGTGAAACCAAAACCAATCGTGACTCGCGCGTGCACAATTTCCTGCGCTTTGTGTCGGCTACGTGTAATTACTTGGAGTTTTGATTGGTTTACGAGATTTTCTCCGTCCTTTTTGATTGGCTAAAGTAATTACTTTGGTTTTGGTTTTACGACACTCGATTGAAACTCGCTCTAGTCTTACCTGATTGCCAGAAATAGGTAGCAAATGCTGAGACGCTTGGACAGTTCGTGCTGCTTGTCGCGATTGGTCGTGTATATTAAGTGCATTTCTGGACACGGGTGATCGGAACGCGGAGTAGAGAACCAACAGACTCAACTCACATATTAGGGAGATTAAGCGAAGACGACGGCTACGGCAACGAAAACGGCAGTCCAAAATATAACTTAGCGCTATCACAAGTATTTTGCGATTATTCCGTCTTGTTCACCTTGTATTTCATTGTTATATGCTCACGTTGTCGTCAAAACCTAAAATTTGGTGATTTCACGTTGTTGTTTTTTGGAGTACGGCAGAGAAATGCAGCGGAATTCGTGCTGCACGTGCAACATGATCACTTTTCCTTTTTAACCAATCATATTCTTGCTTTGTGGCGTTGCCGTAGGCGTAGCCGTCGTCTGTGCTTAAACTCCCTAATACGTCGAGTCCGGGAATCGGACCCAGGCCACATTGATAGGAGGCCTGTGTTCTGATGCGTGTCAACCATAAACACTGTCATTAAGATCTTTTATCATCTGTATGTTAGGTCAAAAAGGCGAAAGAAAAAATCAAGAACATGACTGCCAAACACGAACAAGAGTTAAAAGGACTCCAAGAGAATCAAGAGAAAGCGGATCAAGAGATTAAGACACTGCACGAAGGTGTGTCTGCTTTGAGAAAGGAACTCGCCGAGACAACGGAAGGTTACGAGGAGAAACTCCGTGAATCGGCAAAACGTGAAGAAGAGTTGCAGCTTAAAATAGTCACGGGAGAAAGCAACAACAAAGCAGTTGATGAGAAACTAGCAGAGCTGAGTAGGGAAAAGCAAGAAATCTTAGACGCTGCTGTCGCAAGGGAGGCGGAAATGCGGCATAAGATACAAGCACTACAGTCGGAAATGGAAAGCCGAGTGGAGACTCTGCAAACGAAGCTGAAAAAGCAGGAAAATGACCATGTGGAGAAGGTTAACGAAATGGAGATTGCTACGGAAAAACAGTTGGAAAAGCAAGCTGAGGAACTGACAGAGCAATACAGGAGCAAGCTGAGCGAGATGAAGAAAAAAGCAGAGAGCAAGATTGCGGGGCTACGAAAACAGCTCAACACGCAAGCTGTCGAGAAAGATACGGAGTTGTCCAATGTCAAAGAGACCTTGAATTCGTCGGAAAATAAAATCAAAGATTTGGAATTACAACATGGAGAGGAGCTTGAAAATGCCAAGCAGAGTCACCAGCAAGAGCTAGAGTCTAAAATGGAAGAGCTACGGCAGACTGCAGAACGCGAGAAAGAAATATTGGGTAAAATAACGGACCTCGAAGCGAGGAATAAAGAACTTCAAGAAAATGTCGAAAATTTGGTCGTTGAAAAAATGGACGCATTGCACGACCAAGAATCGGCTTTGAAGGATGAGCACGAGGCAGACATGGAGAATTTACGCACAGAGCATGCGGGCGAGCTCGAGAAATGCGAAAAGAGATTTAAGGCTAAAATGGCTGAGAAAGAGTTGGACTATAACTCAAAAATCAAACAACTTCTCCGAGAATTCCAGATTAAGTATAGTGAAAAGGAAAGGGAACTACAGAAGACCGTGGAGGAACTAATTGCCAAAGGACAGCGAGAAGAGCAGGTGATTATCGACGAGCATAAAACAGAAAGTATAGAGTATCAACGAGAATTGAAACTCAGAGAAGACGAAATGCTTGCTTTAAGACAGTCAACTGCGGAACAGCTGGAACAAAAAGACAGCGAGATCGCAGAGTTGCGAAGGACTCATTCAGAGGCATTCGAGAAAGTAGAGAAGGAACACCACGAGGCGATACAAAAAATGGTTCGAAAATACGAGGCGGATATGGAGAATTTGCACCAGGAACACCGCACGAAGATAGAAGAGTTCCAGGAAAGATACAGGAACGAAATGGAGGCGCTAGCGAGGGATCGTGTCTCTGAAGTGGCTGCTGTCGAGAAGAAGTTCAAGACTCAAATGAAGAAGAATCAAAATGAAATGAAGAAGCTTTTAAATCAAAAGGAGTCTTTCATTCAAGCACAGAACGTGACATTGACCGATGCCGCGGAGCCTGGACTGCTTCAGACGGCTGGGTCTTCGTCTTCTGTTAATAGTGTAAGTCGAGAAAGTCTGGAACCCAGGAGTGTGTTTCGGCTCAGGGACGATAATTAGGCGACGACGAATTCAGACGAAACATGGACGATTTAATTTGACGAGCGAGTGAAGGACCTTTTCTTTGAACGTACCGTTTAGGGTATAACATCACGCACCTTGTAGTTTACTCTTAAACCGGGTTGACACAAAAACCGACGACATCTTAAATTTAACTTGACAAAACACAACTGCTTCGGTGTTGTTGTTTTCGGGTGTTTGAATTTTTTTAAATTTCTTTTTTGTTCTTTCTTTGTTTTCTTCTCTGTTTTAATAATTCAGTTGGATGTTTATTTCCTTTTATATCTTCTAATGCAAAACCTAGCTGTTGGTATTTGTTTCCTTTGAACGTTTGACAAAGTACTTGACTATCGTCTCTCTTTGACGCAGGAAGTGTTAAGGTGATGGCGCTCTTATTTTGACGTTTTGACACTTTCTCTTTGATGTCAGTGTTGATGTTGATTCGGTAGATGAAGTTTATCTTTCGTGTTTACGTTTTACTACACTACTTGACGATTTAGGATGGTTTTCAGCTAGCTAAGTGGCAGAAGTGATCCTGGGTACACACGACCACGTTTTTGTTGACAAGTGTCCCTGAAAATTTACAATTTCACTGTACTATTTTTGCCCTGGACAGTATTTACTTGCTGGTTGATAACGATAACGGACGACCGTCCCCGTTTTCCTTTTTTCTTTTTTTTTTTTTTTTTTTTTTTTTTTGGCAAGAAAAGTCGGATGCAGTCTTGTTGTCTCGGTATTCAAAGCTAACCAGGTGCCTCTGTGACTCCACCAAACGGGGACTCTCCCTCGCCATGCTAGTGTCCACTGTTATCGCTGCTGACATTGAGTAGCCAGCTAATTGAGCGCACAGCTTAAATGGCAAATCGTGTTTTTACATTTTGGAATTAAACTTCGGCACACACAGTTAACAAACTTGTACACCTGTATATCTCCCCTGATTTGTTTTTTTCCCACTGTCTCAATGCGATCACCCTTTTATCCTTGTTGATTTAGGAACCTATGGACGATTCAAGTCAGGCAGTTCTTAAGGTATTGTACGTTTTGATTAATCCTTGCTTCCAATATCTTTCGCTCTTCTCCTTGTGGGTCAAGTCTTTGAGCAAAGCGATTGTTCGTTTTATTACATATTCATCCCTTTTTCCTTCCTTTATTTTTTTCCTTTTTTTCCTCTTTTCTTTGTCTTTCTTTCTCCCCCCCCCCCTCCCCCCACATTGTCATTGTCTTCATGAGCTTGTCTAAACCCATCCGATGTCAACCCGAGTATGACCTCGCGACCAGGGTCTTGAGATTTTAAATTTTTATTTTTCCAAGATTACCATTTTTAAGTTGGCAGGGAGGTAATTGAGGAAGAAAGGTTCTTCCGAGACTATCCTGTAAATTGGTCGAAACCTTTTCGTTTGAATCGATGTTACTGTTTCTGTCTTAGGATCAAATAACGCGGCTTCGAACAGAAGTCAGTGTGTTGAAGGAGAGAGAGGAATCACTAAAATCACAGGTCAGTCTAGATTACATTCCGTGTATCAACGGTATATTCACAATGTGCCGCGCACCGGTGGCTCAGTTGGTTGAGCACCGGGCTGCCATGCGGGAGGTCGTGAGTTCGACTCCGGCCGGACCAACACTCGGGGTCTTTAAATAACTGAGGAGAAAGCACTGCCTTTGTAATGACATCTAAAAATGGATAGACTCTCTCGTCTTCTCGGATCAAGACGATAAACCGTAGGCTCCGTCTCACAACCCTTCAATGTTCATAACGCTGTGGGACGTAAAACAACCCACACACAATACGCAGTGTAGGGCATGGAGTTCTCGTTGTTGAGGTCTGTCCTCTGTGGTGTATCATGGATGGGAGGATAAATGCTGGGAGATATTAGCGACACCGAACTACTCTAAAATCCGAGGGTCAAAAAAAGATGTGATGATGATGTGTATACTTCTACACTTACATTGCGATGATTATGGGCAGGTCAAAATTGCGTGCAGTTTTTCCCTGTTGTGAAATTTCGTATTTGTCTTGATTTATTGCCTTCTTAGTATAACGTCGCTAGTAATCAATTTCACCCTTTCCCTCTCGAATTTGATCACATCACCAAAATCATTCCCATTTTCTTTAAGCCGAGTTATGCCAAATCGTCATAAACTTTTGTTGTAGATCGATCAGCTTAGCGGGTCGCCGTTGAAAGGAAGACCTGATCGCCCCCCTCAGTTGAATTTAGTGGCCAATCCACTCTCAGAAAACACGACGGCGTACGACACGTCACCCAAGTCTCCAGTGGAACCCACAGAGTTTGAGGTTTGTTCAACAAGCTATAGTTCAAGTTCACAAAGTGTAGCTTGCTTAAAAAAATGATGAAATGAAGTCTGACATGGTCACCTTGCAGCTTGCATTTCAATGTGCCATTGATTTTTTGTGTTCCCTAATCTCTTGAATTCGTTTTGCAGTATCTTCGAAATATATTATATGAATACATGATGGGCCGCGAACGACGGGTAAGTGAAACTGTGTGTAAATGTGGCAGGCCTTAAACGCAGCCTTTAAACGCTGCTGACCTGATCCTCGCATTATTTGAGAAAATATAATTTAGGGAGTACGTCTTTTAAAGCAGTTTTCAATTGAGTGTCGTAAAAGATATCGACCAATCACAGCAGGTTCAAACAGCGCAATATTCGCATGTGACTTGCTCAAAGCGCGGGAAAAATCGCGCTGTTTGAATGCAAGTCGCGAATTGTTTGGTTTTTCTTTGCATTGGCTGATAAACTGGCGCGAGATTTTTAAACCTATCACTAAGCGGAGCAATTGCAATGGCGTAATTACTTTTGGCAGTTTTTTCACTAAGTGTGTCCCCTACAGAATGTCTTTTCATTCAACACCATGCTGCTGAAAATAACTTGAGAAATCTTTACAGAAAACTCTTTTCTCACCGAACCAAATACTTATCACCTGAAACGAAGCGTTGAAGAGGCGAAATAACGTGGAATAACTTGCCCCAAGATTTAAGGGAAAAATGCAAGCTCTGGTGGTCAGGGGTTCTCGAGAAAGTATCTGGTGAATCGGGTTCCCTCACGGCAATCATGTGAAACAGTTACTGTTGTAACGAGTTTTGGAAGGTATTCAGTTTTTAGCTCAACTGATGATTCACCGTGTTGAAATAAAGTCACCGTTTTACATTGCGTTGCGTTTCATCAAAGGACGATTTTATCTTCGATGACGACTTTAGGAGACTCGGAAAAGATCTCATTGCACCTTTGCGGGAGCCAAACCTACGACTTTCTGATTGCAAGTTAGGATGCTCTATCACTGAGGCATAGAAGACTCGTGGGAGTTAGTTCATGTCATTCTAGTCCCCAGAATCCGTTTTTCTTTTGGTCAGCGCCAAGGACAAGGACTTTGGCCACAGCCAAAGCAGGAAGTCCGCGAATCACGGACTTCCGGCTCTTCTGCGAACAATAACGGCCCTCAGCGCTTACAACATAGAGAGCTTTAGATTCTATGACGAGAGCGACTACGAGTACAAGATTTTCTCTTAGGACAACAGTGAGCGCGCGCAAAACAGCGTCATTTTGGCGGGAAAAACGTGATACCGTCGTCATTTTAGTACGAGATTTTGCACAAATGTCGTCGTGTCAAAACGAGTCAACAACACGGTAGCAGTTTGGGCATTTTTCGATTAGCAAAAAGGCTCAGTTACCAGCAATAAGAATAACTGAGCAACCTATACTGCTAACAAAGAGTAAGATTAATCGACCGGGTTATAAATCTTCTCAGTATTTTCGCTAAAAAAGGGCAGTCGAATCTCGTACTCGTTCTCGTCCTCGTCCTAGAATCTAAAGCTCTCTATTAGGGAGTTTAGCAACGGCAACGAAAACGTGGCTTCAAAATATAAGTTAGCTCTACTGCAAGTATTTCGCGATTATTCCGTCTTGTTCACATTGTACGATACCGGCGTACTATCTTGTAATTGGATGGTTACGAACGGTTTTAAAGCAAAAATAGAAAATGAATGGTTTATTGTTATATGCTCACGTTGTCGTCAAAGCCTGAAATTTGGTGATTTCAAGTTGTAGTTTTGTGGAGTACGGCAGAGAAATGCACGAAAATTCGTGCTGCACCTGCAGCTAGCACGAGTAGTTTTTCCCTTTTAACCAATAATATTCTTGCTTTGTGGCTTTGTCGTTGCCGTTGCCGTCGTCTTTGCTTAAAACTCCCTATTATTATTAAAATAAATGCTGATTTGATGAAACAAAAGAAACAATTTGCATAAAAATAGAGTTCAATTCCCAGAGGATTAGTTTGGAACACCAACATGGCCACCGTTTCTTTGTTTTGGAACACCAACATGGCTGCCTTGAGTT
Organism: Montipora foliosa; assembly: GCF_036669935.1. Lineage (NCBI taxonomy): Eukaryota > Metazoa > Cnidaria > Anthozoa > Scleractinia > Acroporidae > Montipora > Montipora foliosa. Next base: position 45,831,179 of record NC_090876.1, read on the forward strand.
ATTTGAAAACGCTCTATATCATTACCGCAAATGCGCGTATTCTTGGCTGTGACCAGTGTCCGTGTTCTTTGTGCTGACCACAAGAAACGCGCACTGTGGGAACGAGAAGGTCAACACTAATTTCCATCCCTCAAACTGACATTGGACATTTCGTAACAATTACACGACGCAATATCCCATGTTAATATGGACAAGCTTACCGCTCTAAAAAGAATGAAAACAGGCAGAATTACAGCTTTAGTTCAACAAAGAATAGCGTTTCTAAGCTATGCTGCGCTGATCTACAGTATTTAGGTCTAAAAACCCCGTTGAAGACGGTTAACTTTCAATTGTTTTGCTGGGTACTACTATTTTCAATACTCTAATTTTCCGGGAGGTTGTCTCGTTAGTCTAGTGGATATCGGAAACTGCAAGGTGAAGCCATCGATCCGGGTTCAACTCTTTGCCTAGCCTATTGTGAATCTTCTAAGCTTGTTTAAAATCTTTGTTTCGTTGAAGTAGATTTGAAGTCTAAAGTAGAAATGGGAAATGTCAGTTTGAGGGATGGAAAGAAGTGATGACCGGACGAGAATGGGTTCGTGTGATAATTGTCCCGCTATACTACTAGGACTGAAATTATCGAAATTGTGCATTATCTCAATTGTGTTATGAGGGCAATGGCTAATGTTTACCCCGTACCCCGTTTAATAAATGAAAGGATGTTTTTTTCATCGGCGGTAAGGCGGGGAAAGTTTTCTCGGGGTATTTTTTCCATGGTGTTCCTGGGATACTGGGAAGAAAATACGAGGCACCATTAATGTGAAAAAAAAAAGACCTTTCATTTTTTACATGCAATTGTAGATGAGCATTTACCGTTACACTTGCGATGACAGTTCACCTTTACATTGGGGTTCGAGTAATTTCCATCTGTTGTATCGGGCTCGAGTTTTCGCAGATAGCTGATTATACAAAGCCCCTTTAACATTCGTTGCTGATTCCTTGAAAAAAAAAATGACTTCGAAACAATGAGTTCAAACTAGGTTATCTAAAACCTGTGAAGTAAGTTTCTACTATTGGATGACCTTTTCACAGAATCTTGGGAAAGTCCCTTGATTAAAATTCACCTGCTTTTATTATTTTCTTGTAGCAAATGGCCAAAGTTCTGGTTGCTCTTTTGCGGTTCAGCGCCAAACAACAAAAGGAAATTTTACAAAAAGTGGATGATCAAGTAAGCCAGGTGAGTTTGACTTTCAAGGCATTGATGTAGAAATTCAAATTAGTGAATAGTTAATAGGTTAAGACTGCAATTTTTCATGAAATATCCTTAATTGCTTGTTTGAAAGGAAGAAATTTCCCCAATTTTATGTGACAAAGATGCAGCGGTTAAGAGCTGGCAGTCCCATTTGTTTTATTATCATTTGGCAAGTATAAATGGCCACATGCAAAACTGAGGAAAACGTTAACCGTTTAGAACGTAAAGCAATCGCTCAGCCTTTACTTGGCGGATTGGTAGCGAGTAGTTAAATAACAGTCACATTACCGATTTTCGGTCATGTGACGAAAATGCCGCATCCTAAATGCGTGAGTGACCCTATTAATTAAGGATAGACGTGTATTCTCAAATTTAAACTTCGATAAACATTTAAAGGATAGAACTAAACATGACCTTTGGATGTCACCATGAAACCACTTTCAAATGAAAGAGTAAAATAAAGTTTCCCACCATCCCTTTTTATTAAATGCAAGAAGCGATTTTTGTTTAATTTATCACTAAGGAAAAATTTAATCTGGCAATTTTCACGTGCAAATAAATGGGCCAGCAAACATTCTTAACAACTAATCTGTGACTCTGGATGGCAAAGGCAGACAAAGCCAACGATGCTTGAAAACCTTGCCAACCTATTTTGTTTGAAAGGTCGGTCAGAAATATAAAGTTTCGCATAGGAGATAAAGCGTTTATTGCACGTTGTGGATGCGTAATGGACAGAGCGCAATACAATTACTGAATCAGGTTTCGCCATCACATTCGATAGTGAGTTGACCAGACTGGCGCAGCTCAGCACTGCCAAAGAAAAGACTAAGGAGGCTAAGACGATTAAGTTCGTCGGAGTTATGTAAATGACAAAATTTAAACCTCTGGACTACGGTTCTTTCAAAATAGTAAGCCCGGTCCACGCGAGCAATTTTGTGTCATAACTTTGAATTGCTCGTGTAGACGAGGAAATTTGGCCAGTTTTTATGTGACAAATGTATATGCTGAAAAGCTGGTGTGTTAGCTTTTATGAGACAAATACGAGAAATGGCTCGTGTAGGCGACTCTTTAAATGTGGCAAATTCCTATCTCGTACCTTGTGAGCGCCATTGGAGAACGACCAAGCAACCTCGCCTTATTTCTGCTTTATCTCTGCTGTCCAAAGGCATTGCTGACCCACGTAACTGCGAATTGTCAACAATTTATAAAAGATAAAATTGTCACCTGAAAATTGCTCGTGTGGACAGGGCTTGGTAGAGTATTCATTTAGAAAAGTGTCGAGTCGAGCGCCAAATTGGTTTTAGCGCGGCTCTTGAACAAAATCCTCCGTCTTTTTTCAAAAAGACTGCTAACGCTTGTACCATATAAAAAAGTAAAAAAAAAAAGGCTAAAGTACTGTTGTGCCCGCACAATTTATCGTTGAACGCAATAATTAGCAGGTTTAAGGTGGCTTACTACAGTTTTTTGAAGAAAAAGATCAAGATTTTGAAATCTGTGAAATTAAAGCAACAGGATGTCTCTTCAGAAGTGTTAGTCACTGCAACTGATGTAAAATGTAATTTTACCTAACAAGTGAATGCAAATCAGGGGAAAACGATAAATATATTGACCGAGCTCCTGGATGGGGGACTGGAAACTAGACATTGCAAAGGCCTCTTTCTCGATTACTAGCCGTACGATCAGGGTTAACATTTGGGGAATTAGTAAACTATATGAAGACGAAACCGTCAACGTTTTTTTAAAAAGATCTATCAGACAGTTTTTCAGTTATCAAAATAGACGAAAATCGGCATTTTTGCCTTTTGCGCAAAACCTGTCTGACACATTTAGCTATTTATTTTTACACATGATTAGTTTTTCTCGCTAAGGAAATCCTGACATTCTAAGGTGGGGTCGTAAGGGTAGTTTTTGAGAAAGTGGCCTTTGCAATGTCTAGTTTCTAATCCCCCCTCCAGGAGCTCGGTCACTATATTTAGCATTTTCCCCTGATTTGCATTTATTTGTTAGGTAAAATTGCATTTTACATCAGTTGTAGTGACTACAGGGACGGATCGAGGGGGAGGGTGCAGGGGATGCGCACCCCCCTCTCTGAGATGACCCGTGGCTTTCTAATACAACTGGTATTCTGGAAGAAAACTTAAATGTCACCAGTCAGCCACCCCATTCCTTAGTGGTGCACCCCCTCCTAAGAAAAATCCTGGATTCGCCCATGGACTAACACTTCGGAAGAGGCATCCTGTTACTCTAATTTCACAGACTTCAAAATCTTGATCTTTTTCTGCAGAAAAATATAGTAAGCCGCCTTAATATGTCGGAATTAGTACATTACAGTGTTCGGTAATGCCAGCTTTTAATGGCCCTTTTAGATTTTTATGATGAACGTTGCATGTGAAGCCAGGTTCCTTCCAGTGCTTATCTTCCGTTCATGCAGTGGCCTTCATTTCCCTTGTTTGTCAGTCCATACTCGAACAAATGAAAACCATTTCTGTCACGCCATTCTATGCTGCATCACATCTCTGCTGTTTGTCCTTAATTTACTTTACAACCCGAAACATAGATCTTTTTGAATATGAAATCGTCTTTGTCCAGTCGCGTTGCACATCACACTTTGTATTTTGCCGTGCCACATCATCTTTTCCCTTTGTGATTCCAACGTCGTCAATATGTTGTCACGTTATATTCACGCAACCTGTCTGTCACACCATTTTTGTTTAGTCACACAGCATATGTCACGTCAGTTGATTTCTTGTTTTGCCCTTTCTAGGGTGGTTTGTTTTCGCCATTTAGGTCTTAATGATCCTGTCTTGTCACCTTACAAGATCAAGATGCCTACGTAAGCATCGTGAGATCTGTGGCCTAGTGTATTAGCGAGAGTTTAGATTTTGATCGTATTCGCTAGTGCGATCATTCTACGTCGCTCGATTCAGTTGTTCTTTGTTTTAGTAACGGCGTGGATCTTGATGGCTGGTGTTAACGTGTACCTTCGTCAAACTAACCTTGTCGAAATAATAAAGTAAAGAGAGCAGAGGAGGATTTCCTTTAATCGGCTGCAATGTCTTATACGAGATGTTTGTGCTCGTACTGAACAAAGCCATCATGCGCTTTATGTTGGTATTAATTAGCTTCTTGATCGATTGACTAACTGAAAGACACACTGGTCCATCCCTCCATCAATAACTAAAGGTCAACCTACCCTGAAGATGGCTTAACGCCGAAAACGTTCGGTTTTTTTACTTTTTAAAATTTTTAACCTTGTAAATACGAGTCATCTACGTGTTCTAAAGTTTTTAAAGTCAGTGATTTTTGAGTGACGCCTTGCAATTTGTTCCCTCTTTTCAGGGCAAATCAAAATCCTCGTGGTATTGACAAGATGGACTCTTCATTGTTTTGCCAGTATTTTTAGTTAGGTTAAATTTCCACAGAAAAGAACGTCACTTGGTATTTTTTGTACATTCTGGATTTCTTTCATCTTTATCTTAGAACACGCAGAGTTAATTTCAATCAATGTTTCAATGTAGCCAGAAAGGTAAAAGTTTATTTAATTAACCAATAGATGGTTTTCACCTGACGTCACAGCAGTCAGGCTGGTGCACAGATCAATAGACCGAATGCATAAATGGCGGCCAAAAAATATATTCTTTTGTTTATGTGCTAATTAGCCTCACTAGTCTCGTTTGCATGGCCAAATAGAAAAGAAAGATTGCTTGAGAGGGAGGCTAGTGAGTCTCATTAGCACATAAACAAAAGAATACATTTTTGGCCGCTATTTATGCATTCGGTCAATAGAGAAAAAAGTCTCACTTTGGGAATTTGAATAATGCAAAACACGAGCCATAATTTGTTTTGTGCATCAACATGGCTGTCTCATTACGTGATTGAAGACCATCCAAGTATACATTTCAACCGCAAAAACCTTTCTGCCGAATCAGCGTTTTAAAAAGAAAACATACCGCGATCTGGTCACTGATATGTATATAATAGTCGGTTGCGATTTATTTCATTATTTTTAGTGGATTGTTTTAATTGGCTTTAAAAGTTAAGGAGCGATGGTGCTCGTGGGACCGCGTTACAGGGAGACCAAGAATGAAATCGCATTTTTTATGAAGTGTATTATCTTACGAAAGAGGAGTGGAAATAACGAAGAATGCGGTTTCATCACATTAGGGAATACCTTTGTAAGACATGCTATACATAAAAAATGTGCTATTTCCTGGTTTTTCATCCTTTTGGTCTTAATAAATGAGAAGTATTCTTAATTGTTGTGCCTCCGTTTTCTATTGTAGTTGCTGGATTACTCAGCCTATAACATGACTCGGCAATAGGAAGATTTTAGAGAGTTAAAAAACGACGACGGTTACGGCTACGGCAACGCCACAAAACAATAACACCATTGGTTAAAAGAGGGCAAAGAATCGTGCTGCACGTGCGGCACGCATTTTAGCTTCTTTTTCGCGGTACTTTGCATAATAACGTCAAATCACCGAATTTGAGCTTTTGGCGAGAACATGAGCATGCAAATGTTAATCTTTTGCTCAGTTTTCGGCTCTGAAAACGCTCGTACAAATTTAGTTTAGGCCACTGCGCGCACATTGTTAGGCGTGAACGAGATGGAGTATTCGCCAAAGACTTACGATAGTGCAAAGTTCTACTTTGAGGTGACTTTTTTTGTGGACGTCGCTGTCGTAGATCTGTAAGTCTCTTTTGCCGCGTCACCTCCGGCGTTAGGCTGAATTTCGTATTGCCAATAATAAAAAAAACGTCTTTCACTTTAGCTGATTCCTTGCCAAGTAGCTTTAGGTATACATCAACTTCTAACAAAATGTTCATACTTTTATGACAAACAGCAACCAGCTGTTTTTCGTTTCATCTGAAACGGATGCTAAACCTCTTTAATGTATCGGTGGTTCCGCGACTAGTTTGGTTTTCGTACTACGTGGTTTGGTGGAAAACGTCAGTCTTGGGAGGGCAGTGGTATTTCTGAAAAGGGAAAGGTTAAACGAGGCAGAAGGCCCAGGAATGGAGCAAAAGTGCTGGCCCCTCCTCAGTTTTTGAAAGGCTGGATAATTTTATCCATGGGATAAGTCGCTACCCAGAGGGTAAAATATTCTTTGCGATTTCCCAACACACCTTTACTTAGATGTGCTTAGAGTTTGCACATTCACAATTACGCGAGCAAATACTTAAATCTTTGCACGGAATGAAAATATTTGATAGTGACTCATCTACTGGATAGAGTTTTCCGACCTTCGAACACTGTGGCCAGGCTTACAGTGAGCTACTCTCCCCAGACGGGAACGCAGTTACATTTGGTGTTTTTATTGACGATTCAATAAATATTCTACAAAACGTAAGTGTGAATGGAAGCTGGGTTTACGCTGAACCGGTTCAAATACAAAAGAAATCTCAAACGTGACCAAAACTTGTTGGAGTCATCGCATTTACTCTTTCCACGACAGAAAGTGTTGAGACACTTGACATCTGAGAGTGGAAAGACGGCACTTATTTTCTTTGTAACACCGAATCAAAACCATGTCAACCCACCACCAGGAAAATCCTTCTCCCTCAGCACCCAATGTTGTGTTGCTGTTATCTATATCACAAGTGGGTGACACATTCACTTACAACATCGAATTTTTTTTTTTTTACGGGGGACTTTAGAAAAGGGTACCAGGCAAGAGTACATTAGACATGCTGCTAAAATCAAAGTGTCTCAACATCTTTTAGCACGAATTATTATAAAGCGCTAAACCTGCGCTAGCTATAAAGTATATTGTGGTGCCTGAATATACGAGTCTTAAACGAGTGGGAGTTGATAGATATATAAATTGTGTATCACTCTTCCGGGGATAAAAATAGAGTGAACGGGGTGGAAACCGGTTTAGAAAGAAACTGGAAAAATCGTCAAGAGGTGATCACGTCCTCAAGATAACCACAGAAATGGCGATTTTACTTCGTTGGTAGGAAGTAAGCGGCAAAGAAATGTACCAAAACATAAAACGCACGTGCAGAGCCATTAGGACTTTTTAAGATCTACGACGCTGTCATCAACGAGAACGCAACAAACAAAAATGGTTGGGGTCACACTTGAGAGAAACCATGTAACACAAGTGTTGACACTACTCTGGTGTCAACTCTCTGGTGTTTTGAATCCCTAGGGGAACACTGAACAATAGAACTTGATTTAACACTAGTTTTAACTTTCTAATACGACCGTAACCAATATCATTAGTTGTGGTTACACACATTCTCGTCACCAGAGCCTCGCATCGACCCAAGGCTCTGGGAAACTCTATGTAGGAGAACATGCGCCGTAGGGTTCTTGTAGCCAAAAATTGGCTATTTGAACCTTACGGCGCCTGCTCACTCCTCGTGCTAACATGAATTCACCAGTGAGAGTCGCTTTTGATTGTTTTTCACGAAAACCAATGAGAAGACACATTGTTCTCAGGGTTTCCCAGAGCTCCTCTCTACCTCAGTCAGGAGTAGAGCTCTGGGGTCAAGATTGGTTCCCATAGCGCTCTGCGACCTCGAGACCAAAAGAAACGGGGGTGGGGGGAACACAGGGACGAGCATGGCAAGCTGATTTAGAGCCAGAGCTCTTCTCTCCCTTAGTCAAGAGAAGAGCTTTGGGGTAGAGATTGGGAGCAGATAAAGCGTACTTTTCAGTTCAGGAACTGTAATGGGAAGTTCTTTTGTTCTTTTTGATGTAACCATGGAAATAACCCTAGGGCAGTTTCGGTCTAGGGAAAGTGGTTACACACAAAAACGTCCTTGCCCGTGGGCAAACGCTATTTACCCATGGGTAAAAGGGCTAGTGTGACCACAACTATTGCTTTAAAGAGCTAAAACACTCGTGCAGCACGTGCGGCTCGCATTTTAGCACACATTTTTGCGGTACTCCGCATATCAATGACGTGAAATCACCAAATTTGAGGTTTCGACGACAACGCGCGAATACAAATGTAAATATCTCATTTTCTATTTTTACTCAGAAACCGCGCGTACCATTTATTTTTAGCGGGATGCTTAGCCCACATTGTACATGAACGAGATGGAATAATCAGCGAAAAGTTATATTCAGAGGTGACGTCGCTGTCGTAGATCTCAAAGTCCCTATTGTTGGTCCTATTGCTGTCGCTCATATCGACGCGAGGAAAGCGCGCGCGACGATAACCACGCTCGAATAGACTTTCGCGCGCATTCTCCCCTCCCCCCCCCCCCCCTCAAAAATAGGTCGCACAATCTTAAAGCTATTGACCGAATTCAAAAATGGCCGCCAACAAATTATTCTTTGTCTTTGTGTTATTTAGCCTAACTAGCCTCGTTCACACGCGTAAAATTGAAAGAATTTGGGCTGTAAAACGAGGCTAGTTAGGCTAATTAACACAAAGACAAAAGAATAATTTGTTGGCGGCCATTTTTGCATTCGGTCAATGCTTTCTGTCTTCTCCTCCTTTGTCGTCGCGATCGACAAGGGGACAATTTTTGAGAACCTCGGGTTTGAACTCTTGCCAAAGAAAACTTAATTCTCGTTCGTCCCCGGATGTACACTGATCTTTAACGCTGCCGATAGCTGTAACGCTAAAAAGTAATATTATTGTGCGTAACGGAATCCTTTGGATTGCCAGATACGCCCTAACGTGCACTCTGACCGTGCGAAAATTGGGACACAGCCTCTCGCCCCAATATTTTCGCAATCAGAATACGGAAAATTCCGAGGATGGGTACGCCTTGTTATAACCACTCGCCTTGACTTTGTCATGGCCATTCGTGTTACATTAATCGACTATCTACAAACGTATTCGATATTGACTATTCTACGGGCTTGCATTTACATTTCAACTCATTGTGTCTTGGACCTAAAGGAGTTTAAAGAATGAACTAAATTTAAATCGATGTCCATTCGTTTCTGTAAGCTGCAAAAGAAGCAATTAACTATCGCATCAGAACGAAAATCTACCTTCCTAGTTTCGCTTGCTGCCGTGGCTATCGAGAAAAACCTTAAAAACTGGAATAAAAACGCAGGAAAAAACGTCTTACAAACAATGGTCTAAATGTACCGTGTCCGAGCTTTTGATGGATGCAATCGGTAGTTCGGACAGCTTTAAGTCTTTGGCTTCTTCATACGTGTTGTTATTCCAAGCATTTCTCTCCACCGCTAGTTCAAACGGTGTCTTGGTAGCAGGGGGTATTTCTCCCGATATTCTCTTGTTTCTCTCCATAGCTAGCTCGAGCGGTGTTTTATCTCTGGTACTGCTACTAGGCTGAGTTTCGTCTTCTTGCGCAAAGGGTAGAGTGTGCGATCTCTGGTCCAACCCGTGTCCATTTGTCAGCATGTTGGGCCGATTCCCTGTTCCGGATATGGAATTTCCGTCTTTGTCTTTGTAATACACGTCTCCTTTGCGATATGATACTTTGCTAGATTCTCCGCTGTTGCGACTATTGGGCTCAAGTTTGTACACAGCGTCGGTCATCTCCAACGCATACCTGAAATGGTATGGGGGTTATTTGCATCAAAACAGTATCCAATTCACTGAAGTATGTTACAGTCCAGAGTAAAATCTTTTCATTGGAAGGGGAAAAATGTTGCATGCCTTCACTAAGATGACTCTTCTACTCATCAAACAAACGTGCATTCCGTATAAGTCTTCTGTGATTCATAATATATTAGAAAAAACGAGAAAATTTAAACTAGTTTGACTCAGATTTCGCTTTGCAAAAAATACTTTAACCGCTCGATCATCCAAGAAATGAGTTGCTCCGAGTGGATAAGTGCTTTTCTCAAGCTTTTTCGACACACTTTTTAGCTCGTGGAGAGCTACCGGGATGAATGGTGAATCAGGCTGTCAGGCATAAATAATGGAAAATTTGTAATCGATTTCTGATCGTCTCAAGTTCGGCAGGCGCATTCATGCATTCGTTAAATGGTCGTTAAGGCGGCAGGCGCATTCATGCATTCGTAAAACAGAAAAATGTATTACACTGCATTTGTAACCACTCTATATGCTTGATAATTCGCTAAATCACCTCCCTGACGCAATATCTTACTTACTCCACGAGCTTACCACAGGATACCTTTGATTCTTTTTTTTTTTTTTAACGAGATGAAGAACCATAAAATTGACTGATGCTGATTGACCAATAGTCAGCTCCATTGCGTTCCTTGTCCGGCATTTCATTGGTTTCTAAAAAGTATCCTGAATTTTATTTCCTTGGATTCAAGGTTGGCCAACATTATAAAAAAAATCCTTGCAATATCGGATTTTGAGGTAGCGGTAGTTTTACGAGTCGTATTCATTCTCGTACTTCCGCCTTGATTAGGATAAGCAAACTGGAACATTACAATATCCTCACCTTCCCAGAGGCTTGGGCCTCTTAACGATCAAGCAAACAATAATTATGATGATAAGTAGAAGCAAGAAAGCAGCCACAATCACTGTCCACCACATGGTTTTGAGAAATCCTCCTATGGACGAAATTGATACGAATTAGGTTTACTTTACAATCATGTTTCATTGAAAGCAGTGTTAAAAAAGCCAAGGTCGGTATTTTTTAAGGAAGAATAAAGAGCCGGAGCACATGATTAGGAGCGAGCAACGGCTCTTAAAATTCCTGTAACCAATCAATCATTCATTCATTCATTTTTGGTTATGGTAATAGTTTATATACTGCACATATCACATACATTCTCGTGGCGGTTTACAGACCCATAGCAGTTTTAACAATAGGCCTAGGGGCAAACCATTCCCCCCCCCCCCCCCCCCGAGCATCCCATAATGTCTTTCGAAACGATAGAAATCAAAATGGCTGCCGTATCTGCAAAAAGGTCTATTCTCTGAGAGATAGACCATCAACACAAGGGCTCTCGTCAAGTCCCACAGGAACGAGTAAAAAAAAGGCAGCACTTTCTCCTCAGTTATTTTCTAAGACCCTGACTGTTGACCCGACCGGGGTTTTGAACCCCCGAATACCCGCAAGAAATTTTAAACTCCGCTGCTCAACAAAGTAAGCATCCGGTCGTCGGTTTCATTCGCTCGTTCGTTTATTTATCCCACGTACCTTCGCAAGAGATGCCGTCGCCTTCGAAGCCATCATTGCATTTACATTCAAACGATCCTTCCTTGTTGACACACGTAGCGTGATGCCCACAATTGTCTTGGTGGGCCATGCATTCGTCAAAATCTTCGACTAAAAACAAAGAAGAGTCAGTGAACAATTCCATTTCACTACTGTAAATGCAGATCAAACCATAGCTCAAGGAAAGAGAGGAGACTTAGGCGGACGAGGCCAGCCACACCCTCCAAAGAGAAAACCCTTGGCGGTGATTTTAGGGTCGCAAGACTCCGAGTTTGAGCTTTGTCTTCTAGTTACACAAAAGCAGTGTTGGGGTTGCACACAAGCTGAGCTTTAAGTCGCCTGCAAACGAGGGAACATTGCTGCGGAAACATAGTTTCCCGAAATGTTTCCTCGGTGCGCAAACGAGGAAACATTTGCCGAAGAAGCAAAATGCTTCTGAACAACTTCAGAAACATTTCAGCTTCCCAGGAAGCAAATTTTGCTCCCGCAACAAATGTTTCCAGGGGACGCAAACAGGGAAACATTTGCTTCCGCGGCCGCCTTTAAAGCGCATTTGAATGCATTTACTGCTCACAACAATCGCAATGATATGCACGTGCTTCACGGAGGAACGTGCGTGAGCTTGTCGACAACAACGGCGAACTGGAGCGGGTAACTCTTTACTGCTTCGTTTTTCCCAGCGCAGCATTGACGTGAACAAGTGATCACCATCTTCTCTCACCCTTTCAAAACATTCCCGTTGGGCCAACAACACTGCTACCCCAAGACAGGCTGTTCTACTTTGCCTTAGACCGCTGGTCAAAATGTTTTTCAGTTCTTACTACAACTAAGAATCAGACGCCCATACTGTGCACAGTCTACTAAAGGTCTAACCGCTTACCTGCGACTTCGGAAGCGGTTACGTTAAAAGAACCGAGCTTTGAACCATTAACACGGCCTACAAGCGCGTCCCGTATCTCCTGGATTGTTCCGGCAAAGTCTGGACTTGTAAAGATCAGGAAATCCACTATAATACTCCCACTTCTGTCAAAAGCGAAACGTTCAAAAGAGATAGCGTCAGAAAAAAACAACTACGCAGATGTTTTTGTTGTGTGTCAACGTGTTTCCTTGGCCCTAAAAAGCCCCTGAAGGGAGCGGTCAATTAAGTATATATACACTGATGTATGTATGCATGCATGCATACATGCAAAGTGTGCCACATGAAGAGTATGGTGTTTAACACGTTCACTTTGCTGATGAGCCTTATAGGGCTATTCATAGCCGTCACTACTAGGTTGCAAGGTTGGTATTCATCTGTGGCACAATGCCTCCACATTTATCAAGCCGAATAAAGAACCACTCTTCAGTAGAGAAAGGATTAAGCTCGATGCTCACTAAACGACAACTGGAGAAAAGGAGAAAACGAGAGAACAAAAAGACGACAGTTTTTGAGAAGAAACTTCCACCCCTTCCAAAGACAACCTTATATGGGAGACAGGAAATGTTTATAATCAATTTGAGAAAATCAAATTAGAAAATTGTGGGGAAAAAAAACCGTTCTATTTGTACAATAGCAAAAGGGCAACCATAACACGTGATAAGAATTGAGGAAGCATGGTGGCGCCTTGGAAATTCAAAGTTTCAATAACCGATTCTTACAGTCATTTTTTTGTGTGACACAAACGCTTTCTTTGAAAATGATACGAAAAAATTAATAAGAACAATGTTTACTTGGTTCAAAGGGAAGTAGTGGGAGTGGAGGGTCCCTTAAACGTTAATTAAGTGACGGCTGTCCACATTTAAAGGTTATCTCCAGTACCTGAGATCCTTGACCCTGCATCCATAATAGTACTCGCCGACAGAAGATTTCTTTAATTCGTTGGTCACCTAAAAAAAGTCAACGACAGTCTGTTAATGAATGATGTAGTAGCTTCTTGAGAGGAAGAGGTGTAACTCTTATTTGCTTTCTTTTACCAAAAAAAATTGGCCTTCTGAACTGAGAATCAACGCTTGTGGACATCACTGAAGATGGAAACAGATTGGACCCCCACGTCCCTTAGTTCTTTGCGCTCTTCAACGCCCGAATTCTACACAGGATACATTTTACCGTCAAAAGGCCAGAAGAGAAAAGATTTCGGTGGAAACCAATTACATCTACAACTTACCGTTGTTTCAAAAATTTCCTTCATGTCGTAAAAATCTTCCGTTGATCTGTTCCTTAGGGTGAAACTCAGCTCTCTGTTAGAAATGGTCAGAGTGCCGCTGAACGTCTTGCAAGCTTAAAAAATAAACGCACATAGAGGAAGTTAATACGCCGGGACAAAGAAGGCAAGGAAAACGTTGAGATCAATCCAGAAATGAAGTGAAATGAAAAGTGAAAAAAAATTCAGAAAATCCAGAAATAAAGGTTACTGAGTTGCACGTCCAGAGAGGTATATGTCAATAAGTGTCCACTGACGCTTCCCCTCAGTTTCCACACCCAGAAATATGCCCCTAAATTCCCATTAACACTTCACTCCACAAGTGAACACAAAAAGCTATTATAAGCCTACACCATGATAGTGTTGTTGTGCGAACAATTTATTTTGTTTTCGAAACACTTGGGTGCCAATCAGATGAGTGAAAAACACTGATCTCCAAAAAAGATTGAACCAAGCATATATTGCCCGCACTAAAGCACAACTGACAAGATCAAGGCGGCCATCTTGTTGGGACCACCGTGAGACCTCAACCCAAGAGTTCATAGTGAGAGGACAGCAATGTGGCAATGTTGTCAAAACCACCTAAAGCGTTTTTCCGCATAATATCAATGGAGGTTCCGTTTTTCCCAACTTCACTATCTATACGAAGCTTTCGCGTCCCGGGCTTTAATTTTGGCAGGGTGGAAACAATTGGTTACCGGGTGCAGTCTTCCTTTGAGATTAGTGGTTCATGTATGATCTCGGAGCACAGCACCCCAGCCAGATGTACTTATTTTCGCGGGAACTTCATTTCGCGAAAATAGAAAAGGCGTATTTCGCGGGACTTAAATTTAGCGATTTGGCAAAAAAATATATGTTAAAAGAAACTACATTTTGCGAAAATTGACAAAATAATGATTTGCATTAACACAGCCAGTCTCAGTTCGTTTACGTCGAAGTTATGGATACGAAGCACCGAAGATCACCTCTTGTGCATCAAGGATTACAAATCAGTTCCGGACAAAGCTGTTATTGAAATGGACGCTACGACAAGGAACAGAGAAATTAGCAATAAATACAAATAGCTTTTTGTCGCGAGTTACAAGGAGCCAGATAGGAATGAGATTTGACGTCTGTACCAAGGATGTTTTACAGAAACTGTATACAACAAGATTATACTGATTGTGAGGAAGAGAGCTCGAACAACGAAACTGAAATAAGGAAACATGGACGAGATAATCTTACTCTGATTGATGGATCTCATAACAGGGTATCAACTTCGGGGAGTTAATTTTCGCGAAAACTTTTACTCGCGGGTCTTTAAGGGGGATGGCTCTTAACTACCAAACCGTTGCTATGGACCCCGTCAAATAGTCATTTCTCGAATTCCTTTCACTCTACCACTCTACAGTTATCCTTTTTTGCCAAGTGTGTTCTATTTAAAATTCTTTAGTCTGCTTCAACTCACAACCATATTTGGTAAATCACGTGACCAAAACAGTAAATGCCTAAAAACTCAGCGAATTAACTCTTTTCTTCACAAATTTCCAACGCAACAGTATGAGAACATTCTAACACAAATTCTGTAGCATGGGTTTTAAAAGAAATCATAACTCAAAAAATCATCGCGTCGTAAGGCCCTCGTTTGATACACTTTTCAAAATATCAGCTTCTCTTTTTGTCCAAATAGAAATTCCATGCTACAGTTTACGAAAAATGATGCGACGGTTCCCATCCGGTGAAAAAACCGCCGCTTACTTTCGTTTCCTGAGAGCTTTTACCTGCTTTTCACTGAAATTCACGGCTGAGGACTCGGACTAGATCGCATGCGCCTTCTGATTAAAGTGACGTCAGATTTCTAATGAAAAAGTTACTTCAAAGAACCATCCAAGCAACCTTTTTGTAGGGCTCTTGACTAAAAAGCTGCCTTAGCATCCATTCCCTTTCTGTAGTTAAGAAACACCCCCCTTAATCTTTTAAAAATCGCGAAAACTGATGTCCCGTGAAAATTAGTAGGAATAAGTTAAATAGCTGTGAGACGATTCCAACCATACTGCGATTGGACGATCCACTTTCATGGATCTTTCTACGGACGCTTGGAAGTAGATCCTCCACCCGCCAGGTAAAGTCTGCTTACGAGCCATTACGCCGGAGCTTATCCCGGTTTCTGTAGAATGAAGCGACTAGGAGTATTTCTACTCCCCCTGGATGGGATGCCAGTCCAACGCAGGGCTACGCCCAGCAATAAATTCGCCGGTACCCATTGATACACCTGCGTGCAGAGAGGCACCGTGAGAGTAAAGTGCCTTTACTCTCACGGTGCCTCACACCTTTTAAAGCTGATAATATTCTTCATTCTCAATACCCGTCTGATTGACATTTCATTGAAATTGTGAGGAGAATTTACGTACCCGAATCACTGAGTGGAGTCAAAGGCTTAAAATGTTCCTTGATCTAACCGGAAGGTGACTGACAAAAAAATGTAACAACTTACGCTCGCAATTTGAATCGACATCGACTTTAAAATGACCAGGGTCTTTGCACTCGCAGTCGAATCCACCAAGGTAGTTCTGACACAAGCTGTCATCGCCGCATCTCTCTTTAGAGCTACATTCATTCTTATCTGCACATTCCAAAAAAAAGGAAATTAGTTTTTTTTTCAGTGGATGGGGATTGCGGGGCAGTGCTATGCATCATAGGCTAAGCGGCGCACGAAGTGACTTCAAAATCACACTTTGTATACTTGTCATTCTCCGAATAGATGTGTCTTCCAAGATTCATTTCTTTGTTGCTTGTGTCTCCAAAACAACTTAAGACAAAATAATTAATGAATTCCGTTTTTGCGATATCCAGAAAATTAAAGGTCTTCGCAAGTGCAAACAGCCTCGCCTCGACCTGAATTATCCCTGAGATGACAGAAATCTAATTCAGTTACTTATTTTCCTGTTCGGCCCTGCCTTATAATGAGCACAATTACGTCTCGTTCAGTTTGGCTCACTTAATGTGCGTTGTCTGTTGCAAAACGTTACAAAAATGAGGCAGAAAACGAAATATCCAAGCAACCAAACGTTTACAGTTTGTTAAATTTACGTTAAGAATTTATTTACAATCGTGCTTAAATGTGACTGAGGTTAGTTATTTCCAAATTGGCGCGACGCGTCTCGCATTCATCGAAGGTTATCGCAATTAGCCAGTATCAAGAATACCATAATACTCTTTGTTTGTCCCTCCAGAATTTTGCATAAGCATTGTTTCCAGTTTCTCTTGGGACCATTGTAAGTCCTAAGAGAAAATAAAAATACTTATGCAAAATTTTGGAGGGACAAACAAAGAGTAATATGGTATCTTTGATACTAGCTAATTATTGCATATATTAGTATAATTTCATACACTTGAGGTGATTATTACATGATAATCACCTAAGCGTTTTTTCAAAATGGCCGCAAGCCGTTTTGTCGAGTTGACGGACGAAGAAATTAATTGCTTTAAAGAAATTCATATTCTTCAAATAATCACCTATGTAATTAGTATGTGTAATCAAATGGCGACGAGTGAAATTAGGAAATTATTTCCTAATTTCACGAGAAAACCATTTGATTACCTTTTAATGTCGTGGGTTACAAATTACGCTCACAACCGTAATTGTAAAATCGCTCGAGTACTTTATCCAACTGCTCGGGAAGAATCATCTCCAGGTTTTTTTCAAGGCTATTTTCGTCACACCACTTCTCAAAAACTCTCACCCAGTTAATTGTGCTCTTTCACGTATTTAAATTTTCTGCCGCTTCTTTTAATTTCGTCAGTTCTTCAATGGTCACTCTCTTAAATCTAGACGCCATCTTGGCTCTGATCGAGATACAAAAGATGTTACCATGGCAATTTTGTAATTTCACATGTGAAATTATAAATTAACGCTGAAATTTCGCGCCTAAATTAAGGAGTAATTTGTCACCCATGATATTATACTAAAACAATTATTCACCTCAGGCGAGGAGAATATCGGTGAATGAAAACCTCGACTTCGTCTCGGTTTTTCTTCGCCGATATTCACCTCACCTTTGGCGAATAATTAGCAACTTTTCACCAAGGGGCTTCGCGGCTCGGTAAATAGGGACTTTACGATCTACGACGTGGTCGTCAATGACAACGCCACCAAACAACAATATCATTGGTTAAAAGAAGAAAAGTGATCGTGCTGCACGTGCGGCACGCATTTTAGCACAAATCCGTGTGGTACTCTGCACAACAACGACGTGAAATTACCAAATTTCAGGTTTTGAGGACAACGCGAGCGCACAAATGGTAATCTATGATTTAATCTATGATGACGAAATGGTATATGAAATGAATCATATATGAACTGCGGATATGAAATTAAGTGAAGCTATGATCTTCGCAGTTATGAACGCAATTTTTACAATTGCTTAGAGAAGCCTAAAAATTTCAGGACTTCAACGGGGTTTGAACCCGTGACCTCGCGATTCCGGTTCGACGCCACGGGTTCAAACCCAGTTGAAGTCCTGAATTTTTCAGGCTTCTCTACGCAATTGTAAAAATTGCGTTCATAACTGCGAAGATCATAGCTTCACTTGATTAATCTATGATCTAGCCCTAACCCTAGCCCTTTATATATTTTTACTCTGAAACTGCTTGTGCCTATTTATTTTTTAGGACACTTCGCCCACATTGTACGAAGCGAACAAGACGGCCTAACTGCCAAATCGCAAAGTCCCTAATATCCACCACTACCCGCCGACACTGAGGTGAATAGTTGTTTTAGTACATACTAAAACATGCAGTGAGATAACATAACACAAAAAGATGATTTTAAGTTATTTAATCCTGCTAAGATTACAACATTTTCGGGCGCAAATTCCGCGCGAATTGCTCGGAGGTGAATAGTTAACAACTATTCACCGAAGTGGAGGTGGCTAGCGGTGGATATTTACCGAGCCGCGAAGAGGCGAGGTAAATATCCCACGCCAGCCACCGACATTGAGGTGAATAGTTGTTTTAGTATATACTAAAACAGTGAGATAATATACAGCACAAAAAATTAATTTGGATGTTTTCTTCACTTGTCACGGATACAAATCGGGACGCCATTTTTCCCCCAGTTGCTCGGAGGTAAATAGCACAGGATATTTGGAGTTTGACGAGCCAATCAGCGCGCGAGTTCAACGATATCCACTGTTTTCGTATATACTAATTAACAATTATTCCATGAGCGCACGTTGGATATGAGATGGTAAATAGCCAACGAGGCGCGTAGCGCCGAGTTGGCTATAACCAGTCTCATATCCAACAACCTTGTGGTCAGACAGACACAGGCTCGTCACAAAAACATTTCTTACCTTTTCGCGTACTTCTAAACGTCGGAATTTAACCCAGCTGTCCAGAAAAACTTTTTTTTTCCTTTCTTCCGAGAGAAATTTCGCTTTCCGGCGAAAAAACTTTTAGCTTGGCAACACTTAGATCAATCATTTACCATATAAGGTCAAACCAAGGTATATGAGCTGATAACCGAGATTGAGTGAACCAATCAGAGCACGAGAATTGCATTATCCCAGGTTGAAAATTTAATAACAAAGGATATCCGGAGTTTGAGTAGCCATCAGCGCGTGCGTTCAACGCTATCCACTGTTTTAGTATATACTAATTGTTAATTATTGCTCTTATTGATTATGACTGTTTAGTAAGGCAGTTGAACTGCTAACATTTTCTAGCTGTAAACGTCCTGTTACCTGAGCAAGTGACGGCGTTGCCAACTCTTTCAAAGCCTCGTTTACAAGGAGGAAGCGTTGTAGGAGGAATGGTGGGAAGATCTAATGAACTGAAGATGTACTGCACCAATACAGAAAGCGTTTCATTTCCTAGACTCTCCAGTGTTGTTCCTCTGTACCTGGCTACCTCAACCAGGTGATAACTTCTGAGCTTGGCCCTTCCCTGCTCTGTCCAATTGAAAATAAAAGAAACATTCTGGACAGGAACGCTAAGAACTGCATCGATGACAGCGAAAACACTTCGGTTCTTAACACCTGGCAAAGTGAGTCCTTTGGATGCAACAAGGTCTGTAAGCCGAGAATTGATGTAAGCATACTTGGCGTCAATGAACGGTCGAATGGACTCAAAGAACACCGCTTGGTACTGTACCAAGTTCAGGTCAAGTACAGCTGAAGTTGTCGTTTCCAAAAGACGCGACAATCGACCGCGATCCAATTCAAGTGCTAAGGAGGCATTCAAATAAGACTCACGGATTATTGGCTGCACCAAAAGAGGCCATTGTGACGGTATAGTCAGCTTGAATTCGTAACGAGAGGAATTTAACTCCTGCGGCAAAACATAAGGGTCAAACGTTATCACCATATTTAGTTGTAAAAGGGAATTCCAAAGTATGTCCACAACGTCACAGTCAAAGCATATATTGGAAGCGTTTACACCGAACAGATCAGACGCGTAGTTTACCAAACTGGAGCGATAGGTACTCTTATTCTGAGCGTATGAATTTTCGGGAAGACCCAACAGCTGCATTGTTATTTCTCGAAATGACTTTCGGAGCTTCATGTCCTGAGTAGTTTGTGAGTCGGTTAAATCCGCGACATCGTTAAGACTCACCGCCCCCAAAATGGGCCAATCGGCTAACGAAGCATTTACAGCCCACGCAATCTTGGGCCATGGTAACTTGAATAGGTCTTCGAACAGTAGCAACAAACTCGCGGAGTCGTTAACATAGAGGCCAAATTTGCTGGTCCATTCTTCAACAGTTATGGAAGATGCCGCAGCTACCGCTGATATATTTGTACACGACGTGTCGTTGTTGTATCCCAGTAAAGATACAATAATGTCGAAGGGCTTTTTCTGAAACAAACTGTCTTTAGACAAACCACAAAGACTAGGAAGTTCCGCAAAGGTGTAGTTGCTTAACACATCAATTGCGATAGAGCTGAAATTATACAAAATAACAACTTCGTCCTTTGTAACGTTTACTCTGTGTTCAATAAATGCCAAAACTGTTTCATCATTCAACGACGACACTGCTATTCCGATTTCAGTTACAACCAGACGCACAGACTTTTCTCTAAGGGCCATTTTTCCTTTCAAAAGTCTAGTTACCACACCATTCCATTTGTCTTTCAGCTGAGCAAGTGTGAAATTTTGAAGACCATCGGGAGTTGCTTGCATCAGTTTTGCAAAATCGTGCAGCGACACTCCCAGCTGATGTTGACCACTCCTAATTATCTCTGCTTTTACATACGGTATCATTTCTGGCCACTCGGTTGGCGAAAGCTTTTCAACATCACCGGGTTTCACATCCAAGGAAACAGCTATCGAATTAAGAGATACGTTAAATTTCTCAACAAGGTAGTACTTGATCATGAGTCTAAACAATTCTATTGGAGGAAGAGCCCGATAGGCTGGTTCTCTTTTTGAACTCAACTGAATAAGCTCATCTTCAGTGGTTTTAAAAAGATTGTAAAGAATATCCTGTACTTTTAAACGAAGACCAGCGTTGCCATCTGCCTGCAGTTGAACTGACTCTTTGAATATTTGCAAGAGTGTTGCTGATTGGTAGTTTCCAGAGGTAACTAATCCCTTGTATGAATCTTCATTTAGAACAAACAGTACTGTCCAATCCTCAGCTTTCAAATCAAAGGCCCACACGTTTAGTCGCCAAGGAAGACTTGTTGTCTCATCCACGAGAATCACATGTGATTCGTTGGAATTGGAAAAGAGGCTAAACTCTGTCTGCAACAAAGACATGTTCTTTACGCGAGCTGCAAGGTAAAACCTCGTGCTTTTGCAGTTGGCAGGAGTCCCTTTATTTCCAACTAATTCTGCTGTAATGTTAAAAAATGTTCTACCTTTGATACCAGACGTATTCAAAGCACAATAAAGTGGTAGCTGGCCAATTCGTAACGATCCAAGGATGAATATTTCGTCTTCACTGAAGCCGTAAAAGCGTTTGAGCTCACTTGAGTTGTAACCACTTGCCGCTAACCCCAAGGAGAGCACCGTAGAGTCCAGGTAGTCTTGCTCAGAAACAGAATTTTGAGATAAATACAAGTCTATTGGATCAGTCTCAAACCTCCTTTTGTTTTCTTTAGCTTCCCGGATTTGAGTCCTTATGAGATCTTTCAATTTGGAGATGGAAGGTTCGACCAATGAGATGCCCAGTAGCTGAAGCATGTCCTCGATCGACATTTGAAGATTGGCAGCCTCGGATTTTAATACGGAGTCAATGATGGCAGAGATAACATTCAACCATTCTTGCCTTGGCAAATTGAAGAGTTCATCTTTGGAAACTTGCATTGTGCCAACAATATCATTTAAATTTAACCCAAAGTAAGAAATCGTCGCATTCACGAAGCTTTCAAATAACCACGGGGCTGAAGCATTGATAAGTGAGGCCTCCAGCGCTTTAGTCAAATTGGCAACGTCAGTCAACGTCAAATTGAAATTGTTTTCCAGAAGATCTCGGATGAACAAACGATGAGCTTCTGTTCTGCGGATCAGTGTGCCACTTGCTCGCGTTCTGAAAACAAGCTCCACTGCTTCATTTACAGTATCATTCTCCAACGATTCCAGTGAATAACCAGAGATGTCGGCTAGTTGTGACAACGTCACTGAATCCACAAACTCCCAATCAGGTAAAGATGCATCCACTGCAAGGTAAACTTCACGCCACGTGAGATTGGATACCGTAGTTAGCATTTCCAGCACAGTTGTGGTCTGAGGGTTGATAACGGATGCAAACGACGAAATAGATTTCCCTTTGATGGAAATCAACACAGGACATGGTGGAACCGCAATGTGCGATGATCCAACAATTGTCCGCGATACTTCAGGCAAGGTAAGGTCCTTGATGGATTCAAAGGAAACACCACAAAGGAGAAAGATTTGATAAAAGGTTATTTTCCCAATGGCTTTGACTTGCTCGGTTGTGAGATTGTATAAAATACCAAATTCTCCGATAGATAGCGTTAAATTCTCATGTTGCTGCAAAATCTCCCACACTGAAACGTCGTCGTGGGACCTTCCGGGAATGATGCCTGAAGAGTTGATGAGATGCGAAGTTGTGTTCGTGTCAAGAATCGCCTTTTTACGGATGAACGGAAAAACGAGATCCTCAAATCTGCTCAAACTAGCGTTGAGGAGGTCTGCAGTGGAAATGTCCACCAGCTTGGCCAAATAGTTCACTGAAGGAAGTTCGAGCAGCCTGGTGAATGAAGAGGAACTCTCTTCGATCACCGCGTGTACAAGTGCTGTCCAGTTGGCAGGATCGAATGAGGTCCACAAGTCTGTCACTTGGATACCCAACGTAGAAGCTACAGAATTTAGATCGAAGCGGAATTTGTGGCTGACAATCTTCAGAAGTTCTTCTTGCATATATGCTGCCGTCTTCGCTGCGACAAAAAGAGGTCTGCTTAAGGAGGGATCGGCTTCATTAAAGGATATATTGTAGGACCAGGAGTAATCGAGGTCCGTCAAGTCAGAAGGATCGAAGAGGAGAGGTTGTATTATTCCAGAAGCTTCAGTCTGTATGAAGTCAATGGTTTGTCCATAAGTATGTATAAGAGTCCATCCTTTGTTAATCCTGACATGCTCAGAAGTCACTTTTAAGTGCTTAAGCTCATCCCCGAAATTGGTCGGAAATAGCGATTTCATAGGCATATACAGAAAAGGTAGTAAAAACTGTCCAAGGGTCGGCACAGGAGAAAACAGGAAAAGAAAGAGAACAACCTCGAGAACAGCTTTCCGTGGGAGCGTCCTTTGGGTCATTTTGACTTGAACTCCTTGAATCTGAAAATAATGAAGAAATGAAAATGAGGAAACTGTTGATATGTTAGTAAGGCTAGGAGTACGCCCACATTGCATGCCTATTTATGTAGTTCGACCATGTGCTCGATGTGAGATGGCGACTGTTTATTAAACCGTTTGTTTGCGTTCAATCCTCGCCTGAATTCTATACTTTAACGGAGCAAATCAACAGGAACTGAATGCAAAATGAACCGAATTATGCCTGGAAAAATTGCTAACCTATAAAAGCAAACCAACGAAGAAATAACGATAAACAAGACTCAGGCAACAGACTGCGGTTGGCGGAACCAAAGAAACTTAAACCTGTTGTATTAATATAGAGCGGGTTTCAAATGAGTGTCGTAAAACCAAAACCAAAGTAATTACTTTGGCCAATCAAAAAGGACGGAGACAATCCGTTAACCCAATCAAAACTCGAAGTAATTACACGTAACCGACACAAAGCGCGGGAAAATGTGCACGCTCGAGCCACGATTGGTTTTGGTTTCACTTCTGATCGGTTGAAAAAATGGCGCGAGAACTTTGAAAGAATCAATGAGTGAAGTAATGCAAAACCAAAGCAATTCGCTAATTACTTTCGACACTCAATTGAAAACCGCTCTATTTAAAGGGAACCTCCACTTCAAAATGAAATAAAATAATCTTAAACCACAGGACATAATGGTAGGGTAGTTTCATGGTAGTATTACCGATAGGCAGATAGTTTATTTTCTCTATCAATATGCCCACCATGCCCTCATGATTTCAAAAAATTACCACATTCAGTGTGGAAACAATGGAAAAAAAGAGATACATTGAATATACAGTATCTAGTAGCATTATCAAATTGGACTTTAAATAATACACAAGACATGGGGATTTATGTGTATAAATGATGGACACAACTGCGATATTTACCCACGAAGGGTGATACAGATCCAAATTTGACAAAAAACACTTTGTCGGTTCTATAAATAAACACAATGTGACATTACTTCTGCTCAAAATATTAGTGAATTTTCCAAAAGATGTTTTTTTCAAAATTCTCCTATTTTAAAGCTAACAATGACGAACTTGTCACGGTAGATAGCAGATAGAGGGATGCACGGCAGTAGACGTGCCATAACGATGAAGGCAAAGTCTTATTTGTGGACCGAAACGTATCCTCTTTAAACAGACACGAACGAGTAGTAGAAGAAATAAAGACGTTATCCCCGCGATAGATTTAATAGACTAACAGAAATATTTTAGCAGCGGTCTGCGCTGGATAAATAAATTTATGGACTCAGTAGAAAACAATTCCCGCCCCGTCTTACCCTTTTGAGGCCCGTAAAATGGAAAAAATGAAGTCTTGGCAGCAGGTGTACTCATCCAATACATAGTAAAGTTGCGTTAAAATTATGAAATAGCCTTCAAGGCTTGCGTACATAAAAATTCAAATTACTCCCCATATTTACTGCAGTTGAAAGTTGAGAGCTAGCATGTATGAGGTTTGCTGCGTTATCAGCGAGATACAGAAGAGTCAGCGGATTGGTAGTTATGAATATTATGAATCGATAACAGAAGTATTCCAATAAACGTTATGTTTTGATACTTATTTTTATGTTAGAGGGTCAAACAATTTTATAATAATTATTGGGAAGAGATTCGAAAGTTCTTAAACACAAAAAAGTTAGCGATACGGAATCCTGCTAAAATGAATTTACCAGCCACTATATTTCTGCTGGAAGAATGGAAAATATTTGAAGCATCCACGCGATGAAAATTACAGTTAAAATACATCTTTCTGGAATTGTCCGGCGCAAAAAAAACCGCAAGTCCGCTTTCTTTCTTCCATTCTAAGATACTTTGGCAACGATAAACAAAGAAATTGCAGCTAACGCTAAGTACTTCACTTTTCAGTCAACAACGAGAAAACAAACTATTCGCCTTAAGTGCAAAAGCAACAGCATAACTGTATCCTATTTATGTATTATATTAAATTATTTACCAGAGAACAGACACAAAAAACTATACTACGATCACGTTCTGCGCATACTCGCAAACTAGAAACCATCTTGGTTTATCGCCGTGTAAAGTCGAAAGTTTAAAGTTTGTTTGTGTTCTTGAAATGGTAGAAAATAAACATTACACTATCATAGGCCGGTCTTGAAAAACAAATCGCCGTGGGGCAAATGACGATGCACCATTGCCTTGGTACCGAAGATGACAAACTGACTTTCATTAAACGCATAAAAGGTCAAAGTCTTGTTCAGGCACCTGTAGGGCACGCTTTCCAATCACCGCTTAAGTCTCCTTAACCAAGCGAAAATTCAATGTGAAGAGATCACATTCGACACGCCTCACTGAGAATACTAAGTTCAGAAAACAACAGAAAAATTCGAATTAACACGCTGTGAAAGCGCGCTGAAGCTTCGCCCGGCAGAATAGAATGGCTAGCGCGCGATTTCATGTGCCAAATCAATGATCTCTTCTTCATCACGAACGAAATAAATCATCGGCAAACTCGATACAAAGATGTCAATTAACAGGTGACAAAAAGAAATAACAGTGGACTCGACTTGGCGATTATCTAAACTAGCGAATCGGTTGCTTTAAAACACTCCAAAATTTCTGATGCCTGCAATTATTTTGCCACCAATTTGGCTTAATTATCTTTCCCGTACCAAACCCAAAACAATTAATTACGTTGAAACAGAACGGCCACCAATAACCGCAACCCGTTCAAATTGAAGCACATGCCCTACAGTAACTTATCGCAAGCCGTTTTGTGTCCAAATCAAGCGTTTTTAATTCCTTAAACAGAGCCTTACCTAACGTTTGCTTCGAGGCTCAGTTGGTGTGCTTTCGGTCTGGAGAAGCTGTTAGCTTATACATGTTAGTTTCGATAATTTGTGGCGCTGGATGGCAATACAGTTAGTGACCGTGTAAAACGTGTCTCAACTTCTCAAATTACTCTTAGTTCAGACAATGGTAAAAAAAAGGGGAGACGACTTAACTGCAAGAACTATATACCTGAATATAAGCAAGTTGATCTGCTCGAGTCCAACGTTGGTCAAGAAATATGCGCGGCTGTGCGAAAGTCCGAGAGCACCAGGAGAATTCAGGTTTTTTCCCAAGAATAAGCTTTGAGCATGAAATTAAAAGAGGTGTAAAAAATACGAGAAACCGGCAATGGTTTCTTTGGTTCCAAAGTGAAATGTAGCTTCGTACGTAAGAAAGATAGGAACCTCCTCTTTCTGAATAACCAACATGGGCGGCTGGTAAAGGTTAATGACGCGACAGAAGTTAAATTTGCATATCATCTTGTTTTAGATTATGCCCACCAGGAAACCAATCTTCCACATACATGATGAACAACAAATCACAAAGGCTCAAAAGGGCTTTTTTGAAAAAAGATGAACAAAAAACCTTGTATCACTTGTGCCCCCTAGCACCAGTCAAATCGTGCCAATTTAAACTCACTTCATCACAAAACACCATTTTTCCTTAACAGTCTTACTGCATTTGCGATCGCTGTTGTTGGGAGATTTAAATTTTATGCAGTGTCATTCAAATTCAGACGATAAAACAAACGTCCGCGCACAGATCAAAATTGAAACTTGTGTGTTCACTGAACCAGTCGGATAAATGCATGTAAATTTTTCGTATCGTTGTTTTTTTTTTAGACAAAAGAAGACATAAATATTGCTCTTTGTTAAGATTCCATTCTTTTAGCAAAAAAAATTACCATGATCTGTAAGGACTCTCACAGCTTCAGTTGGTTTGAAAATAAACTGAGCGAAGAAAAAAGACTCCATTAAGTTTGTCAACATTGTAAATACGGACCTGAAGACCTGCTACCTCGAAACAAAAGCGCTTAATTAATGACCAAAACAAGGGGCACGCACATGAATTGCAAAGTTTGAACATTTCTTGCTCCTCCTCGGCAACTCTGCAAAGTGGCATAAACAAATTTCAAGTTTTATAGGAAATGTGTGCAAACAATGGCGATTTCGATTTTCTTTATTAGTTTAACAACGAATTGGAATAATAAAGAAATCGTTTGATAAAGACAAGCTTTCCATTCTTAAAATTACGTTTCGGTTGCGTCTCCGTTAGCTAAGTCTGAAAGTCTTGATTCCCATGAACACGGACCGAGTTAATAGACTTCGACTTCAGCCAAACTGTTAAATTATGCAGCAGTTTCGCTTAACTTGAGACTGACTGACATAAGTTCGTTTAAGAACAACTTAACAGCTGAACGACTTTAACTGTTTTGGCCGGTTTGTTTTCCACAAGGCTCTTCGGCAACGTAAGAAGCTTCCAAGCTAAATTTACATCCACTAGAACTTTCTATACATCTCCGAACAATGCACAAAACTAAAATTTGCCCCAGGCGACATGCTTCCGTAATGCTTCCCATTCTTTTGGTAATCCGGCTCTTGATTATGCACAATCCCAAATAATTGAGCATGACAAAGAATGACACACGGTCGGCCTTCAGCCAAGATTAACGCGATCAAACACAGGCTAACCAACTTCACTACGGGAAAGCGTTCTTAAGTGGCATTTTTTCGGGAAGCTTTCGAGACACGAGACAACAAAATTAAGGACGGCGCCTACTTGTTATTGCGCATACGTTCTGCGCATCTCGAGATACTTGGGTTTCATGTGGGTGGTTCCCGACATTGTGCGGTTTAAAACTATGCGGAGAAAGCGGAAATTATAGCAAGTGCTAAGGTAACCATGCAATATTTCAGAGATAATTAAGTTTCAATTTGGAAAAGAACGCCAAACACAGCTTAGTATTTTAAAGCTTCTTACAAATATTGTTGATGAATTATCCTTGAAAAATGAGTGCTTTTTGGATTTCAATAACACTTGTTAAGATAAGCTTTTCCCGCATATTCATAAACCGCGCAAAGATACCTTTGAATTAGTAGGAACCGTCCTTAACGACAGGGAACAAAATACAAAGCAAAAGGTAACCCGTCCACACTAGAAATTTTTATATGACAATTTTCACGTGACAAATGAATTTGCCCTTATCGATGGAAAACAAATATTCGCCGAATTTTAACTCATATTGGAGTGGGTCAGAAGTCACCTTGGTCGGACACACTGCAGAATTCACCGAACAGAGGTAGTACCTTTATAATCGGTCGTGACGAAAGAGGCTTGAGTTCCATAATTCGGCTAGATTTGCGAGATATTAGGTGATTCCATGAACCCATTACCCGGAGCCTCCATCTTCTATATTAGGGAGCTTACGAAACGAGGACGACGACGGCTACGAGGACTTCATTTAAAAATACGAGTTCGTGTTATTCATATCAATACAAAACTATTTCATGTCGTTTCGCCTTAAAAATGTGTAGTAACTGCCGAGGAATTAAACTGATATGAGTGGGTTGGAAGCGTAGGAAGAGAATTAAAAATTCATCGTCTTGTGTTAAAGTCCTCCACAGAACCTTGATGACGGCAAAGAAATGTACCAAAATGTAAAACGCACGTGCAGAGCGTGCAGTGCCATTGTTTTTGCTCACTAAACCTATTGTTTTGTAGCGTCGTCGTTGCCGTCGGCGTCGTCGTTTCGTAAGCTCCCTATTAACCCTCTGAGACAACCCTGTCCCGTATCTTTTTTTATTTTTAGAAGCAACTCCGAGGAGTCTTATGGCAATGTGTCCGTAATATGTCATAAAATGTTATCTGTCGTTTTTTTTTCTTTGATCCCTAGTCCCATTTTCTCACGCCAGAAAAAAATTTCTATGTCTTCCGTCTCTGTGTTGCTGTTTGTTGATCAGCATCTTGGATAATCAGTTGTGCTTGATCCAATGAATGAATTCGAACAAAAGCAGAGCGCGAAGGGATTCCTTTCTGAGCTGGGGCACTGCATATAGAGATGACGTTCCCGCAGCCAGTCTCTTTTGGCATACAGCCGGGTCGAGAACGGAAAAGACGATGGTTAAGAAAGGTCTTACCTAGCAAGGCAGATATCAACATCTAACACCATCGGCGCTGTATAATCAATCTCGGTTACAGCTGAGGTTCTCTGGGAGGTAGGGAGGATGATGTCGATCGTCTTAAAACAGAAAATACTGTATGAATGACATCACGAGCATGCCGAATTATTGCAGTAGTGAACTCTAAAACTGCTGAAAATGCAACACGCAGGAGCCCATTACCTGGAGTCTCCATACGTAATATACCCTTGAGTAACCCCTGTCCTATATCTTTTTATTTTTAGAACTGCTATATCTTTTAATCTTTGAAATACCTTCGTGTTTCGGGTGTGCTGCACGTGATTTAATCAGTGGCCGAAAATAGGTCTCTCATGATTGGCTACTGTGAAAACACCCCCGAAAACTCCCTGGGAGTTGCTTCTAACAATAAAAGATACAGGACAGGGTTGAATGAGAGGGTTAATATAGAAGATGGAGGCTCAGGGTAATAGCTTCTTGGACCAAAGCACGCAGTTTTGAAGCTCTGCAAAAACATTGAGTCTTGAGAGAATAATAAAACAAGTATTTGATTCGGCTTTTAAAGATGTAAAAACGAATGAATAAAAGGTGGGATATGAACATAAGTGTTACCACAAATGCAAATATCGCTCACGCAGAGAACGCGAACGCAACAAAAGGAAGATATGCAGGCGCAGTCCAGGTCTTTTTTTTTAACAGAGGCCGACAAGGCTATCATCATCGTGGTTTCAACTTTGTCTGAAGTACAATGGTTTCTCCGTTTAAATAGCACGGGTAAAACTTCAAGGCTTAACGCGCATGCTCAGTACGTAAAACTGAGCATGCGCGTAAAGCTTGCACTTGAACTCGAGGGATGTTATCATACCATATTCAGCCTCATTCAATAATTGTTAAATCTCGCAAATGTTATCGTGTTTTCAGATCAAAATCCCGAGAACCCAAACGAAAGGTGTCGGAAGTACTTTCCTGTTTCAACTAAATTTTATTTAAAAATAACCGAGTTTTGAGAGAGAAAGGATTAAGTAGAAATCTTCATGGATCGCCTGTAAAATGAAAAGAGAATACAACAATACATTACAGGTAGAACACTAAGAAAACAAATTAACAAAACCAGTAACACCGAGAAAGTCGTGGAAAATGAGAATCCGAAATCCGTGCAAAATGAAAAGTGAAACTTTAACCTTGAAATCGCAGTCTTCCTCAAGGTACGTGTACCCTAAATTAAGCATACATTTATGGGTTAAAAACGGTGATTTTGTCCATGTGGAGAAGAAAGTATAAGGGGGCAGAGACTTTCGGCCTTCCTCGTCACTCAAGATTCCTCCCACAACATCGCTCTACACCGCACGGCGCCCAGACGTCTGTGCTTATTCATGGTCACATTTGCTACCCAGGGCCGAATTGTCCAAATCTCGACTAGCTACAACGCGGAAAAACAGCGATGATGATTCATCCATCAACCCAGAATCTGCGCTTTGCCAAAGCGATAAGTAATACTAGGCGATAGGCGATCTTTGTTTACAATGTTCGTCTCATTGGCATATGCCCATGCATTTTCTAATCGACCACCACAGAAAACCAACTCCGTATATTAAAAGACAATTTTACGATTAGCGATCTTTAAAAAAGTGAGCCAAGTTTTCCGGATAATCATTGAAGACTGCTGGTTCAAAAGTTCTAAATTTTACAAAGAATGTATGGATTCATTTAAGGATTTTGCTAAACGATTCAACTGATCTATCAGTTTGTGATGGTAATATAATGCTGATTTCATACACATGTATCAAAACAAGGGATTATAACTGGAGAGATGATCAAGTTTAACAAGTCAATTTGTTTGTACCACGATGCCTCTATAAACAAACTCGTACATGTACGTTAATGCCACAAATTGTAAACAAGGACGTCAGGCATGATTCCCCTCTTCACTGTTTAAGGCGAGTCCAAGAAATAAGCCTTATAATACATAAACAGTTGTTTTGATTCATAGAAAAGTAAAAGCTGCGCTTAGCCCCGCTTTCAAAAAGAGGCTGACGTCAGTGTTTGGCTTTCAATCACGTGATCAGCCGCCATGTTTTTTAAAAACCGACACAAACGAAAACCTTTTGCATACGAAGACAGTCCAATTCCCGGTCAATTACGTTGGAAAACAAGCATGACCGCGCGAGATCACAAGTAAATCAAGGTTTCTCGTGAGTCTGTTGCTTTAAATCGCAAAACAAACCTATGGTGTTCCATCCACAGCTCTTGTTTCCTGTGAACATCTGCGTGGTCTATGCGAGATGCATCGCCAAAATATGGAAGCTGATGTAAAAAAAAATATTCAAGAATGCATGTAATTAAACTGGAATCTGTGGTAGTCTTGTATTTCATACTCTACACTACACCATTGTGACTACTCATCTCTCGGCAATAGAACAAAAAATCTCCGTGACAAAGTGAGATGAAACTGATATAATTTTTACAGGAACCATAGCACTATAACATGTGGGTTGCCAGGAGATTATCGGCGACAAACATCAATTCGAGCAATCGACAACTCTTGTCATCTCACCTTGTACACAAATCTTTGAGTTCCTCTCTGCCTGTGTCCCAGGCCCCCACCGAGTCTCCTTGGAAGCCAAGATGGTGTCGTCCCAGCTCGCACGCGATCAACAAGTATCTGATAAACGGAACGGAAAATTCAAACAATGGGTCCCCAAGTGCCAGCCGGTGCAAAGTTATGATAATAAGTTTGAAAGGTCTTTATGCCCGAGTTGTACCATCCGCAAAAGCGGGACTTTTTCATTCTTCTACATAATCAGCGACACGATAAATTATAATTTAAGTTGACTGTCAGTGCTGCCTGTGCCTGTCTATTTCCCTGTCACTGTCTTCGGGCTTACTGTCTTTAGGACAGTCGGTTTGTCTGTCAGTAGGTCAGTCATTCAGTGAGACTGTCTGTCTGTCTGTCTGTCCGTCTGTCGTTCTTGCTGTCTATCTAAGGTGGCAATAGACCTCTTAAGTAATTCAATCCCCACCGCAAAAACTAAAATCTCTGTTTTCTAACAAATTAACATAAAGTAGTTTAAAAATTTACTTTTAATTAAATTGTGAAAGTTCATTCCCAACCCACTGAACACTGATCACAGTTTTCAAAGAAAACTCTTCTCATGATTTAGTCACTTGCTGCTGCTAAGGACGGACTGTCGAAAGTTTAGTGATTGGTTTAACTAACAATCTTGCGCCAGTTTGTCAACCAATGAAAAGAAAAACCAAAACCAATCGTGGCTTGCACTTGCCATTTTTCTCGCGCTTTGGGGAAGTTACACGGCATTGCTACGAATTTGGATTGGATCATTGCGCTGTTTGCAGCTGCAGTGATTGGTCAAAGTAATTACTTTGGTATTTGCTGTAAGACACTCAATTAAAAACCGCTCTAATATGCAGTTGTATTTGGTCCTCTTAAATAAGAAACCCTCGTACCTTTCGTCCATCAATCACAAGGTCTTCTTCTCTTGTTTCACTCAAAATCCTCTTCGTCTCACTACTGTCTGAAAACTAAATCAGTTGTGTGCATTCATGTATTGTTTCAACCAGTATTAGTTTTACAAAATTGTCCGGCTTCAGACGCTACAATCATTTTTTCTTTACCTCAATAAAAGCATAGCCTTTTGACTTTCCTGTTATTGTATCAGTCACGATACGAAGACTTTTAATTGTCCCATATCTGTGCCAAATAAAAACAACATCTTGGGTAAGTTGCTCGTAGTGATATAACATTTAGTTTTTACCAAAACTCTTAACAAAATATACTCGAAACAATTTCTTCAAGTAAATTCCTCGAGAGTACCAGTATTTACATTGTGCATAATTTAATTTTAAATATAAATACATATTTTTGAACTGACCTTTCAAAGACACTAGACAGAGTCTCTTCTGTTGTATTGAAGTCCTTGTAAAAAAATGAAATGTCTCATTAATTTCTTTGAGGATTAGACAGTACGATAGTTTTCTATTTATAGAAGTCCGTTTTGGCCTCTGTTCTTCTTTAAAATGCCAGGTCGTCGGCCAACGGGCCTTAATCGCACGGCGGCATGTTGATTCTCGAGGGATTAAAAAGTTTTGTTTTGCCCCATCGAAACTCGTTCCCAAACATTTCAACTTGAAGCTCGGGCTACGCAATCTATTTTCTATGGCCAATATGGCCGCCGCGCGAAGAAAGCCCACTGGTGGTGTCACCGACGTCACGGTTACTCTCACGCAACGTGTTGGGTCAGTCTTTTAAAACGCAATTCAACCCCTAACCTTAGCCCACCCCTAGACACGAGGGGAGAAGGATTTGTGCAGTGGTGAGAGCACTCGCCGGCCACTAATTTGTCCCAGGATCGAGTCACGGGCCAGGGGCCCGTTTCTCGAAAGTCCCGAAAACTTTTCGGGCACAAAAAGCCATTTGTCAAACTGCCAACCACTTGTTCAGGATAGCCGATCTTTTAACAAGTTTTCAAGGTAGTAAAAAACAAACTGACTGTGAAGTTTGACGACTTAAATCCTCTCCTTTCATGAGATACAGAGGAAATAGTGACACCCGAAAATGGCCAGAAAAGTATCGGTACTTTCGAGAAACGGGCCCCAGGCGTCACATGTGGGTTGAGTTTGTCGGGTCTCTACTCTGCTCCGTGAGGTTTTTCTCCCGCTGATTTGATTTGCTCTGCTTCAACTAAATTTGATCTGCAGTATCCTGAATTAGTGAAGCGCTAGTGCTCAGCGAAATAAGGTTGAGACGTCTTTGAAGTCATCGTCGTCGTCATCATCATAAACGTCATCGTCGTGATCATGGTCGTTGTCGTCGACTTCGTCTTCGTCTTCATCTTCGTCTTTGTCATAGTCATCGTCTTCTTCGTCGTCTGATTTCGAGTGCTGTCTCCAGAAGGCAGCATTGATCCCTTCTTCTTTCCCTTCGTCTTCGTTTTCGTCTTCGTCTTCGTCTTCGTCGTGGTCTTCGTCATCGTCTCTTTTTCTTCCCCTTCGTCTTCGTTTTCGTCTTTGTCGCCGTCTTCGTCTTCGTCGTCGTTTTCTTTCTTCCCATCGTTTTCGTTTTCGTCTTCGTCATCATTATCATCATCATTCCTACAACTACTTCTGTGACTGCTTAACATTTATCCTCGTCTAACCGAAACGCTAAATATCAACCGTTACTAAAACCAAGCACTATTTAAGCAAAACGACTTGGGACGTTAGCAAGTGGGCATTAGCAAAGCAACAAGTCGGCAAAAGGACCAGTTACTAATAATTACCTTGAGTTGAAGAAGAATCGGGAATAGTGAGACTAAAGGCTGCACGAAAGCTTTTGTTTTGTATCGATCACTGACTTACCAGTCTCGCAATAAAGATGGTACTGTGTGGATCACTTTTAATTTTGTCATCTGTACTTGGATCGTCTTAGAACGAAAAAAAACAAAGAACAAGAGAGCATTTAATGTCAAGCGGCATTGAAAGCAAAGGAAAGATTCAAAACAACAGCTAAGGACCAAACAAGGAGCCAAGTAACTGGATGTAGAGGACAAGCTCTAAAGCAGAAAGTCCTCCATGATAAAACAGAACTATATTAGGACAGGAAGACATAGGCAAACTCAATGTTGTACTCAATTGAAACCCTTTGGGAATGAAACGTTTTGTTCCACGTATTTTCATATCATTTACATGTGAATGCTACAGTACATTACAACGAAAATACTATATACAAAGAATCTTAACCCTGGGAGATTTGAATTGGGTACAACATTGAGTTAGCCAATTTGGTCTATCATATTATGGTTGAATGAAAGGATATACAGTGTGTATCATAATGGAGAGGTGGAATGACATCTAGAAGACAACAAAACAAAGACCAGTCAGATGAAAGAGCTGCCATTGTAATGACATCTAATTCAAATGCTTGCAATGCCAAGTCTTCTTGGATGAGGCCGATAAATAATAAGTATAGTTAAACAACCATTCATCACAAACATTCTGTGAGATGTCAAGGAACCACACTCTCTTCAAAAAGTAGGGTGTGGAGTTTCCAGGTTATAGTCTACCCTTCCAATGGCATACTCTCAATTGGGGCTGTGCAGTGGACAGCTCCTGTGACCTCAACACCTGGTGGTGAAACAAAGCTTATAGTGTAAATGATGAATGGAAATATGGATAGACAAAGAGATGGACAGAAAGAAAGAAAGGAAGAAAATTGACAGCAAAGACAGAAGGACAAACAGATGGATGGGTGAATCAAAGGAAAGGAGAATCAACAATGAACAAGGGTATCTTAAAGTTTGCACTCGATATTTACTCAGGGAGTTTAAATGTAGGCAACAGATCCATGAATTTTGGTTCACTGGAGCAAAATTGTAACAACTCACATTTGGCCTTGTTATTGGTGATACCTGTGCTCCCTCTGCAAGACTTTTTTCTTTTTCGTTTGAGCTTTCTCCTGACTAGCAGCCCCTGCATCGAAGCAATCAATAAGAAAAAGTTAAAATGTCACAAACTGAAAAGAGCTACATAGCAGGCAAATCCAAGATTTAATTTAAACTCAAATAAACTTAATTTACTACATGTATAATCAACTTGTTTAGCCTACATGTACTTTCATAACCATATTGTATCCAGATCTTTATAGGTAAATGCAAATAAAAGGAAAGAAAAGCTAATAGGGTCATCCAAACCTGAGAATTTCTGGCGCTCTCTGAAGTGTCTGCAACATTATTTCCTTCATCCACAAATTCAGGAAAAGAATGATTTTCAAACTGAGACACCCTAAATAGTAAAAGTAAATAATTGGAAGAAAACATCAAAGTGTAAATCCACAAAATTAGTAGCTGTACAGCTTAAGATACAAAACAAACTGAGTGTGGGCAACATGTAAGCCAGCAAGCCTTAAAATATACAAGTTGATATATGACATTTATTTTGTAAAATGACTTGAAATGGAAAAGGAAATTGCTCAAGTCATATTGATTTCTCAACAGTCCAACTTCCAATCACTGCATTCTCAATTAATTTGTGAAAAGGGAGAAGTCATCCTTGCACTTACCGTAAAGACTCATGTATAAGCCGCGCCTTTTTGCTTTTTGCGCCTTTTTGCCTTTTTTATTATTTTTGGGCCACAAATGGCGGGTGTGGTTTATACAGGAAACCATTGCTTTCAGAGGGAGTAAACTGACCTGTAGGGGTCACAAATTGAACTGAAAACCTTCAGTAACTAAAGATTAAACGTATTGAAACCTGTTGATCACTGCTTTCGGCAGACGTGGTGGTTCCTAAAGGAGCCGTTTGTTTGCATCTTTAGGTTCTAAACCCGAATCTTGCTCGCCAGTAGTTCTTTCAAGCATTTCATTTGCACTTTGTTTGAGCAGTTAAACTCTAATTGGCATGGAATCTCCTTTCCTCCGCACAGCTGGTTACAATGTTATCCAAGACCATTCACCTCAACACTAATTTCTCCACTGCGTGCAAGAAAATACCACGCTATTCTGGAGAATTTGCGAGGCAAATGGCCGTTTGGCAACAAGTTTTTCTCCAATCGATGGCTTCCATACGTCTTGATATCCACGCACAGCTGCTGCAAAAGCGAACGTTTCCATGTCCACACTTCCTTCTTTAAATGACTGCGTGGTTACCAGGCAAACGTTTGCACCGTTCTCCTGCCCTTTTTTCGGGCAAATTCTCAACTGAATTCTATCGTGGACTTTAGCAATGAAGACACCTGTTGTCAGTCACGGGGAATAGGGAAATTGATTAAAAAGAAGCTTTTAAAAGGTATTTTCAGAGTTGATTAACTTATATTGTTAACATCCGCACACAAATGACCAACTTTTTTTACAAGAGTGCTTTTTTGAATTTCTTATTTTTTTCCAAATTCATGCGTGAAAGTTGAAGGTGCCACTTATACATGAGTCTTTACGGTATATGGAAAATTAAGAGGTAAATGTCTCCTATAGACACCTGAAAAATTCAGGTGTCTTCAACCTGATTCGAAACCAGGACATCTGTGATGGCGGTGCAATGCATTACAGAGGTGCAAGGATCACTACTTCCTTTCGTCTATAACCTGCACTTCAATATTACATTTGTTTCATTCAAGCAAATTTGTGCTGCAAGCAACAAAGAACAAATGAAATGGGACACATTAGTTAATACTATTGTTTTTACAGGTAGGAGATTGTTTTTAAATCTTTCATAAATCTGGTGTCACTAAATGTTTGAATTTCGCGTCTTCATTGGACTCACTGTTTAACACCGTTTGGCTAATTTTTTGTACTTGGTTTTTTTCTCCATAATTTACTTAGGTAGTCCATTTGAGTAGTCCGTGGTTGTCCATGGATTAGTTTCATGGACTAAGGGTCAGTGAAATGTACCTACGGCTACCCCTACCAAACTGTCTTAAAAACACAATGAGTAAATGCCATTAAAACAAAAACCTGGAAGGCAGTCAGTCAGAACCTCTATCAAATAAGGGCAATTTCACAGGGGCACACAACGTCGATTTTGGGAAAATATATGTTCGGAAGACGATTTCAGATCTAGAATTTTCGGAACATTTGTTTAACATTTCTTGCTTTCCTGCCTGTCCTAGGATTTTCGAACATCTAAAAAATGGTATAATTGCCTCTTTTTAAGGGATTTTTACCCTAAAAAGGTCACCTAGAATTTTCGGGCACTTTTTTCTGCCTGTAATTTTGGAAAAGGTAACTTTTGATCTCTATAATATTTTCGCATCACTAGATTTTCAGCTAGGAAATCCGAACAGATGAAAACTTTTTAGGGGACAAAAATATACCTATATCTATCATCTAAATACCAAAACACGTTTAACAATGCTATGTTAAAGTGGTTTTGAACTATATTCTCGTTGGGTGCCCCTGATTTCAGTCAAAGTTGTTACATGAAGATTCCTATTCTCGTATTGAATAGATCTGATCGATCAGATGAGGCTAAAATATACACTCTACCTCCCTAAAGATAAGGCACCAATACTTAAACTAACCATGGACCAACACCCCTACACCAGACCGTAAATTGTGTGGATTTTTCCGTCCTCTCCATGTTACTTCAAATCTGCGGCCATTTTGGATAATCCTCTTTACCAGTCTTAACGAGTTTTTTCGTGTTGTTTTAAATGAACAAAAACAGAGCGACACTTGCAAGCCTACTCAGTCCCGTGGAGAGAGTAGCTTCCCTCTGATAGGCTCGTTAAATTGAGAGCTAAAAAGGTTAGAATTTGAAACAGACATGGCATGTGAAGATTATTTTATCACCTGAGATACGACGTTCTGAGCTTCTCCGCTGTGGAATGAATGGACAAAACTCCGCGCCAAAGCTCAAGTTCAGCCAAAAGCATATAAATACATCAATTTCACCTTGCTATTTATCAATACATTAGCAACTGAGTACAAAATCTTTCATAATTGATAAAACAAAGCAACTCACCGCCGACTTACCCTCAGCCATTTGGAAGTAGGCCTAGACACAAATATCCGGATATTTTTTTGTTATATTTAGAAGACTTTGAGATATTTAGAAAATCTCGAGATATTTAGAAAAAAATGTGACATTTAGAACGGGTTTAGAGAAAAACTATTGAAGTCACGTTTTTTTCCCTAGAAAAATGAAGAAAGAAACCAAATTCTATTTTTTAAGTTAAATGCTACTTTCACACACAGAAATTCAAACAAAATAAACAAATCCTCTCATATGGGCCTACAGTAATCACATGCATCAGTACGGTCCATTTAATATATGTCATTTATGCTGAGTTTGCACTAGAGGACTATGTAGAAGCAGCGTTAATGCTCCGAGCCTGAAACAACGATGTGAAACAATCACTCACTCAGTTTCTTGTAACTTTCTTAGAGACTGCGGGTCATGCGGGGTCATGAAATCCAAGGACGAATTGAAGTAAAATTGTTTACAGTTTTGTTGTATGCCTTACAAGGACACGGTTGAATTTCTTGTATTGCCTTATACTTTGTTATTTATGGAAATAAAGGCAAACATTTTCGGAATATTTAGAACAAAAAATCCGGATATTTGGAAAAAAAATCGAGATATTTAGGGGAAAAAATAATTACCGGAAACATATTTGGACGATTTCACGTGATATTTGTGTCTTGGCCTATTTGGAAGCAACTCCGGCACCACGTGACTAATTTGTTGATCAAAGATTTCGTCCGATCCTGGTTTATTGCACATCGGAGAAAATGAAGGTCCCCACTGTTAAATTGAGGACCAAGGATTCTAGAATGTCAAGAGACTTTCATTCAGCCATGACTAACACACATTGCATAGAGTTAATTAATCAACTGAAATTGAGAATGTGTGCAGTCTAAATGCAAATCATTACCTGACCTCATTGGGTGACGAAATCTGCATGTTTTCGGTGGTGCATAAAAGTATTCAACTGAATATTGAACAAGAAGGAACAAACGTTCTTTGCAGTGTAAAGGAAACACATCGCTCAGTTTGGTTTAGAAGTGAGTGACATTTTCGTTCCTGTTATTAATTGCGAATAGACCTCAAATCCTGGATTTGCAGTGCGGGTTCATTTCCGCGGCCACGGTGCCCTTT
Source organism: Montipora foliosa (assembly GCF_036669935.1). Lineage (NCBI taxonomy): Eukaryota > Metazoa > Cnidaria > Anthozoa > Scleractinia > Acroporidae > Montipora > Montipora foliosa. The sequence goes on from NC_090876.1 coordinate 45,870,994, forward strand.
CACAAGCAAAGTTAAAACCGAAAGTACGGATTTCGTTCTAATTTACTGAATACGACAAAACAGAAGAACACGGTGACAGGCCAATAAAAGGTAATGATTATTCATGGTGAATTTACAATTTTAACCAGTAATGAGGCAGTACGTATATAAATAGCGAAGTTAACGAGCTTACAAGCCTGCACAGTTCTTCATTGATCACAGCATGTTAAAACTGAATGAAAAGTTAAGTGCTCATCATCCTAACGATAAATGAAAGAATGAAAAGACTAAGTAAAATAATGTCAAGCTCCATTCCAGTTATATTTTATATAAACTGGCACATTGACAGAACAATTACCCATAGAACCATAAAAAAAAACACGAAGGGCAGATCAAGTCTATGATTCGAAGTACTATGAACTGTTCGAGCAGTTTCAATAAATAAAGCAAGCACTCCCCCTCCACAAGTGATTCGTGGTCACTCGTGAGTACTTTCAGACTCTATCTTTTACGACGGCGACGGACACAACAACGCCGCAAAACAATGATATTATTGGTTAAAAGAGCATAAATAATCGTGCTGCACGTGCCTCACGGATTTATTTTAGCACGGATTCTTGCGGTACTCTGCATAACGACGACTTGAAATTACCAAATTTGAGGTTCTGACTACAACGTGAAAATGCAACAGAGAATCTTTCATTCTCTACTTTCACTTTGTAGTTGCTCGTACCAACTTAGTTTTAGGACACTTCGCCCAAATTGTAAGAAGTCAACGAGACAGAATAACCGCAAACAACTTATGGTAAAGCAAAGTGATATTTTGAGATGACGTTTTCGTTGACGTCGCCGTCGTAGATCTTAGGGCCGATTTACACGGTACGATTTTTTGTCGCATGCGACAAGCTCACGACATGCCTACTATATGATTTACGATTGTCGCAGCGTTTTAAAACATGTTTTAAAATGCTACGACATTTTTTCTGACGTACACAACAATCGTAAATTATGTCGTGGGCCTGTCGTAGGCCTTTGTCGCATGCAACAAAAATCGTACCGTGTAAATCGGCCGTTAAAGGTCCCTAGTATATCATACACGACATTATTGTTTCCCGTTTTTACCTCCCTCTTTGTGTCAAGACCCATATAGCTCAGTTTTTTAAGCTCGTTGAGCATCATCGGCACCAATGAGTGGGAGGCCGCGGGTTCGTCTCGGTAATCCTGGCCATTAGTCAACGATTTTAAATAACTAGGCATAAAGGTTATCTTTTTTAGAGTAGTGAATCTATTTCGTAATCATGTTATCTGCCAAAAAAGATTCTAGTAAAAGAACTACGTTTGCCTCACAGAAAATGAGTTTTAAAATCATTTCTTCCACTTTCAAATTTTCCCGGGCGTTGCTATCTTGCATAATTGTGACGTTTTACCGTTGCCCTCTTGTCCTGACACTAGAGATTTAATAAGAACTGTTAAAAACTAATCGTATAAACTCTTGTTCTTAGGCCATCGTAGCTTGATTAAGAAAATAACACAAACATCGGTGATAAACATTGTCTTCCAATGCATTTTTATAAAACTTGACGTTTCGTATGCTAGTCAACACACATTTTCAAAAGTGACCGTTACAATTTTTAAAAACTATATATATATCGTAAACAATAGGGGTCTGGAACCTAGACTGAGAAAAATGATCTGCAGCAGTACGTGTCTAGACATAGTGAAAAGTAATAGCTAAAACAGCAATAACTTCTCACTACTAATATTGACATTTAAGGGAAGGCTTTAGCTCTTGAATGAACAAAGTCTCTTTAATTTTGCAGTGAAAGTCAGACCCCTATTGTTTACGATATATATATAGTTTTTAAAAATTGTAACGGTCACTTTTGTTAAAAACTAAACTAGAGATATCAGATTTCCAGCATTTTCATTGGCTCGCCGGACACAGGCTCACTTCATATACCCGCTGCGCTAAATGTGGTCAAGGAACGCGTCAGCAATGAAGCGAGCTGAAAACAGTTTTGCAGCTCCGAGAAAAAATGACCGACAAAAGCCAGTTTGGGCCAGAATTGACCAAGGCAGAAACGAACATGGAAGAGTTGTTGATCCTGGAGTTTTTAATAAAACAATTATTCTACTCGGGCTTGCTATCACTTCATATCCAGCGAGGCCTCGTAGAATAATTAGGGAACTTACGCAACAGGACTACTGGAAGACTCAGGACGCCAGAATAACGAAAAAATGTCGCGCGAGACTTTGCATTCCCAATCTTACGCGACATTTTTTGTCATTCTGCGGTTCCCTATCGTTAATGGGCCATTTCCGAGTTGCTGCTTGTCTCGGTTTCGAAGTGAGTCTTAGTGCTCAACTATTGTGAGGGAAATGAGTTTGATTTGCATAAGAATACGCAACTCATTCCCATTTGAATGGTTGTGCACCAGGACTCGCTTTGAAACTGAGGCATGCAGCAACTCGGAAATGGGCTATTATGCAACCGTAACACCTCACAATTAATCAAGATGGCGCTGCAATAAAAATGTGATGACAAAAATAAGAGATTTTGATATTCATTTAGTTCGGATACAAGCGCTTTCTTCAAAAAAAATGTGAACAAATCTCATCGTCAACATTATATATTTCCTGTGGTTTAAAGTTAATTTCTTTTTGGAGTGGAGGCATCCTTTAAATATATTATTATTGAATCACAGATTAGTAAAGTGCGTTCAATGTCCAGTAAAATGATACTGATTTCTTAAATTATTCCCCAGAAATATTCAGGGAAGGTGGACTCGTGGGGTGCTTTCAGGCAGTGTCATAAACCAGTTGCAAAGTTAAAAACAAAAGCAACGTTTAATAGCGAAACATCCACCCGGCCAAATAACTGATATTTGTATGTTTTGTTGTCTGGCCACCGACTAAAGATATGGTCAGAAACTCGTACTCTTGAACTCCATAACTCAGCAACTTGAAATAATCTGCATTCATCTTATCGATAATCAACAGCCAACAAATTCAAGGGAATAAATTGTACCAGGCTCCCAACTTTGTACGCGGAGAGAATTTCACTTACCTCTGGGAAAAAGCAAAATAAGGGGAATTTTTACCGGTGTGATTTTAAGATACGAACCCGATGTCGAGGTATGACAGATTCACAATCACATCAGATCGAGGTGATGTGCCCGTCGGCCAGCCACTACAATTGGCGTCCAAACCCTGAAATCGCATAGCATCACGATCGATACCCGCGAAACATATTCGGGGCAATCGCAAAACGACACGATTAGAAGGCATCCTCTTTCGACGGAACGCAAAAAAAAAAAGTCCCCAGTCTGTTGTTTAAGTCCTGTTTATCGCTATCTCTTCATTGGTTTTCCCTCATATGTTATAGCAATTTGCTAGCTGTTATTTGGTTAATTTTGCATTCACTTTCCTCATTAGCATTGTTGTTGTTGTTGTTGTTGTTGTTGTTTTCTTTTCATTACTTTCAGATTCAAAGAGTTCAAGTTCAAATGACCCAAAGGACGCTCCAACGAAAACCTGTTCTCGAGGTTGTTCTCTTTCTTTTCCTGTTTTCTCCTGTACCGACCGTTGGACAGTTTGTATTACCTTTCCTGTACATGCCTCTAAAGTCTCTATTTCCGGGTAGTTTCGGGACGGACCTTAAGCACCTAAAAGTGACTTCTGAGCATGTCAGGATTAACAAAGAATGGAGTCTCAGAAAGACTTACGGAGAAACCATGGACACCATACAGACTGGAGCTTCTGGAATAATAGCACCTTTACTCTTCGATCCTTCTGATCTGAAGGACCTCGATTACTCCTGGTCCTACAATATATCCTTTAATGAAGCCGATCCCTCCTTAAGCAAAACTCTTTTCGTCGCAGCGAAGACGGCAGCATATGTACAAGAAGAACTTCTGAAGATTGTCAGCCACAAATTCCGCTTCGATCTAAATTCTGTGGCTTCCACGTTGGGTGTCCAAGTGACAGACTTGTGGACCTCATTCGATCCTTCCAACTGGACAGCATTTGCACATGCAGTGATCGAAGAGAGTTCCTCTTCATTCACCAGGCTACTCGAACTTCCTTCAGTGAACTATTTGGCCAAGCTGGTGGTCGTATCCACTGCAGAACTTCTCAACGCCAATTTGAGCAGATTTGAGGATCTCGTCTTCCCCTTCATCAGTAAAAAGGCAACTCTTGACACGAACACAACTTCGCATCTCATCAACTCTTCCGGCATCGTTCTCGGAAGGTCCCACAACGACGTTTCAGTGCGGGAGATTTTGCAGCAACATGAGAACTTAAAACTATCTATCGCAGAATTTGGTATTCTATACAATCTCACGACCGAGCAAGCCAAAGCCATTGGGAAAGCAACTTTTTATCAAATCTTTCTCGTTTGTGGAGTTTCTTTTGAATCCATCAAGGACCTTACCTTGCCTGAAGTATCACGAAGAATTGTTGGAACAGTGCACATTGCTCCACCATGCCCTGTGTTGATTTCAATCAAAGGGAAATCTATTGCGTCCTTTGCGTCCTTTGCATCAGTTATCAACCCCCAGACCACGACTGTGCTGGAAATGCTTACTACGGTGTCCAATCTCACATGGCGTCAAGTGCACCTTGCCGTGGATGCCATTTTAGCTGACTGGGAGTTTGTGGATTCAGTGACGTTGTCACAACTAGCCGACATCTCTGGTTATTCACTGGAATCTTTGAAGAATGATACTGTAAATGAAGCAGTGGAGCTTCTTTTTAGAACGCGAGCAAATGGCACACTGATCCGCAGAACGCAAGCCCATCGTTTGTTTATCCGAGAACTTCTGGAAAAAAAATTCAATTTGACGTTGAATGAAGTTGCCAATTTGACTAAAACGCCGGAGGCCTCACTTATCAATGCTTCAGCCCCGTACTTATTTAGAAATTTTCTGAATGCGACGATTTCTTATTTTGGGTTAAATTTAAGTGAAATTGTTAGCACATTGCAAGTTTCGAAAGACGAACTCTTCAATTTACCAAGGCAAGAATGGATGAATGTCATAACTGCCATTAGTGACCCCGTATTAAAATCCACGGCTGCCGATCTGCAAATGTCGACCGAGGACTTGCTTCAGCTAGTGGGCGTCTCATTGGTGGAACCTTCTTTCTCCAAGTTGAAAGAGCTTATAGAAAAGAAAAGGAGGTTTGAGAGTAACCCAATGTACTTGTATTTATCTCAAAATTCTGTCTCTGAGACAGACTACCTGAACTCTATTGTACTCTCCTTGGGGTTAGCGGTAAGTGGTTACAACTCAAATGAGCTCAAACGTTTTTACGGCTTCAGTGAAGACGGAATATTCATCCTTGGATCGTTGCGTATTGGCCAGCTACCACTCTATTGTGCTTTGAATACGTCGGTTATCAAAGACAGAACACTTTTGAACATTACAGCTGAATTAGTTGGATATAAAGGGACCCCTGCCAACTGCAAGTGCACAAGGTTTTACCTTGCAGCTCGCGTAAAGAACATGTCTTTGTTGCAGACAGAATTTAGCCTCTTTTCCAATTCCACCATCCCATATGTGATCCTCGTCGAAAAGACGACCAGTCTTTCTTGGCGACTAAACTTGTGGGCCTTTGATTTGAAAGCAGAGGATTGGACGGTATTATACGTTCTAAATGAAGATTCATACAATGGATTAGTTACCTCTGGAAACTACCAATCATCAACACTTTTACAAATATTCAAAGAATCAGTTCAACTGCAGGCAGATGGCAACGCTGGTCTTCGTTTAAAAGTACAGGAAAATCGTGGTCTCACTCTGGATATTCTTTACAAACTTTTTAACACCACTGAAGAGGAGCTCATTCACTTGAGTTCAAAAGCAGAACCAGGCTATCGGGCTCTTTCTCCAATAGAAGTGTTTTCACTTATGATCGAGTACTACCTTGTTGAGAAATTTAACGTATCTGTTAACTCGATAGCTGTTTCCTTGTATGTGAAACCCCGTGATATCGAAAAGCTTTCGCCAACCGAGTGGCCAGAAATGATACCGTATGTAAAAGCAGAGATAATTCGAAGTGGTCAACATCAGCTGGGAGTGTCGCTGTCCGATTTTGCAAAACTGATGCATGTAACTCCCGATGATCTTCAAAATTTCACACTTGCTCAGCTGAAAGACAAATGGAACAGTGTGGTAACTAGACTTCTGAAAGGAAAAACGGCTCTTACAGAAAAATCTTTGCTTCAGGTCGTATCAGAGGTGGGAATAACTGCGGAATCTTTGAATGATGAAACAGTTTTGGCATATATTACACATAGAGTGAACGTTTCAAAAGACGAAATTGTTGTTTTGTATAATTTCAGCTCTATCGCAATTGATGTGTTAAGCAACTACACCTTTGCGGAACTTCCTGGTCTTTGTGAGTGGCCTAAAGACAATTTGTTTCAGAAAAAGGCTTTCGAAATAATTGTATCTTTACTGGGCTTCAATAACGACCTGTCTTGTAGAAAGATATCAGCGGTAGCTGCAGCATCTTCCATAAGCGTCGACGAATGGACCACCAAATTTGGACTCCATGTGAATGACTCCGCGAGTTTGTTGTTATTGTTCCAAGACCTATTCAAGTTACCATGGCCCAAGATTGCATGGGCCATGAATGCTTCGTTACGCGATTGGCCCATTCTGGGGGCGGTGAGTCTCAACAATGTCGCAATGTTAACCTCACAAACTACTCACAACATGAAGCTCCAAAAGCCATTTCGAGAAATAACAATGCAGCTGTTGGGTCTTCCCGAAAACTCTTACGCTCAGAACAAAAGTACATATCGTTCCAGTTTGGTAATCTATGCTTCTGATCTGTTCGGTGTAAACGCTTCCAAGATATGCTTTGCCGACTGTGACATTGTGGACATACTTTGGAATTCCCTTTTACTACTAAATATGGTGATAACGTTTGACCCTTATGTTTTGCCGCAGGAGCTAAATTCCTCTCGTTACGAATTCAACCTCACTATACCGTCACAATGGCCTCATTTGGTGCAAGCAATAATCCGTGAGTCTTACTTAAAGGCCTCCTTATCACTTGATTTGGATCACGGTCGATTGTCGAGTCTTTTGCAAACGACAATTTCAGCTGTACTTGACCTGAACTTGGTGAAGTACCAAGCTGTGTTCGTGGAGTCCATTCGACCGTTCATTGACGCTAAGCATGCTTACAGCAATTCTCGGCTTGCAGTCCTCATTGCATCCAAAGGACTCACTTTGTCAGCTGTTAACAACAGAAGGGTCTTCGACGTCATAAATGCAGTTCTTAGCGTTCCTGCCCAGAATATTTCTTTTATTTTCAATTGGACAAAGCAGGAAAGGGCCAGGCTCAGAACCTACACCCTGGAGGAGATTGCCAGCTACAGAAGAACAACACTGGGGAGTCTAGGAAATGAAACGCTTTCTGCATTGATGCAGTACATCTTTTCATTAGGTCCAACACTTCCAACGGTTCCTTCTTGTAAACGAGGCTTTGAAAGAGTTGGCAATGGCGTCACTTGCTCAGGTAATAGAACGTTCTCAATTAAAAAATGTTAATAGTTCAACTGGCTTACTAAACATTTGTAATCAATAATAATAATATGCAATAACTACGATTACCTTCGTTGAATGTGAGGCGCGTAGCGCCAATTTGGAAATAACTAACCTCGGTCACATTTATGTACGATTTTAATTCTGAACGTTTGGATTCTGGTATGTGTCTTTTTCTATCTCATGTCTTTTTAAAGTTTTGCAACACTCGGCTCGATTTTACGGTATATGAAGCTATATCGGACATTTAGTGAGCCAATCTGAACGAGACGTAATTGCGGCTCATTATAAGGCAGGGCCGTACAGGAAAATAAGTAATTGAATTCGACTTTTGTCATATCAGGGGTAATTCAGGTCGAGGCGAGGCTGTTTGCACTTACTAAGACATTAACTTTTCTGGATAATGCCAAAACCGAGTTCGATAATTGTTTTGTCTTACGGTGTTTTGGAGCAACAAAAAAAATGACTCGTGGAAGACACTAATTCTTTTATCTAATGGAAGAACGACAAGTATACAAAGTGGGCTTTTGAAGTCAATTTTGTTGCTCCTTGGCCTAAGATGAATAGCATTGCCCCTCAATCTGCTTCGACTGGAAAAAACTCCTTTCCTTTTTTTTGAAAGTGGAGGAAATTTATTCTTGTTGCGCAGATAAGAATGAGTGTAGCTCTAAATCGAGATGCAGCGATGACAGCTTGTGTCAGAACTACCTTGGTGGATTCGACTGCGAGTGCAAAGACCCTGGTCAGGTTAAAATCGATGTCAATGGAAGGTGCAAGCGTAAGTGTCCCCGATTAGTAAGCCTATTACAGGCTAGCTAGAAGATTGACACTGGAATAAAGTTATTATTATTATTATTGTTACAT
>NC_090876.1:45889395-45924395 GCF_036669935.1 Montipora foliosa
CGTATGCAAGGATACTTTTATAACGATAAAACTGTTCATTTTTTGAGGAGAATTAAGGTTTTGATCGTTGGAATGAAAGGGATCAAAGGCAGGTGAAGGATCCATTCCCAAGCATCCATGGGAAGATCCAAGAAAGTCGAGTTATTCCTCACCAGGACTACCCTGTGACTATTGTCAACAGAGCATGCGCCATCTGGGGTGCGAGTTGGTGCCAAGAGAAGCGACAGCATTTCGTTCAGCGGCCACGTTGAATATTTAAGCAGTAACGACTGCATCTGGGAGGGAGGCGCGGTGGTCTCATGGTTAGTGTGCTCGACTTCGGAGCGAATGGTCCGGGTTCGGGTCCTGCCCGTGGACATTGTGTTGAGTTCTTGGGCAAGACACTTTACTCCCTCGGTGCCTCTCTCCACCCAGGTGTATAAATGGGTGCCGGTGAATTTAATGCTGGGGGTAACCCTGCGATGGACTAGCATGCCATCCAGGGGGGAGTAGAAATACTCCTAGTCGCTTCATGCTACAGAAACCGGGAATAAGCTCCGGCCTGATGGGCCACTTGGCTATTAAGCTGACTTTACATAACGACTGCATCTGAGTTCGTAACGTCATCGGAATTGAAATACCCGGATTTGACCATCCAAACGATTCCAAATTCTTTGCGTATTCAAAATTTCCGCTCTGGAAAGTGGATTCAAAAAAATTGTGCATTCGCATGCCGGATTTTCCGGACACGTGTGGATGGAAGGCAAATCCGCAGAGAAAAAGTTGCCGATTAAAAAAAATCATACCAGGATAAGTGTGGATGGGACCATGGTGACATTTATCTTACCTTGCAGAAACGTGCAACTCGGTATCCTCCACTTTTGGATATATCTCGAGTTTTCCTTGACTGTTTTTTCGTAGTATTAACTTCCTCTCATGTCCGTTTATCTTTTAAGCTTGCGAGACTTTTAGCGGCACACTGACCATCAATAACAGAGAGTGAAATTTCCCCCTAAAGAACAGATCCACGGAGGATTTCTACGACATGAAGGAAGATTTTGAAACAACGGTAAGTAGTAGATATAATTGTTTCCCTCGGAAGTCTTTTCTCTCTGGCCTTTTGACGGTAAAATGTAGCCTGTGGGGTTGAAGAGCGCAAATAACCGAGGGACGTGTGGTTAACACGTTTCCATTTTCAGCGATATATATCCACAAGCCTCGATCGTAAGATGAGAAGGCTGGCTTTTTGGTAAACGAAAGCAAATGCGAATCACACCTTTTACTCGCAAGTAGATACATCATTTATTGGGGTTGCTGTTGATTTATGTTTTAGGTGAACGACGAATTAAAGAAATCCTCTGTCGCCGAGTACTATTATGGATGCAGGGTACAGGATCTCAGGTACTGGCGGAGATGCCTTGAAATGTGGATACCACTGAATGTAGATGGACCCTCCACGCCCTCAAATCCCCTAAGAACTAAAGTACATATTGTTCCCATTCAAATTTTTTTTTATCTTTTTCAAACAAAGCATTTGTTTCATTCAACAATGAATTTAAAAATCACCTCTTATCACTGTAAATGTTCAGGGCGCCGCCTTCTTCAATTCTTATGACGTGTTACGGTTGCCCCATTGTTCAGCGATGTACGAGTGCTCTTTTTGTCAAAGCAATGGGCGACAAATAAAAAGTTTTCTTTCAGGATTTTGTGTTAAAGTTGATTGGTTTAAGGTTTTCTTTTTGTAAAAGTGGAAGTCTCGTTTCATAAACTGTAGTCTTTTTGTTCTCCTTTGCGCTCTTTTGATTATAAATTAAGTGGAGCTCCACTTCTCTTTTAGCGAGCCTCAAGCCCAATCCTTTCTCTATTGAAGAGTGGTTCTTTATTCGGCTTCATAAATGTGGAGGCATCGTGTACACATGAACAATAACCTTGCAACCCCGCAGTGTCGGCTATGATAAATAGCCTACAAAAATTTGGTTTTATTAACGGAGTTGATAATGTAAATTGGCCACCGTACAGAGATTCTAAAAGCTGACGTTTAGAGCGTTAGCCCTTCGTCAGAGCGAATCCAACGTCAGCTTTTAGAATCTCTGTACGGTGGCCAATTTACATTATCAACTCCGTTGATAAAACCAAATTTTTGTATACTACTTCCCCACCGACGCAGCACCACAGTTTCGTTAGAAACTACCCCCTTCATTCATATGATAAATAGCCGTCTTGCTGGTTTGCATGTGACATCACGGTGGCCGTGTTGCATGGTAAGAACAATAACCTGTTTCTCCGCTGGGCACTAAATTTTATTATTATGCAAATTCTGTGAAAAGAAATAGTATTGTATTGCCATCCAACATGGCCGCCGTGTCACGGGGGTGCAAACTAAAGGTTGGTTTTTACTAGCGACGGAGTCGGAGTCGGAGTTGTAGTCGGAGTCGTAAGAGCGCTTATGAGCTAGTGAAAATCAAAGATCGGAGTCATAAGCGGAGTCATAAGCTGGACGGAATCGGAGTCAGAAGAATCAGAACGTTCCCATTTTCTTCTTACTCCGCTTATGACTCCATCGCTTATGATCCAGTGAAAACTGGATTGTCGGAGTCGGAAGCAGAAGCGAAAGAACCAACCAATCACAATGCTTGGAATCGAGTATTGTGATTGGTTTCTTCTTCCGCTTCTGCTCCCGACTCCGAAAATGCAGTTTTCACTGCATCATAAGCGACGGAGTCATAAGCGGAATCGGTATTCTGCTTCCGACTCCGACGGATTGATTTTCACTAAATCGTATCGCTCTGCGCTTCTGATAACTACTCCGACTCCGACTCCGTCGCTAGTGAAAACCAGCCTTAAAGGTTATGACTCCGCTTACGACTCCGCTTACGACTCCGATCTTTGATTTTCACTAGGCCATAAGCGCTCTTACGACTCCGACTCCGACTCCGTCAATAGTGAAAACCAGGCTTAAGAATACGCGAACGTCTTAAACATAATATCTCTATTTTGGCACACTTTGCATGTATTTTGTCCACAGTATACATACATACAAACTTAATTGACCGCTCCCTTCAAAATGCTGCGTGATTGTTCTTTTTCTGATGCTACTCTTTTGGACTTTCTTTTGACAGAAGTGGGAGTATTATAGTGGATTTCTTGATTTTTACAAGTCCAGACTTTGCCGGAACAATCCAGGATTTACAGGACGCACTCGTGGGCCGGGTTAATAATACAAAGCTCGGTTCTTTTACCGTAACCGCTTCCGAAGTCGCAGGTATAAGCACTTAGACCTTTAGCAGACTGTACACAGTAAAGGCGTCTGATTCTTAGTTGAAATAAGAACTGATAGAAATTTTGACCAGCGGTCTAAGGCAAAGTAGAACAGCCTGTCTTGGGGTAGTAGTGTTGTTGGACCAACGGGTATGTTTTGAAAGGGTGAGAGAAGGTGATCATCACTTGTTCACGTCACTGCTGCGCTGGCAAAAACGAAGTAACCACTTCAAAAGTCTCAGGTAAGCAGCTTTAAACCTTTGGTACACTGTGCACACTATGAATGTCTATCAAAACTAAAACTCGTAGTCTGGCGTCCCTAAAATCATCCCCAAGGGTTTTCTCTTTGGAGGGTGTGTGTTTGGCCTCCTCCGCCCAAATAGCGGCAGTGTAAAGCCTTTGTAATGAGTTTGGCAAGCATTGTCTCCTTCTTTGTACTGTACTTTAAGTAATTAATTAATTAATTTCCATTTATAGTAGCGAAATGTAATTGTTCACTAACTCTTCTTTGTTTTTAGTCGATGATTTCGACGAATGCAAAGCCCACCAAGACAATTGTGGGCATCACGCTACGTGTGTCAACAAGGAGGGATCGTTTGAATGTAAATGCAATGATGGCTTCGAAGGCGATGGCATCTCTTGCAAAGGTACGTGGGATAAAATAAACTACCGTTGGATCATGCAGTTGGTCCAGCAAGTCTTCTCGGATAAGGACTATTAACTGTAGGCCCCGTCTCAAAACGTCTCAACTCTGTGGGACGTAAAAGAATCCACACACTCTTCGTGATACCTTGGCGGGACAGGACACCCTCTGGTGTTGATATATCGTCTATTTCTCAGAGAATTAGAAAAACCGGCGCGAGACTGCATGTGTTATTTGCGGTACGTAAACCATTATCATTATCAAAAATAAATGAATAAATGAAATAATGAATTAGTGAATGTAGAAACGAATGAACGAAGCAATTTCAATTTGTTACGCCTCCACAGAAAAGGCGTTCGGCCCCAGAATCCACAGAATTTACAAATATCGGTTTTTGGAAAGAGGGGAAAACCCGAGCAACCGGAGTTCAAAAAAATCTCTCATAAAAGAGTACAGAAGCAACTAACTCGATGTACATTTGACGTCGAGTCCGAGAATTGAACCTTGGACAGAATTGTCTCGTCAACACGCATCCGTCCCTGCTCTTCTATTGCTTTAAATTGGCAAAATTAATTTTGTGCTCTTCTTCTCAATCGCACAGCTCAGACGTTTATCATCAGCTGAGTTTTTATTTCGTTGCTTTAGTCGTGCTGTCTTAGAAAACCGATGTTCCTAGTTTTTGAAAAAGGACTGACAAAGACGATCACGATTTTTGCATATCTTTAGGTCTAAAGTTAAAGCTAATAAGCTTGGAAGAAAAAGGAAAAGGAAAGGAAAGGAACTTTATTTAAGTGTCTAGTAGATTTAGCGCTGGAGCACTAATTGGGGACACTGTAAAGTGAAATTAACAATTAACACAACAAGTCAAATGTTGGTTTTTGAGGAGAGGGGAAACCGGAGTACCCGGAGAAAACCTCTCGGTGCAGAGTAGAGAACCAACAAACTCAACCCACATATGACGCCGAGTCGAGGAATCGAACCTGGGCCACATTGGTGGGAGGTGAGTGCTCTCACCACTGCTTTCAATAAATTTTCTGATGGGGCTTTCTCCCCACCGGAGCCTATATTTCTGCATCCCTCCACCTCTGATGAGCTGTTCTTTCCAAACCTCGACCGTTTATTATTCCTTAAAATATACTGATTTCGGCTTTTTAACACTTCTTCCACGCACGCGCTCGCGCGGGGCGTGCAGAGTTTTTTTTTCTATTAAACCTATTGTTTTGTGGCGCTGTCATGGCCGTTGTCGTTACTTAAGCTCCATCAGGAAGATTAAGCAAAAAAGACGCCTACGGCAACGCGACAACGCCACAAAGCAAGAATATTATTGGTTAAAAAAGGAAAAATAATCGTGCTGCACGTCCAGCACGAATTTCCGTGCATTTTTTGCCCTACTCCACAAAAAAACAACGAGAAATCACCAAATTTTAGGTTTTGACGACAGCGGGAGCATATAACAATGAATCATTCATTTTTTATTTTTCTTTAAAACCGTTCGTACCCATGCAGTTACAGGATAGTTCGCCCGTATTCTTGGGTTTCACTCACGTGATCAACAGCCATGTTTTTCAACGAAAACAAAAGAAGACGTTAGCATAATAATACCTTTCCATTCCCGGAGGGTTGGATCGGGACACCAACATGGCCGCCATTTCATTGTTTGGGGACACCAACATGGTGGCTGTGACGTCATGTGAAATCCAAGAATTGTACAACGTAAACAAGACGGAATAATCGTGAAATGCTTGCGATAGATACAAGTTACTCCCTGTTGTCAGGACGAGGTCGGAAAATAAATGTGCCAAAATGCAAAACGCACGCGCGAGGTGTGCAGAGCCATTGTTTTTGTGGCGTTTTCATCGCCGTTGCCGTCGTCCTTGCTTGAGTCCTGTGGCTCAAACCAGTCTCAACTAGGTTCGAATAGATTGTGCTAACATAATTTTTGGCATAATTTGAGAAAACTAGCATAATTTTCCCGTTTTTAATTCGCTTATTTTGATAATTGTGGAATCATTTTTGAGTTTTGACTGGCACGTTGATTCCGAAATCCCAGTTATAGGCTGACGTTGTTCGATGTTTTAGTGGTAGTTTACTGAGCCCGGATATGGGGCCTGCCGGACTAAGTTGCACGGGAACCGGAACTTCCAAAGCAAACCATGTCGGTCCCAATACCTCTCATAGGGAAGGCTACAAAATGGCGTCGGCTAAGCCATTCGAACGAAAACATTTGTATACAGCCCTCTCAGAGAAATGATATGTATAGCTTACAAGAATAAACGGTTTCTGATTACAGAAAATGCATTTTTGTACTTATTTGCAATGGTTTTTAAAAAGCATAATTTTTTTCGCTAGCATAATTTGGAAAAACGAGCATAATTTTAGCATAATTTTGACAAAAATTGAGCACTACTAAAAGCATAATATGCTGCTTTTACTAGCACAATCAATTCGAGCCTAGTTTCAGCTTTCTTAAAAAGTAAAAAGCAAAAAGTATTGACCGCTTAACAACAACGTTTCATATAACAGAAGAGTTTTGGTACATATGAAACATCAATTATTGCTTTACAAGATAAGCTCATAATTGTGACATAATTGGTTACCATAGCAGCAGGAAATCCATCCAGAAACACCCTATATTTTGTTTTCTGTTGCTTGTATCTCTAAAACGAATTAGGGGACCCCCCCCTCCCCCCCATCAAGTGATTAGCTGGCCGAGATAAAACTATTTGCAAAGTTTTAAGTAATTCTGGGTGGCCTGCCAGATGTAGAGCCACCTTAAGTTCTCGAATTTTTAAGATGGCTCAGAATTTTTTTAACTTTGTGGAGAGTTTCAGCTCAGCCTGCTAATAACTTTCCAGCAATGAAAAATGGGATCACCGAGTTCGTTTTAGAGGTACAAGCAACTGAAGACAAAATATAGGACGTTTTTAGATGAAACTCCTGTTGCTATGGCGACGCATTACGCCATTATAATGAAGTTATTGTGTTAAGCAATAATCGGTGTTTCATTTGGTATCATGACATTGCTGTCTTGGGATACAGTGTTGTAGAGTCAATCCTTCTAATAATACAATCCTTCTAATAGTACAGTTTAATGAAAGCGTTGAAAAACAAGGAGAATTAGAGAGTGCATACGTTGCCAGATGCTCAAACTTGAAAAGAGAAACCAATGCGCAGCTCAAGACACTTCCTCTTTATAAAGCTCTCTTTGTTTGGTCTCCCACGCAGCCGTTCTTTTGTGTCGTCACGCAACGACCCTCGCCATGAATGGCCGGTCGTCAGTGTGAAGAGCGTTGCGCGACGATGCAAAGAACAGCTGCTTGGAAGACTATCTCTTTATTTACTCTTGGTTTTATTCATTGACTTTGCAGGGGTTTTGACGGATGAAGGAAACTCAACAGAGGTTATTATTATCGTTTTATCTTGTTTTGTCGTCCTCTTGATCATCATCATCGGTGTGCTGGTATGTCTGTTAAGACGGAAACGAAATGCAGTACCTGAAATAACCACTGGCGATGCTCCAAGGGCAAATGCCCCTGACCTAAACACTCGCAATGATCCCTCTCTTGACCAGCACACGTCAACGCAACGACTTTACATGGAACTCTCTCCCAGACCTCCATCAGATATAAAGCCATATGCAGCTTTGCAACACAGTAACGCAAGTCATGGGTACTATAATGTGAGCTTCTCGCGAGAGGAAACACAAGCCCACGAATACGAAGAGCCACTGCCCTTTGGAGTTCAATCAGCATATGAAGAAATTATCTAGGTATGAAATGGGAGGATGGGATTGGCAGGGCAGTGGAATGGAGTGGAATCGTTTGTGGAATATTTGAACTCGAAAGGCTAGTACATGGTCGCTCATGGAGTCTGATGAATCTCTTTAACGAACAGTGGTCGGGGGTGGGTTAAATGATAATGCCACCAGAAAAAAATTCCTTAGCGATCGATAAAAAAAAAATGACGAAAAACGTCCTTTTTTAGCTGTATGAAAGGTGCTGACAATATTATTGCTGTCAAGAAACTTTTAGTGTAATTTCTGGTGTGAAATTTGCAGGAAACCTAACTATTTTCGACCTACTCAAGTCTTCGATCGTACGGTAAAAATGGCGCGAGAAAAACATTTTGGCTAAACTGTCAGGTACTGTAGCTGTTGTGTATCATTTTTGAATGGAAAACTGTTTGTCAAAAATACCTTTTTTCAAATCCTTTCCCAAAAAAAGGCTTAAGCGATGAATCTCAAAAATCCGGATTCAGATTTAATCCCAACTATCCTCCTCGAGTGTGGATACTTTGGATTCAGGATCCGTTTTTGGATTTCGACAAAAAGGCGCAAAATCCGTTTTTGGATTCAAGAATCCGTTTTCGGATTTTCCCAAAATCTTACCTAAAGCAACGTATTTGGCATTTTCGTCGACGTGGCCAGCCGGCGTCGAAGATCTTAAAGTCCTTGTTGTTAGTGTGGAATCTCGAAAAGAGGCGGCTACTTGTTATAATTTAACTTTCGCCAAGAAAGAAAGTATGAGGTTTTGTAGGCTTTGCCCAGTTGTTTAGCTGTTTATTAGGAGTGGAAGATCATAGATGCATAACAGTCTCATTTAAACGGTTTCCACATATGCCCAACATTCTTTTACCAAAAGTTGGACTGATGTTTGGGAAATGATGGAAGCAAAAACAAACAAACGCGGTTCTAATATCGGGTCATCAATGGAACCAACACTTTAATTGTGACGAACTAAGAACAAGACTCTCGCGTCCAGATTTATGGCCTTATGCACGCTTATGTTCTGCAAATGTTGAACGGACTGTTTAAACGGCTTTAAATCCAACCAACATTTTCTAGAACAAAAGAAATGTTGAATCGACGTTGAATGAAAGTTTACGTCAGTGTAACTTTGATTCAGCGGGCTTTTAACAAGCTTTCAACCATCTTGTTCCTTCAACAGCAACATTTGGTTCTACGAAGTGGTGAATGCAAGTTAAAGCAAATGTTGAAACCGTTTCAATGGGCCAAAAGAGAGATTTAACGCGTTTACGTGAAACACAAACGGAAAACGGCAGGAAGTCTGAAAATTCTCTTATTGTAAACTTCAAGTGCTTGTCTCCTTTGGGAAGCTTCTCGATGTACGGATCGGAGCAAAAGGCAAGAAACGGCTGAGCTGATAGTATTAAAAAAGTTTTTTGCCATTTTTAATTTAACGCAATTGCAAATTTCACTTCAACGTTTTCCGTTTCCCTTAAACGCGATTAAAAATCTCTCAATTGTCTTATTAAACCTTCCTCGCTTAAATGTGATGCTTAAAATGTCTAAGTATTGTTATTCAAACTTCAGCGCCATGTATGCAATGGCAACCCAGTCTCCACCCAAATAATGTATTCTGTCTACAATGGTACGTGACTGAAGCTTGTTAATGTAGAGGGTCTAGATTTTCATTTCATTATGATCGCGGGTGTTTTTGAGGGTTCCAGCTTGTTCAAGGTGTTGGTGATGCCATGTTTTCAGAAATGCACGTAATTGGATACAGGTCCAATTTTGAATCTTACATATATAGTTAAATCTATCGAACGACCTGCCTCGATTAGCTATGCTACCCGCGGGTCGCTTCATTGTTACTTGATATTTTTAAGAAAGAAAAACAGCCTCATGTATCTTAAAGGGGCTAGGTCACGTAATTTTAGGCAATTTTATCACTGATCGAATTGTCATAGTCATAGAATTAACTAAAATTTCAAAATAACTGTTCAAAACTATAGAACTCCTCTAACAAAACACAGGGAAGCCAAGAGGGGACATGGATGGACAAAACTGGAGAGGATTGAAATGGATTGAATTGGGTAAATTTGAAAAACGTCGGCCCACCTTTTTTCAAATTTATATCAGTCTACATCAAAATGTCATTTACAAAGCTGGAAAATCATTCTCAGTTGTTATGTGGCAGTGATTTTGCAAATGAAAGACTCTTGCTCTGCCAATTTGAAGTTTAGAGCTCATAATTAACAAAATTAAACAAAATTACCTCAAATAGCGTGACCTAGACCCCTTTAAGCTAAAAGCAATGCTAACCTTTCCTAATTGTTAGGAAAGGCTTAGACTTGAAGGGACACTGTGTTGGATGTCAAAATCTAGACACACATTGAACAACCCCCAAGCGCATCCGCGATCATAATGAAATGAAAATATAGACACTCTACATTAACAGGTTTCAGTTACCATTGTAGACCGTATACATTATTTGGGGGGAGATTGGGTTGGCAATGGGTCTATTGTTTCACTACCCAAGATATTTTTGTCGTCGTCACTGAAGTAGATCTTTAAGTCCCTAATAGTGTAGCTACAGCTGAAGGCTCAGTGTTTTTTTTTTCTAGTCTTCAAAAGAACCAAGGAAGACTAACAAATTGCTTGAACGTTCCTTATCAAATGTTCAATGATAACAAGATAAAGATAAACTAAAGTAAATAATATGATAAGTAATGAAAACAAACACTTAGCCTTCAGTGAGCCTTTGACGTCATTTTCTCCTCGATCCAGCTCTCTCAAGAACATAATGTTAGTAATGGCGGACCATTAAATAGAAAAATTACAGTTAAAATAAAGAGGTGTCTTTTTGAAATCAAGGCTTAAAACGTGGGTCAGTTAGTGTTTTGTTAACATAGTTTTGAAATCCAAAGAAAAATATGAATTGATTTTTTGGTCACAGGGGCACTTTAAGGATTTTGCTACACGATTCAACTGATCTATCAGTTTGTGATGGTAATATAATGCTGATTTCATACACATGTATCAAAACAAGGGATTATAACTGGAGAGATGACCAAGTTTAACAAGTCAATTTGTTTGTACCACGATGCCTCTATAAACAAACTCGTACATGTACGTTAATGCCACAAATTGTAAACAAGGACGTCAGGTATGATTCCCCTCTTCACTGTTTAAGGCGAGTCCAAGAAATAAGCCTTATAATACATAAACATTTGTTTTGATTCATAGAAAAGTAAAAGCTGCGCTTAGCCCCGCTTTTAAAAAGAGGCTGACGTCAGTGTTTCGCTATCAATCACGTGATCAGCCGCCATGTTTTTTAAAAACCGACACAATCGAAAACCTTTTGCATACGAAGACAGTCCAATTCCCGGTCAATTACGTTGGAAAACAAACATGGCCGCGCGAGATCACAAGTAAATCAAGGTTTCTCGTGAGTCTGTTGCTTTAAATCGCAAAACAAACCTATTGTGTGCCATCCACAGCTCTTGTTTCCTGTGAACATCTGCGTGGTCTATGCGAGATGCATCGCCAAAATATGGAAGCTGATGTAAAAAAAATATATTCAAAAATGCTCAATTAAACTGGAATCTGTGGTAGTCTTGTATTTCATACTCTACACTACACCATTGTGACTCCACATCTCTCGACAATAGAACAAAAAATCTCCGTGACAAAGTGAGATGAAACTGATATAATTTTTACAGGAACTATAGCACTATAACATGTGGGTTGCCAAGAGATTCTCGGCGACAAACATCAATTCGAGCTATCGACAACTCTTGTCATCTCACCTTGTACACAAATCTTTGAGTTCCTCTCTGCCTGTGTCCCAGGCCCCCACCGAGTCTCCCTGGAAGCCATGATGGTGTCGTCCCAGCTCGCACGCGATCAACAAGTATCTGATAAACGGAACGGTTTTGCACAGAAAATTCAAACAACGGGTCCCCAAGTGCCAGCCGGTGCAAAGTTATGACAGTGCTGGAAATAATTTTTCTTTATTCAGAGGACATATGTCCGTTCAAATCTTCCTTTTGGTCGGACATTTGACAAATTGGACCGGACATAAGTTATTGACTGACAACACCTTGAAGAAGAGAACTCAAGATGTGCTGGTGACATGTTCGGTCATCGTGTCCGATCATAATGTGAAATTGGCCGGACATTTTCAAAATTTGGTCGGACAATGTCCGATGACCGACTATTATTTCCAGCACTGTATGATAATAAGCTTGTTAAGTTCTTTATGCCCGAGTTGTACCATTCGCAAAAGCGGGACTTTTTTATTCTTCAACATAATCAGCGACACGATAAATTATAATTTAAGTTGACTGTCAGTGTTGTCTGTGCCTGTGTATTTCCCTGTCACTGTCTGTCGGGCTTACTGTCTCTGGGACAGTCAGTTTGCCTGTGAGTAGGTCAGTCTTTCAGTGAGACTGTCTGTCTGTCCGTCTGTCGTTCTTGCTGTCTATCTAAGGTGGCAGTACACCTCTTAAGTAATTCACTTTCCACCGACAAAACTAAAATCTATCTTTTCTAACAAACTAACTTAAAGTAGTTTAAAAATTTACTTTTGATTTAAACGTGAAAGTTCATTCCCAACCCACTGAACACTGATCACAGTTTTCAAAGAAAACTCTTCTCATGATTTAGTCACTTGCTGCTGCTAAGGACGGACTGTCGAAAGTAATTACGCGATTGCAGTTACTACGCTTAGTGATTGGTTTAACTAAGAATCTCGCGCCAGTTTGTCAACCAATGAAAAGGGAAACCAAAACCAAGATCGTGACTTGCACGTGCCATTTTTCCCGCGCTATGTGCAGCTGCTGTGATTGGTCGAAGTAATTACTTTGGTATTTGCTGCAAGACACTCAATTGAAAACCGCTCTAATATGCAGTTGTATTTGGTCCTCTTAAATCAGAAATCCTCGTACCTTTCGTCCATCAATCACAAGGT
The DNA here is from genome assembly GCF_036669935.1 of Montipora foliosa. NCBI lineage: Eukaryota > Metazoa > Cnidaria > Anthozoa > Scleractinia > Acroporidae > Montipora > Montipora foliosa. The sequence goes on from NC_090876.1 coordinate 45,901,990, forward strand.
CTTCTTCTCTTGTTTCACGCAAAACCCTCTTGGTCTCACTACTGTCTGAAAACTAAATCAGTTGTGTGCATTTACAATGTATGTATTGTTCGACCAGTATTAGTTTTACCAAATTTTCAGGCGTTAGACGCTTCAATCATTTTTCCTTTACCTCAATAAAAGCATAGCCTTTTGATTTTCCTGTTATTGTATCAGTTACAATACGAAGACTTTTAATTGTCCCATACCTGTGCCAAATAAAAACAACATCTTGGGTAAGTTGCTGGTAGTGATATAACATTTAGTTTTTACCAAAACTCTTAACAAAATATACTCGAAACATTTTCTTCAAGTAAATTCCTCGAGAGTACCAGTATTTACATTGTGCATAATTTAATTTTAAATATAAATACATATTTTTGAACTGACCTTTCAAAGACACTAGACAGAGTCTCTTCTGTTGTATTGAAGTCCTTGTAAAAAAAAAATGAAACGTCTCATTAATTTCTTCGCGGATTACACAGTAAGGTAGTTTCCTATTTATAGAAGTCCGTTTTGTTCTTCTTTAAAATGCCAGGTCGTTGGCCAACGGGCCTTAATCACACGGCAGCCATGTTGAGTCTCGAGGGATTGAAAACTTTTGTTTTGCCCCAACGAAACTCGTTCCCAAACATTTCAACTCGAGGCTCCGGGTACGAAATCTATTGTCTATGGCCAATATGGCCGCCGATCGAGTCACGGGCCAGGGGCCCGTTTCTCGAAAGTCCCGAAAACTTTTCGGGCGCAAAAAGCCATTTGTCAAACTGCCAACCGCTTGTTCAGGATAGCCGAGCTTTTAACAAGTTTTCAAGGTAGTAAAAAGCAAACTGACTGTGAAGTTTGTCGACTTAAATCCTCTCCGTTCATAAGATACAGAGGAAATTGTGACACCCGAAAATGGCCAGAAAAGTATCGGGACTTTCGAGAAACGAGCCAAGGCGTCACATGTGGGTTGAGTTTGTCGGGTCTCTACTCTGCTCCGTGAGGTTTTTCTCCCGCTGATTTGATTTGCTCTTCTTCAACTAAATTTTATCTGTAGTATCCTGAATTAGTGAAGCACTAGTGCTCAGCGACATAAGGTTGAGACGTCTTTGAAGTCATCGTCATCGTCATCATCATCAACGCCATCGTCATGATCATGGTCGTTGTCACATACATACATCTTTATTTACAATGCAGGTTAAATGTGTTGGCAAGACCGAAGTCCTGATGTGGACCTGCCTAACTACAGCTAATTAAATACAATCACATTAAAATATAAAAATAAATTTAGGAAAACAAAGTGTAAGTTTCTTCTTAATTACAATGAATTCAGATAAATTAAATACAAAACATAGATAATAAATTCGTATCTAAAAATATAAAAAGTCATCATTTTTCATAGAACCACAGCAGGAACCTCTAGCAAAATTTATACCATTTAGAAGATGTTTGTTAGCCTTAAGTCCAATCTTAAACGATCTTACGTTTGCACATTCCTTGACATGATGTGGAAGAAGATTCTATGCCAAGGAAGCCCTGTGTTTAAAAGAAGACCTGCCAATTTCAGATCTTGGTCTTGGTACTTCTAAATTTAGAGAATTCCTTAAGCTGTAATTTGTTTTTACCTTAGAAATTAAAATGTTTAGATCTTCCGTATTTAAACTATGATAAGATTGATAGGTCAGAACCAGCAGTCTCTTAACATAATACAAAGAAATGGGATTCCATTGCCTCAATTTCTTGATCTCATCTGCTGAAGAGGTCATAGGTAGCTTACAAACAACCCTAATTGCTCTCATATGAATACGTTGAATATCCTCCATAAGTGACGGGGAAACAGAACCCCAGACAACAATATTATGTACTACACTAGGAATAATTGAGTTAAAATAAATAGATTCCAAGGTGGACTGAGGCAGGAATTTGATTCGTTTCAGAACAGCCAATTTCTTATTAAATAAACTACAAACATTTCTAATGTGATCCTGCCAAGATAACTTATTGTCAATAGTTAAGCCGAGACACTTAGATGACGACTTGAACTCGACGGTCTTGGTGCCGTATCTTACAGCTGGCAGAGGGCCTATAAAGATTGATCTAGATACTATCATTGCCTCAGTCTTTGATTCATGAGCAATTAGTCTATTGGCTGCACACCACATGTGTAGCTGAGATAGAATATATTGAAGTGAAGAGATGACCATACCTGTATCCTTACCAATAGTATAAACTGTGGTGTCATCAGCAAACATATAGAGATTACCATAAGATATAAATTCTGGCAAGTCATTAACATATATTGAGAACAATCTAGGCCCCAGGATGGACCCTTGGGGCACTCCATACTTCACAGGTTGAAGGGCAGATTTCTTTCCAGAGATCTGGACAAACTGATTTCGGTTTGACAAATAGTTGGCAAGCCAAGAAAAAAGAGAACCCGATATTCTAGTGGCTTTCAGTTTTTCTAACAGGATTGAATGGTTTACAGAGTCAAAAGCTTTGCGGAAGTCAACAAATAGTACTCCCACTACCAGACCTTGATCCAGAGCTGACTTCCAAGTTTCTGTCATATGAAGCAAGAGACCCTCAGTTGAACGATTTTTTCTGAAACCCCACTGATTACGGCTTAATAAGTTGTGGGACTGTAAATGGTCATTTATGGAATTGCAAACCACAGCCTCAAGAATTTTTCCAGGTATACTAAGCAGAGAAATCGGTCTGTAATTGTTCACGTCACATGGTTTGCCTTTCTTGAACACAGGAGTGACACGAGATAGTTTCCAATCACGTGGGAAGGAGGCACTAGTCAACCTATTTTTTTTAAAGTGGAAGTAAGCTATGGGTAACTAATTCAGACGATGCCAAGAAAAGGTCCCTAGGTGAGACCAAATCTGGACCCGTGGCCTTCTTAGGATTTAATGCCTTCTGGGTATTACTCTTGACTAACTCCCAATTAAAATCAGTGGAATCTTTAGTAGGAGTAATCCTAGTAACAAAAGTAGATAGTGTTGACTTGTCTAAAGGATTTAACTTTGTTGTCAGGCTTTCAGTAACATTGATGAAAAAATCATTCAAATGATCTGCTTTCATTTGATCATCAGTTAATAGTTTGTTATTGTAATCCATAACTGGACCAAACTTGGATACTTTATTTTTCCTTAGCACCTGGTTAGTCAGCCTCCAGAATTCTTTAGGATTGGTTGATTTGTTAAATTGATCTTTCCAGTAAGCCGTTTCAGCCTTCTTTAACAGATTTTTTACCTCATTTCTTTTCTCTCTATACTGGCTCCATTTAACTGGATCTCCAGAGGTTTTAGCCTCATTTAAGAGCTTAAATCTTTTGTTCATTTCTTTCCTAATGGAAGAATTAATCCATGGGAGGGAATTAGGTCTGATCATTGCTTTCCTAGATGGTAAATGGTGATCCATAATATCCTTGTATAGGTAGTTCCAGACGAAGTGGCAATCATCAATATCATCAAACAAACTCACAAGGTGCCAAGGAGCATGCTCGAAATCTGTTTTAAGTTGTTTTTTATCCACTTGTTTATATTTCTTTGTTGAAATCACCAGTGGCTTAGGATTGTGTCTAGCCATTTTAAAAACAGCAAAAATCAGATGGTGGCCAAGTCAATGGAACCAGATGTTTGAATTTTCGCCGGCTGAGTTGTCACTATGAGATCAATAAGAGACTTAGATTCGAATGTTGTGCGTGTAGGGCTGTTGATGATGTTCTTCAGACCAAAACTGCACAAAATCCTTTTAAAACGTTTCCCGAGATGGGATTCATTTGAATCTGGACTGGGAGTCATGTTACAGTTAAAGTCGCCTACCATTCATCCAGATCTCTGAGATTCGATTTCTAAAAACATCAAAAAAGGAACAATCAGTTGGAGGTCTATAAATACAGCCAACCAGAAAAGACTGTGATCTCATAGTGACATTCAACCAAGTGGCTTCCAAATTAGGGTGGTCCCATGTGGTAACTTGATGAGCAAGAAGACTTTCTTTGTAGTAGATTAAGACACCACCGCCATGGTTGTTACGGTCATTTCTCACTATGTGGAAGCCGGGAATCCTGATCCAATTGTCAGTTATGCTCTCATTTAGGTGGGTCTCTGTAATGCCAAGAATATCAAAATTGACAACCTCCAATAATAGCTGGACCTCCGGAAGTTTATTAACCAGGCCATTGATGTTTAAATGGCGGATTTTAAGATTTTCATCTCCCACCAATTGTCGAAGAGAACTCAATGGATCTATAAGCTCCTGGATATCAATTTCTGTAGTTTCGTTGGTAGCGGGAATACGGAGTCGAGAATCGATGAGGGTTTGCACTATCTGAAGACAGGGAGGACAGACCCAGTCAAAAGAAACCATACTTTGAAAAACTTTAAAATCCCTCGGCTTGACTTGACCACATTTAATGTAGCACCACTTGCGGCACTGATCACAATTAACAGCTCGGTGATTCCGAGCAACAGTCTTGGAGCAAACGGAATATTTGGAAGCATTCGAGACAGGACCAGGATTAGGGGAAACATCACCACTAACAAGGAGACGAGCCTGCTGAAAACAGCTATCAGAATTTGCGTAATAGCGAATCCTTGACTGTAAGAAACCTCTTCCACTTGTCGCTGTAGCAAAATGGCGGATTTGTAATCACGGCGCGGAATGCTTGTAATTTGCTGAAACTGCACAAGTGAAAAGGTCAAACTTTGCAAAATGAAATGGTGGAGCCCTTGGAAAGCAGGAAAAATCATTTTCTTCTCGAAAGAGCAAAAGGTAAGCAGCTAAAAGCAACAGAAAGCGAGAGCAGTGAAATTCACGACCGCACGCCATGATGTCCGCTGACGTCTTCGTCTTCGTCTTCATCTTCGTCTTCGTCATAGTCATCGTCTTCGTCGTCGTCTGATTTCAAGTGCTGTCTCCAGAAGGCAGCATTGATCCCTTCTTTCTCTTCGTCTTCGTTTTCGTCTTCGTCTTCGTCTTCGTCGTCGTCTTCGTCATCGTCTTCGTGGTCGTCTCTTTTTCTTCCCCTACGTCTTCGTTTTCGTCTTCGTCGCCGTCTTCGTCTTCGTCTTCGTCGTCGTCTTCTTCCTTCCCTTCGTCTTCGTTTTCGTCTTCGTCATCATTATCATCATCATTCCTACAACTACTTCTGTGACTGCTGAACCATACTCTCGTTTAAACGAAACGCTAAAAATCAACCGTTACGAAAACGAAACACAATTTAAGCAAAACGATTTGGGACGCGTTAGCAAGTGGGCATAAGCAAAGCAACTAGTTGGCAAAAGGAGCAGTTACTAATAATAACCTTGAGTTGTAACCGTCAGAAAAGTGTGAAGACGAATCGGGAATAGTGAAACTAAAGGCCGAATGAGAACTTTTGTTTTGTATCGATCACTGACTTACCAGTCTCCCAATAAAGATGGTGCTGTGTGGATCACTTTTAATTTTGTCATCTGTACTTGGATCGTCTTAGAAGGAAAAAAAACAGAACAAAAGAGCTTTTAATGTCAAGTGGCATTGAAAGCAAAGGAAAGATTTAAAACAATAGCCAAGGACCAAACAAGGAGGCAAGGGACTTGATTTAAAGGATGAGCCCCAAAACAGAAGGTCCTCCGTGATAAAAGAGAACGATACTTAAACAGGAAAACATACATGTACGGCAAACAGGCAGACAATAGACCAAATCAGCTAACTCACTGTTGTACTCAATTCAAACCCTTCTGGAATAAAACGTTTAGTTCCTGGTATTTCCATGCGATATCATTTAAATATGAATGCTACAGTACATTATAATGCAAATACAATACACAAAGAATCTTGGGAGATTTGAATAATTGGATATATAATAGGATATTTAAAAAATCGAAAGTGGTCAACGTTGTCTATACTCTTATCGACAACGATATTCGTCATCACAGTGGTCAAAATGTTGTGGACTCACGAGGCGCAACGCCAAAGAAAGTTTCTATTTTAGAGCGTGACCAAAATCATGACTCAAAGACAGAGCAATTGTGGTAAAAATCATAATGGAAAGGTGGAGTGACATGTAGAAAACAGCAAAACAAAGAGCAGTCATTTGCCTCCGTTGGTTGAATGTGGGACCACAGTGCAGGAGGTTGAGAGTTCCACTCTGACCAGACCAAACCACAGGGTCTAACAGAAGAAAGAGCTGCCATTGTAATGACATCTTCAAATACTTAGAATATCATGTCTTCTTGGACAAGGATGATAAATAAGGACAAACAGATGGATATGTAGTCAGAGAGATTAAATGCAGGGAACAGATTCATGAATTTTGGCTCAGTGGAGCAAAGGTGTAATGACTCACATTTGGCCTTGTTGGTGATAATCCATCTGCGAGACTTTTTTCTCTTATGTTTGTGCTTTTTCCTGACTAGCAACCCCTGGGTTGAGGCAATCAATGAAAAAGGTCAAAATGATTCAAAGTAGCAAGAGTTAGATGTACATATACCGTAGCATGCAAATCTGAGATTTAATTTATACTCAAATCAACTCAACTTACTATAATTAATTTCTTTGGCCTATTCTCATTCAACACTAAGAACATACAGTATCCCAACCAAGTTATGAATACAGACAATGTTAATTGATTGCCACATGCCTACACATTGCCACGTATTCTATTATTCCCTGAGGCTCACTGAATTCTTCCTCATTTAGCATTTAACGCTTTGTTTATAAGTTCATCTGATATTGTGTCTTAACAAAGGTCGGAGTAGTATCTGTTACATTGACTTGCCTGCTGACTTACCTGCTGTGTAGCCCTTTTGGAAACAAGTCACTGCATACCTGCAGTAATCCACAGAATCAAGTTATGCTTGTCTGACTTTTAATTAGTCAGTGTGATCTACTGTTCACTCCTTCATTGAACAGTAATTGTTTAAAGTTGGGCTCAATTTCATCCACTCATTGTCAAGTTACAGTTCACATGGCAACCATGTGTACAATCAGTCCTAGTTTGTAGATTAACTCCAGTTTGGAATTGAAAGTACATTCCCGAAACAAAGTTACAGTCTGAACTGTAACTTTGTAAAGTTAATTTAAATTCAGCCACTGTCTTTTGTCAGTCTACTCAGAAACTGATTTCAAAAACTAAAGGGTGCCTGGTAATGGAGCCTGACGCAGGTATTTCAGTTCACCATATTTCCATAAAGCCCCCATTGCATCACATGACCAATCCTCACAAGGTTCCTCTGCTCAAACACATGTGCTTTGATTGTTGAGCGAACAGACTTGGTGAGTACAGGCAAGAAATGATCTTAACGAAAAGCACATTCCACATTTACAGTGGTTTCTACATGTATGATTTGTTTGCTAAAATGGGAAGAAGTTCATGCGAAACATGATTGATTTCTTCCACATATTTCAGACAAGTTTTAACAGGAGCAAAATAGGGTAAAACAAATCAATCAGGGCCTGGCTGTTCAAAAGCCGGTTAACTTAATCCAGCATTAGCATAACTTTGGTTTAATTTTTTTCAACTTTTGGCTAAAACTTTCTTTTGCTTATTTTTGTTTTTCAAGATTGACTTCCTCTAAAGTAAAATTCTGCCAAACATCAGCATTAAACAGCTTTTGAACAACCAGACCCTAGGCTCATTAACTTTTTCTTAAAGTCTTAAGTTTCTTTCTTTGCCAAATTGTTTTAAGTTAAAACACAAAATCAATCTCTTATCTCAAACACTGGTAGTGTGATTGTATCAACAAAAAATGATTGTGCATTTTCCTATGGTACAATTCATCCAAACCTGAGAATTCCTAGTGCTCTCTGAAGTGTCTGCAATATTATTTACTCCACCAACACATTCAGGAAAAGAATGATAATTTTCAAACTGAGACACCCTAAATTAAAATAAATTGGACAAAAGCATCAAAACATAAATCCCCAACATTTGACAAAATTAGTAGCTGTACAGCTTAAGCTATAAACGCACAGAGTGTGGCTAACATAATAAGCCAGCGAGCCATAAAAGGAACAGGTCGATATATAATAGCACCAAAAAAACCATCATCACATTTTTTGGTAAAATGATTTGAAATGCAAAGGGAAATTGCACAACTCATATTGAGTTCTCAACACCCTGACTTCCACTCACTGCATTCTCAATTAATTTCTTAAAAGGGAGAAGTGATCCTCACACTTATTTGGAAAATTAAGGGGTGATTATCTCTTAAAGACACCTGAAAAATCCAGGTGTCTTCAACAGGATTCAAACCCATGACCTCTGTGATGCCGCTGCAATGCATCACAGAGGTGCGAGGATCACTCCTCCCTTTCGTCTATGACCTTCACTTCAATAATACATTATTTTGTTTCATTCAAGCAAATTTGTACTGAAAAAAACAAAGCACAAACAAGGTGTGATAATTAGATAATACCATTGTTTTTACAGGCAGCATATTTTTTTAAAAATCTTTAATAATTCTGGTGTCACTCAGAGTGTCACTAAATGTTTCTATTTTGCATGTTCGTCAGACCCAGTGTTCAACACAGTTTCACTACGAGGTAGAATTAAACTACTGGAGGGTAATGTGAGGTGCTATTTCCTACCCGTGTAAACAATGTGAGCAATAGCCCAACTAATGGAATTGGGCCCACTTAAAGGGGCTAGGTCACGCAATTTTAGGCAATTTCAGCACTGATCGAATGGTCATAGAATCAACTAAAATATCCAAATAACTGTTCAAAACTATAGAAGAGCTCTAACAAAACACAGGGAAGCCAAGATGGGACATGGATGGACAAAACTGGAGAGGATTAAAATGGATTGAATTTGGGTAAATTTGAAAAACGTCGGCCCACCTTTTTTCAAATTTATATCAGTCTATATCAAAATGTTATTTACAAAGCTGGAAAATCATTCTCAGTTGTTATGTGGCCGTGATTTTGCAAATGAAAGACTCTTGCTCTGCCAATTTGACATTTAGAACTCATAATTAACAAAATTAAACAAAATTACCTAAAATGGCGTGACCTAGCCCCTTTAAGAGGACAGAGAAAAACTCTGACCAGGGTGGCAATTGAACCCACGACCTTCACGTTGGATCCCCGCTGCCGTACCGATTGAGCCACAAGGTCAGACGGGAGCAGGTCAATGGGAATTTAAAATGTCCATTTCACAGCAATGAATATGTACAAGTACAAGAAATGGTTATGTTTTTGCAAACGTTGGCTGTGTAGCACTTATATTTCAACATAATTAACTAATGGCTAGAAAATAGCACTTCACATTACCCTCCCAGCGTTCGAAATTGCGCCCTCCTGGTTGCAATGTGACAAAAAATTGAGTACTGGTGACCAGAATTTCACAACTGGTCGCCAGTGGGCAACCTACTATTAAGTTCAGAGCCATTTGCCAACAGGTGTCTTACCTTTTATCCTGCCGATGTTTTTGAAATAAAAAATGAAAGAAGCGGTTTCTCATAAAATAGTTTATGTATTGTGCGCCAAAACACAATGACTCAGTAAAGAGATGCAAGGGACTGGTATGAGGAATGTAGCACGGTAACAACATGGCGGCTTGAGTGCGACAGGACATGACTGGTCACAGGAAAAAATAACAGATTCCCATTTTTGGCTATTTTAGGGTATTTAATAAAGAATACCAACAAAAATCCCAAAATTTGGAAGAGTGAGACAAGTCCCAATCAGGGAACTTGGTTGGGAATTCCCTGGTTGGGACTTGTCTCACTTTGCCAAATTTGGGATTTTTATTGGTATTCTTCAAAATACCCTAAAATATCCAAAAATGGGAATCTGTTATTTTTTCCTGTGGGTGTTTCCGTGGCTGAAATTTTCAACGAACTAAGGGGCTGATGGATTTCTTCATTACATTCGAGGTCAGATACATTTGTCTCCAAAATGTCCACTTTTAAAAGCGAAAAATAATGCTTGACACCTACACAAGACCGCGCAGTTGTTGCTTTCTGGTATTCATAAAAAAGTTCAAAACGTGCATTTTCGGGTGAAAATTTTTGGCGACCACAATTTGCCATCTGGGGACTGAAAAATTTTATCTCGTCGCCAGTTGGCGCCTATACAAAAATTTTAATTTCGGACCCTGCCTCCAATAGTTAATTCTGTTGAATTATGAGCGCTACACGGCCAACGTTTGCAAAAAACGCAACCCTTCGTATTATTTAGGTAGTCCGTTTGAGTAGTCCATGGACTTGGTCAATCGGGGTCACTGAAATCTACTCACCCCTAACAAACTGTCGTAAAAAGACATAATGAGTAAATGCCAATGAAACAAACACATTGAATGCAGTCAGTCAGATCCTCTAAGGAGACTATCAAAATAACGTCGATTTAGCTAAAATTGTGAAATTATCGTTCTCTCATTGAATCGATCCGATCGCACAGATGAGGCTAAAATATACAATCTGCCCCCCTAAAGATGAGGCACCAATACTTAAACTAACCATGGACCAACACCCCTACACCAGACCGTAAATTGCGTGGATTTTTCCGTCCTCTCCATGTTATCTCAAATTTGCTGCCATTTTGGATAATCCTCGTTACCAGTCTTAAAGGAGGTTTTTCGTGTAGTTTTAAATGAATAGAAAAAAGGCCGACGTAATTTGCACATCACCTGGAATGTGTCATGCAGTTGTCATACATTACGTAACTCTCTTTTTTCCCGCCAACTCAGTCACGTGTTGAGTAGCTCGTAGGTCAACGACTTTGTTTCGGAGAAAATGACAGTGGAAAAATGCCTTAATTTCGATAAATCGATAGTCATAACGAGATGTGGCCTCATCTGCTCAACCATCGAAAATCATAAAAATAAACTCTTGGAACAGTTTATTTTTTGATTTTTTTTTTTTTCTAAGGTTAGAGTGAAGGTTTGCGCGCATAGGTTTTTAGGAGTGGGATTTTTAGATAATTTCATGCCGCTAGGGATATCGTAAACAGAAGTGAACAGAAGTGTCCATCTTGAACGAGCGTTTTCGTAAGCGCTACCCGTTGCAACCACTTCCGGAATTCGATGGCACGTGGAAAGAAAATTTTAAAAAAGACAGCTTCTTACAGTGTGATTTTTTTTCCTTTCATCATATTTTGTAGATAGTAGATAGAGTAAGTGATTCATAATTTTAAAAAAAGGGGGTCTCCGATGATCCAAACGAGTAAAATCGATGTGGTGTTGAAAAGATCTTGGAAAATTTCGTTTCTCACCATTTTGCGCGATCTGTCGGGGAAGGACTGGAACTCACGAAAGGATCGATCGTTGGGGGGTGAAAAGTTCTGATAAAACAAATAGCAACAAAGTAGGTGTCATCTTCATTTGGTTATTGTTTTGGATCATATCTCTCTATTGCCGTCATGCTCATCTTCTGGAGCGCGGTTTTTGTGAAGTTTAATCGTTGGCTGTTTCCTCTTAGGTCCGCACTATTCAAGTGGACGAGGAAGAAAATATAATTCTGCTCCATTTTCATGAAAGTAAAGAAAAAGAACTTTAAAAACATGCATTCATTTTGAACTAAAGTTGGAAGGGTAATAAAAACATTAAAAAAAAACAGCCGCATTAAATTTACGTAACGGTTCGTCCGCAAGTTTTTCAAACTTTCAGCTACTACTCGATCAGCTCCCTTTTCCAGAGCTCTTCTACCCTCCCGCTCTTTTCTCTTTAAAATTTCATAATGAATTGGAAATAAATGTGCCATTTTCTTGCCAGCCTGGAATTTTTTTCCCCAGCGTTTTTGTCGCCATGTTATCTTAACTAATGCTTGAAGTACTGGGGACATATTACAGTCGCATTACCTACGCAGTAACGTTGCGCACAAATAATTTGTGTGCACGTCCTTAACTTCAGCCAGTTTGGAAAATACTTACCACGTGACGAATTTGGCGGGGGGAAAAGATAGTTGCGTGACGCTTTGACACATTAATTCCAGGTGATGCGATAAAAGCCAGGAAAAGGAAATGAACTTTATTTAAGTACCTACATGGTGTTTCAAAAGTTTGTTCCGATATTTTGTTCGCTTATATTTCAGTATTATTATTATAACTATCTCTTGGAAAATTAAGTATGCCATTCCTTATTGATTTTACATCGAGTATCTTAAATATTAGTAACCAGAATGGCCTCCTTCATTTTTTATGATATTTTCTAAGGGGTGGTGCAGAATAACGCCGGAGCTCCTAAAGCCTGTCGACAGTTGGCATTTCTTCGCCCGAACCGTAGTCGCCTTAATTCTCAGCTCGCCCAGTGTTTCAGGGGCTGGATCTTTGTACGTTGTCTCGTCAATGATTTTCAATTCAGGTGAGTATGCCGGCAAGTCGTCCATTGGTATCAAAGTTTGGCAAATTCTTCTGACACCACGTCTGATCCGCCTTTGAAGTGTGCGCCAACGCTCCGTCCTGTACAAAGGTCATTGCCTTCTTTGAGATAAACAGCTTTCTTTTCGTCGGTCCGTCTGTAACGTGCCGCCTTGAGGTTAACGGTTTCACTTCTGTTTTCTACAATTTCTTTGATTCAGTACTTGGAGGTTGAGGTCTGGCCACTGGGTAAGATGTGTAACTTCGTCAGACCACGACCTGTCATTCCTCCCCACACCATCACCTTCGCACTTTGTTTCACCTGAGTATGTCCCGAGAACGTCCCACTCCTGAGGGCCCAATACGATGTTGTTTTCTGGATTCGGGTGATGAACTAGATACTTAAGACACTCATCGGTAAATAAGAAGTTCTCCCAATCCTCTGTCGTGAGCTTAGAATATTTTCTAGCAAATTTCAAACGAGGCCTTCTTTGCCCCTCTCTTAAAAGTGGTATCTTCTTTCGCTTGAAAGCTTTCCACCCTTTGTTGGTCAATCTCTATAGACCTCTTTCATAATGGCGGCCAAATAAAATATTCTTTTGTTTTAATGCTAATAAGCCCTACTAGCCTCGCTACGACAAGCACTTCTCAAAAGAATGTTTGTTTCAAAATGAGGGCAGTAGGTCTAATTAACATTAAAACAAAAGAATGAAAAAGTGGTCGCCATTTAAGAAAGTAGTCTATACCGTTGTTCTGGAAACGTTGATATTGTGATGTTGAAGTTCTTTAGCAATCTTTCTTGTTGAATTATTACGTTTATACTTAGCTTTCGTGATCATATTTCTAGCATAGTTTGTGAAAACAGACGGCCGTCCGCTCCTTGGTTTGTCCTCGAAGGACTTTCTTTATGACCGCTTGTTCTTGACCCATCGTTCTTTTTTTAAAACAATTTGGTAATTTCTTCGACTGAATGGCCAAATGACCGCAAAATAGCTGCCTGAGCTCTAGCACAAACATTGACTGCATGACAGTGACTGTGATTTCCGTGAAGGGCAGAGAAAAGCAAAAAAAAAAAGGCAATAAATACGAAAACAGACAATGTGCGGGAAAAATAAGACGAGACATAGCACGCGCCCTTGCACATTCGGCGTGAAAATTCAAAAGTATTGTCATTTATTCAAATGTTAAATTGAAATTGCTTCGAACAATTATTAAGATAAATTTGTTAACTGAATCAGTTTCAGTTTGCCAAAAGATACATTTACGTCTTGAGACAAAATGCAATTTTTAATCCGACCGAATTTTTGAAACACCCTGTAGTCGTTCTTGCGCTGGAGTAGTATTTGGGGACACTATAAACTGAAATTAACGATTAACTCAAATCAAGTCAAATGTGGGTATTTTGGAGGAGAGGAGAAAACCGGCGTACTCGGAGAAAAACCACTCGGTGCACAATAGAGAACCAACAAACTCAACCCATATATGATGTCGAGTCTGGGAATCGAACCCGGGCCACATTGGTGGGAGGCGAGTGCTCTCACCAATGCGCAATCCCTGCACCCCACAAAGAAATGGTGACTCGAATCGCACAATAAAGCACTGAGCCACGAAGTCAACAAGCTTGTCGCACACAGGACCAAAAGATATCTCATAAACTTTAAGTGGGAAAAGATGATAACCAAGCCAATCCCAATGAATTATCAAGCTCACAGAAGTTTTTTAAAAATATCAAGAGCCTTTCTTAGGGCGTTCCTTAAAACAAGTAACTTTCCCTTCTATTCCCTCCTCCACCTTTCAACTCACGGGTGTTTCAACTGAAAGGCTGGTAACTCTGCATTTATTAAAATAGAAAAAAAAAAATTTTATCAAAGACCTCGTTCGATCCTGGTTTATGGCACATCGGAGAAAATGAAGCTCCCCACTGTTACGTAAATGGAGGGCCAAGGATTCTAAAATGTCAAGAGACTTTCATCCAGCCATGACTAACACACATTGTATAGAGTTAGGCAACTGGAAACTTGTGCAATTTAAATGCAAATCACTGCCTGATATTGGGTGTAGAAATCTACATGTCTTCGGTGGTGCATAAAAGTATGAAGCTGAATAATGAACACGAAGGAACAATAGTCCTTTGCCGTAAGACTTAAAGGAAAGGCATCCCTCAGTTTGATTTAGAAGAAAACTGAGTGACATTTTTGTTCCTGTTACTAATTGTGAATAGAGCTGAGATCATGGATTTGCAGTGCGGGTTCATTTCCGCGGCCACCGTGCCCTTTCACAAGCAAACTTAAAATCGAAAGTACGGATTTTGTTCTCATGTACGGAATACGACAAAACAGAAGAACAGAGTGACGGGCCCATTCAAGGTAATCATTATTCACGGTGAATTTACAATTTTAACCAGTAATGAGGCAGTACGTATATACTAAGTAAAAAGCAAAGTTTACGAGCTTACGAGTCTGCACAGTTTTCCACTGATCTCATCATATTAAAACTGAATGCAAAATTAAGTGCTCATGCTCGTTAAGATAATTGAACGAATGAAAAGAATTAAAATAATATCGGGTTCGATTCCAGTTAGATTTAATATAAGCTGACAGAGTGACAGTTAAAAGTACCCATAGAATCAGGAAAAAAATGGCAGATCAATTCTATGATTACTTTTCGAGTATTTCAACAAATAAAGCAACCACCCCTCCCTCCAAAAAGAAGTTTTTTGTTCCTAATAGGGGCGAAAAGTCACAAATAATGGTCTCGTTAGGGTGCTCTGCTGCAAAATTGGTCTTCTTACGACTAAAGTTAAAAGTTCGGAATAAGCATCCCAAAAAACTTTAAAAGCTTTCAATCGACAGGTCCTCTATTGCTGTCTTTGCAACTCCTTCCGTACATAGTCCTCAAAATTAAGCTTTCTTTCGTTTTTCTTCGTCCCTTCTCTTCAGTTTAACTCCGGCCGCCGATGACAAAGGGATTTTGTCCTCAAATATTTACCCCACGACGCCGGCTCTTAGCAGTGAAAATCTGTCTTTTTCCAGACCTCAGGCCTTTGTTCTGCAATCTTCCCCTTCCTTGCTCACTTTCTTCTCGAAAAACTCTCCGGAACGCCCCAACTACATATATTTGTACATATTCGAAAATTATTTCTTCTTGCAACATAAACGATACATTTTTTTTGAGACGGGACTACATTACGTGCGTAATGCTTAAGAAGTTAGTTCATTAAAACTAAGGTAGATAATAGGCAATACACTAAGGAACATTACTAAGGAACATTACAGAACCCCGCTGAGTTGTTCCTGAAGTGGAAACCACGCACTCGACTTTCTCTTTTTCAACCAAATCTGGCTCAGCATGTTGAGGAGCGCCAGAGCTAGGTGAAGCAACAGCATGACACTGGCCGCTCCAAGACACGTGAGTTTCTTCCGGGTGATCTGGTACTTGTGCACAACTTCAAAGGGAAGGATAAGTAGCAGCGTGTTACCGTGATTTTGCGGATTAGTCCCTTGGCTTACCAAGTACGAGTGGGGGAACGCATGTGCCATATGCACATAGCTCATCTACTACTTGCAGGTGATGCTAAGTCCACCTCAACCGCTCAGCTGCTTCAGTTACACCACCACCTGTCTTACCAATACCTAATGGTGCCACCCCTCCCAAGTCGCTCGAACCTACGTCGCCTAGACCTTCAGACCCTGGGTCCGATTGCTCCTATTCCTGAGCCACCCTCTCCCGCAGCTTCCACTACGTCACCAGACCCATCCTGATGGCACCCAAAGCGTTCGCCTAAGCCAGTAAAGCACCTGGATTTGTAATGAGTGGAACTTTGTTGAACTCTCCATTTATAATAAGCTTTTGAAATTGCTAGGGAATTCTAGCAAAGGGGAGATGTTGAATTTTGTGCCTTTTTCGTTAATTGCCATATTTGAGCATGCCCATATACGGAGAGCCTCGTATAAAGTTTTCTGTGTGTTTAGATATTAAATTGATTCAAATGTGTTCAACGTTCGCGTGTTTCTTGTTCTCGAGTTGTTATCAGCTAAAAAATATTATTATGTTGAACGGTGTTGAGTGCTGGCGTGGGCAATCGGTTTCAACACATCATCAACATTTGATTGAATAAAGTTTGACGAGAGGCCTGGTGTTCAGTCCCAGGCTGAAGCCGAGGTTTTTACTACGGATACGGACCATTCTCGTCCCCATCGCCCTTTTCGTTTCTCTTAGTCGGCGGGGCCTTGCCGACTAAGAGAAACGAAAAGGGCGATGGGGACAAGAATGGATACGGACTTGCTACTGCAGATACAAATATGGACACGTCATCTGCGCAAGCGCATGCCCAACAATGTTGAAAGAGGAGGCTAACGGCTTCAACTTCATTCAACATTCGCGGTAAGGAAAGAAATATGAAATGGTTGTTGAAGCAAAGTTTAAACGCATTTTAACTCATTCAACTTCGATTCAGCGTGATTCAACACGGTTGAAAGACCGGGGGCAAATGGTTTCAACATCGCTGTTCAACAAAATCGAACGCATGTTGAAGCAAATATTGAAGCCGTTTGCCCAGGCCTTTAATTAGCACTCGCACTTAACGAACTATGGTGTAACAAGTTAAGATTATTTTAAATAGAACAACAAAAAGAAATTTCATGACATTGCCTGAGCCCTGTTTATCGCTATCTCTTCATAAGTCAACAATTTTCCAGTCGTAATTTGCTTCGTTTTGCATTTACTTCCTCATTACATTGTTCTTGTCTTTTTTTTTTTGTTTTTTTTTTTTTCTTTTTCATTATTTTCAGATTCAAGACGTTCAAGACAAAATGACCCAAAGGACGCTCTCACCAAAACCTGTTCTCGAGGTTGTTCTCTTTCTTTTTCTGTTTTTTCCCTTGCCGACCGTTGGGCAGTTTGTATTACCTTTCCTGTACATGCCTTTGAAGTCGCTATTTCCGGGCGATCTAGGGTCGAAGCCTAAGCATTTAAAAGTGACTTCTGAGCATGTCAGGATTAACAAAGAATGGACTCTTGCACAGACTTATGGAGAAACCATGGACACCATACGTTTCAATGCTCTGATAATGCTGTTACGTTCTGACGTCTATGCCTCTAACTTGACGCACCTCGATTATTCCTGGTCCTACAATGTATCCTTTACCGAAGCCGATCCCTCCTTAAGTAGCCCTCAATTTGTCCAAGCGAGGACGGCAGCATATATGCAAGAAGAACTTTTGAAGATTTTCAGCCAGAAATTCCGCTTCGATCTAGATTCCGTAGCTTCTACGTTGGGCATCCAAGTTACAGACTTGTGGACCTCATTCGATCCTGCCAACTGGACAGCACTTGTACACGCAGTGATCAAAGAGAGTTCCTCTTCATTCACCAGGCTCCTAGAACTTCCTTCAGTGAACTATTTGGCCAAGCTGGTCGGCGTCTCGACTGCAGACCTCCTCCACGCCAATTTGAGCAGATTCGAGGGTCTCGTTTTTCTGTTTGTCCCCAAAAAGGCGATTCTTGACACGAACACAACTTTGCATCTCCTTAACTCTTCACGCATCGTTCTTGGAGAGTCCCACAACGACGTTACAGTCCGGGAAATTTTGCAGCAACATGAGAATTTAACACTATGTATCGCAGAATTTGGTATTCTTTACAATCTCACAACTGAGCAAACCAAAGCCATTGGGAAAGCAACTTTTTATCAAATCTCTCTCGTTTGTGGCGTTTCCTTTGAATCCATCAAGGACCTTACCTTGCCTGAAGTATCGTGGAGAATTGTTGGATCAGTGCACATTGCTCCACCATGTCCTGTTTTGATTTCCATCAAAGGAAAATCAATTTCGTCCTTTGCATACCTTATCAACTCCCAGACCACGACTGTGCTGGAATTGCTAACTACGGTGTCCAATCTAACATGGCGTGAAGTTCACCTTGCCGTGGATGCCAGTTTACCTGATTGGGAGTTCGTGGATTCAGTGACGTTGTCACAACTAGCCGACATCTCTGGTTATTCACTGGAATCATTGAAGAATTATGCTGTAAGTGAGGCAGTGGAGCTTGTTTTTAGAACGCGAGCAAATGGCACACTGATCCGCAGAACAGAACCCCATCGTTTGTTTATCCGAGAACTTCTGGAAGAGAATTTCAATTTGACGTTGAATGACGTTGCCAATTTGACTAAAACACCGGAAGCCTCACTTATCAATGCTTCAGCCCCGTGGTTATTTAGAAGCTTTCTCAATGCGACGATTTCTTACTTTGGGTTAAATATAAGTGAAATTGTTAGCACATTGCAAGTTTCCAATGATGAACTCTTCAATTTACCAAAGCAAGAATGGATGAATGTTGTCTCTGCCATTATTGGCCCCGTATTAAAATCCGAGGCTGCGGATTTGCAAATGTCGGCCGAGGACTTGCTTCAGCTACTGGGCATCTCATTCGTGGAACTTTCCATCTCCGAGTTGAAAGAACTTGAAGCTAAAGTAAACAAAAGGAGGTTTGAGACTAATCCAATAAACTTGTATTTATCTCAAAATTCTGTCTCTGAGCAAGAGTACCTGAACTCTACTGTGCTCTCCTTGGGATTAGCTGCAAGTGGTTACAACTCAAATGAGCTCAAACGCTTTTATGGCTTCAGTGAAGACGAAGTTTTCATCCTTGGATCGTTGCGTATTGGCCAGCTACCACTTTATTGTGCTTTAAATACGTCTGCTATCAAGGCCAGGCCATTTTTCAACATTACAGCTGAATTAGTTGGAAATAAAGGAACCCCTGCCAACTGCAAAAGCACGAGGTTTTACCTTTCAGCTCGCGTAAAGAACATTTCCTTGTTGCAAACAGAGTTTAGCCTGTTTTCTAATGCCACCATTTCATATGTGATTCTGGTGGAAAAGACGACTAATCTTCCTTGGCGACTAAGCGTGTGGGCCTTTGACTTGAAAATTGAGGATTGGACAGTACTGTTCTTTCTAAATGAAGATTCATACAAGGGATTAGTTACCTCTGGAAACTACCAATCAACAACACTCTTGCAAATATTCAAAGAGTCAGTTCAACTGCAGGCAAATGACGACGCTGGTCTTCGTTTAAAACTACAGCAAAATCGTGGTCCTACTCTAGATATTCTTTACAAACGTTTTGACACCACTGAAGAGGAGCTCATTCACTTGAGTCCAATAACAGAACTAGAGTATGGGGTTCTTTATCCCATAGAAGTGTTTTCACTCCTGATCGAGTACTACCTTGTTGAGAAATTTAACGTATCTGTGAATTCGATGGCTGTTTCCTTAGATGTGAAGCAGGGTGATATCGAAAAGCTTTCGCCAACCGAGTGGCCAGAAATGATACCGTATGTCAAAGCAGAGATAATTCGAAGTGGTCGACATCAGCTGGGAGTGTCGCAGCCCGATTTTGCAAAACTGATGCAAGTAACTCCCGGTGGTCTTCAGTATTTGACACTTACTCTGCTGAAAGACAAATGGAACAGTGTGGTAACTAGACTTTTGAAAGGAAAAACGGCTCTTACAAAAAAATCTTTGCTTCAGGTTGTATCAGAAGTGGGAATAACTGCAGAATCTTTGAATGATGAAACAGTTTTGGCATATATTAAACATAGAGTGAACGTTTCAAAAGACGAAATTGTTGTTTTGTATAATTTCAGCTCTATCGCAATTGATGTGTTAAGCAACTACACCTTTGCGGAACTTCCTGGTCTTTGTGGTTTGCCTAAAGACAATTTCTTTCAGAAAAAGGCTTTCGAAATAATTGTATCTTTACTGGGCTACAACAACGACATGTCTTGTAGAAAGATATCAGCGGTGGCTGCGGCATCTTCCATTTCTGTCGACGAATGGACCGCCAAATTTGGACTCCATGTGAGTGACTCCGCGAGTTTGTTGTTACTGTTCGAAGACCTATTCAGGTTACCATGGCCCAAGATTGCATGGGCCGTGAATGCTTCGTTACGCGATTGGCCCATTCTGGGGATGGTGAGTCTCAACAATGTCGCAATGTTAACCTCACAAACTACTCAGAACATGAAGCTCCAAAAGTCATTTCGAGAAATAACAATGCAGCTGTTGGGTCTTCCCGAAAACTCTTACGCTCAGTACAAAAGTACCTATCGTTCCAGTTTGGTTATCTATGCTTTTG
Organism: Montipora foliosa; assembly: GCF_036669935.1. Lineage (NCBI taxonomy): Eukaryota > Metazoa > Cnidaria > Anthozoa > Scleractinia > Acroporidae > Montipora > Montipora foliosa. Next base: position 45,922,420 of record NC_090876.1, read on the forward strand.
ATCTGTTCGGTGTAAACGCTTCCAAGACATGCTTTGCCGACTGTGACATTGTGGACATGCTTTGGAATTCCCTTTTACAACTAAATATGGTGATAACTTTTGACCCTTATGTTTTGCCGCAGGAGTTAAATTCCTCTCGTTTCGAATTCAACCTCACTATACCGTCACAATGGCCTCTTTTAGTGCAACCAATAATCCGTGAGTCTTATTTAAAAGCCTCCTTGTCACTTGATTTGGATCGCGGTCGATTGTCACGTCTTTTGCAAACGACAACTTCAGCTGTACTTGACCTGAACTTGGTGCAGTACCAAGCTGTGTTCGTGGAGTCCATTCGACCGTTCATTGACGCTAAGCATGCTTACAGCAATTCTCGGCTTGCAGTCCTCATTGCATCCAAAGGCCTCACTTTGTCAGCTGTTAAGAACAGAAGGGTTTTCGACGTCATAAATGCAGTTCTTAGCGTTCCTGCCCAGAATATTTCTTTTATTTTCAATTGGACAGAGCAGGAAAGGGCCAAGCTCAGAACCTATACCCTGGATGAGATTGCCAGCTACAGAAGAACAACACTGGGGAGTCTAGGAAATGAAACGGTTTCTGCATTGATGCAGTACATCTTTTCATTAGGTCCAACGGTTCCTTCTTGTAAACGAGGCTTTGAAAGAGTTGGCAATGCCGTCACTTGCTCAGGTAACAGAACGTTCTCAACTATAAAATGTTAATAGTGGCTTACTAAACAGTTATAATCAAAGATAACAATAATATGCAATAACTACTATTACCTTTGTTGAATGTGAGGCGCGTAGCGCCAATTTGGAAATAACTAACCTCATGCAGTCACATTTATATACGATTTTAATTCTAAACGTTTGGATTCTGTGATGTGTCGTTTTCTATCTCATGTTTTTTTTTTAAGTTTTGGAACACTAGGCTCGATTATACGGTAAACGAGGCTGTATCGGACATTTAGTGAGCCAATCTGAACGAGACTTGACTTTGCGGTTCTTTATAAGGCAGGGCCGTACAGGAAAATATGTAATTGAAGGAAAATATGTAATTGAATTCGATTTAATTTTTGTCATGTCAGGGATAATTCAGGTCGAGGCGAGGCTGTTTGCACTTGCTAAGACCTTGAATTTTCTGAATGATGCCAAAACCGAGTTCGATAATTGTTTTGCCTTACGTTGTTTTGGAGACACAAGCACAAAGAAATGACTCGTGGAAGACACTAATTTTTATATCTAATGGAAGAAAGACAAGTATACATGCAAAGTGTGATTTTTAAGTCAATTTTGTTGCCCTGGCCTAAGATGAATAGCACTGCTCCTCAATCTGCTTCAACTGGAAAAAAAAAACTCCTTCCCTTTTTTTGAAAGTGGAGGAAATTTATTCTTGTTTCGCAGATAAGAATGAGTGTAGCTCTCAATCGAGATGCGGTGATGATAGCTTGTGTCAGAACTACCTTGGTGGATTCGACTGCGAGTGCAAAGACCCTGGTCATTATAAAGTCAATGTCAATGGAAGGTGCAAGCGTAAGTTGATACATTTTTGTCATTCTCCTCCCGATTAGATCAAGGAACATTTTAACCCTTTGACTCTCAGGAGTGATTGGTACGTAAGTTCTCCTCACCAGACGGGTATTGAGAATGAAGAATATTATCAGATTAAGAGGTGTGATCTTGATATAACACCAAATTCTCATTACTACCCAACAAAGAAATCCATGGTTCTTGTTAGGAGAATGAAGATCGTCAGGGACCGCGCAGCAAGTTTTGAGTGTGGAAAGAAGAACGCGTCGACGAAATTTGGGGGAGGGGCATGCTTGGGAATTTTTATTTAATTTCTCTAAAGTGACGGAGAATACTTTTATAACGATAAAACTATTAATTTTTTAAGGAGAATAAAGGTTTTGATCGTTGGAATATGAAAGGGATAAATGGTAGGCGGAGGATCCATTCCCAAGCATCCTAGGAAGATCC
>NC_090876.1:45929395-45944395 GCF_036669935.1 Montipora foliosa
TCCCTCGATTAACGATGTTTTAACTCATTTATTCCTGCAACGACTACAATATTTCCGGACGCAAATCATCCCGCCCGAGTTGCTCGGAGATAAACAATTAACAATTATTCCATGAGCGCGCATTGGATATGAGATTTTAAATTGCCAACGAAGCGCGTAGCAAATCAGTTTCCACATTAGGTCATACGATATATAAGCCGATAAAGGAGCTTAATTGAACCAGTGGGAAAGCTAGAAACGCAATATCGGAAGTCGAACATTTTAATAACTAAGAACATTCAGAGTTTGGGTAACCAATCACAGCGCGTTTTCAATGCTATCCACTGTTTTAGTATATACTAACAGCCGCAATGAAATTCGCTTTAAAACTCAACTTGTGAGCAACCCTAATACGGCTTTTGTGTAACGTAGAAGACAAAACTCAAACTCGTAGTCTGGCGTCCCTGAAATCATCCCCAAGGGTTTTCTCTTTGGAGGGTGTGTTTGGCCTCCTCCGCCCAAATAGCGGCAGTGACAAGCCTCTGTAATGAGTTTGGCAAGCATTGTCTCTTTCTTTGTACTGTAATTTAATTAATTAATTAATTAATTAATTAATTTCCATTTATAGTAACGAAATGGAATTGTTCACTGACTCTTCTTTGTTTTTAGTGGAAGATTTCGACGAATGCAAAGCCCACCAAGACAACTGCGGGCATCACGCTACGTGTGTCAACACAGAGGGATCGTTTGAATGTAACTGCAATGATGGCTTCGAAGGCGATGGCATCTCTTGCGAAGGTACGTGGGATAAAATAAACCAACGTTGGCTCAGTTGAAGGAGCAAGTCTTCTCGGATAAGGACAATTAACCGTAGGCCCCGTCTCAAAAAAAATTGCTGATGGGGCTTTCTCCCCCTGGAGTCTATATGTTTGCATCCCTCAACGTCTGAGGAGCTGTTCTTTCCAAACCTCGACCGTTTATTATTCCTTAAAAAATACCAATCTTGGATTTCTAACAGTTCTTCCACGCACCCGCTCGCGCGGGACGTGCAGAGTTGTGTTTGTCTATTAAACGTATTGTTTTGTGGCGCTGTCTGGCCGTTGTTATTACTTAAGCTCCATCAGGAAGTTTAGGCAAAGAAGATGCCTACGGCAACGACAACGCGACAAAGCAAGAACATTATTGGTTAAAAAGGAAAAATAATAGTGCTGCAACTACAGCAGCTTTTTCCGCGCTTTTCTCTGCCGTACTCCACAAAAAAAACGAGAAATCACCAAATTTTAGGTTTTGATGACAGCGGGATCATATAACAATGAATCATTCATTTTTTATTTTTCTTTAAAACCTTTCGTACCCATGCAGTTACAGGATAGTTCGCCAGTATTCTTGGGTTTCACTCACGTGATCAACAGCCATGTTTTTCAACGAAAACAAAAGAAGACGTTAGCATAATAATAGCTTTTAATTCCCGGAGGATTGAATCGGGACACCAACATGGCCGCCATTTCATTGTTTGGGGACACCAACATGGCGGCCGTGACGTCATGTGAAATCCAAGAATTGCACAACGTGAACAAGACGGAATAATCGCGAAATGTTTGCGATAGATCCAAGTTACTCCTTGTTGTCAGGACGAGGTCGGCAAATAAATGTGCCAAAATGCAAAACGCACGCGCGAGGGGTGCAGAAATATTGTTTCTGTGGCGTTTTCATCTCCGTTGTCGTCGTCCTTGCTTGAGTCCTGTGGCTCAAACCAGTTTAAGCAAGGCTCGAATACATTGTGCTAGCGTAATTTTTGGCATAATTTGAGAAAACTAGCATAATTTTCCCGTTTTTAATTCGCATATTTTGATAATTGTGGAATCATTTTTGAGTTTTGACAGGCACGTTTATTCCGAAATCCCAGTTATAGGATGACGTTGTTCGATGTTTTAGAGGTAGTTTACTGAGCCCGGATATGGAGCTTGTCGGACTAGGTTGCACGGGAACCGGAACTTCCAAAGCAAACCATGTCGGTCCCAATACCTCTCATAGCGACGGCTACAAAATGGCGTCGGCTATGCCATCCGATTCGAACGAAAACATTTGTATACAGCACTCTCAGAGAAATGATATGTATGGCTTTCAAGAATAAACGGTTTCTGATTACAGAAAATGCATTTTTGCACTTATTTGCAATGGTTTTTAAAAAGCATAATTTTTTTCGTCAGCATAATTTGGAAAAACGAGCATAATTTTAGCATAATTTTGACAAAAATTGAGCACTGCTAAAAGCATAATATGCTGCTTTTACTGAGGGTCTCAATGGGGTTAACCGTCAACCGTCAAATGGCCCAAAACTTGACCGTCAACCGTCAAAAACGGAATATTTTTACCGTCAACCGTCAAATGAGCGAGCCAAAATTAGGCGTCAAATTTCTCAGATATCCTTAAACGATCGAGACCGATTGACTTGAATGGGGTCAAGTAAAGCTGTTAATAATTGATCATTTTAATATATCACAGAAATACATATTTTTACTTGTAGTCTCAAGTAAAACCGGCTAGCGACAGAACTGACTTCCGTCGGTTAACACTTCCGGTGTCGTAATACGTCCAGCGGTAAGGGAGGTGATGTAATTACGCTAATAATACACATAGTTGACATAGTTGAAGACCAATAACCTTATTTTTAGTGAACAAATTATAGGATTAAATCCAGTATTCAAATATGAGAAAAACCATATCGTTTTATTAAAACTTACAGTCAAATTTGTGCTTTAAATTCGTGTGATAAACGTCATTCCGAAAAATTAACCGTCAACCGTTAAATGACCTAAAATTTAACCGTCAACCGTCAAAACGACTTATTTTTAACCGTCAACCGTCAAAGAGACCTCCCCCATTGAGACCCTCTTTACTAGCACAATCAATTCGAGCCTAGTTTCAGCTTTCTTAAAAAGTAAAAAGCAAAAAGTATTGACCGCTTAACAACAACGTTTCATATAACAGAAGTGTTTTGGTACATATGAAACATCAATTATGGCTTTACAAGATAAGCTCATAATTGTGACATAATTGGTTACCATGGCAGCAGGAAATCCATCCAGAAACACCCTATATTTTGTTTTCTGTTGCTTGTATCTCTAAAACGAATTAGGTGACCCCCCCCCCCCCCCACCCCCCATCAAGTGATTAGCTGGCCGAGATAAAACTATTTGCAAAGTTTTAAGTAATTCTAGGTGGCCTGCCAGATGTAGAGCCACCTTAAGTTCTCGACTTTTTAAGATGGCTCAGAATTTTTTTAACTTTGTGGAGAGTTTCAGCTCAGCCTGCTAATAACTTTCCAGCAATGAAAAATGGGATCACCGAGTTCGTTTTAGAGGTATAAGCAACTAAAGACAAAATATAGGACGTTTTTAGATGAAACTCCTGTTGCTATGGCGAAGTATTACGCCATTATAATGAACCCATTGTGTTAAGCAATAATCGGTGTTTCATTTGGTATCATGACATTGCTGTCTTGGGATACAGTGTTGTAGAGTCAATTCTTCTAATAATACAATCCTTCTAATAGTACAGTCCAATGAAAGCGTTGAAAAACAAGGAGAATTAGAGAGTGCATACGTTGCCAGATGCTCAAACTTGAAAAGAGTTCACTCGAGAAACCAATGCGCAGCTCAAGACACTTCCTCTTTATAAAGCTCTCTTCTTTTGGTCTCCCACGCAGCCGTTCTTTTGTGTCGTCACGCAACGACCCTCGCCATGAATGGCCGGTCGTCAGTGTGAAGAGCGTTGCGCGACGATGCAAAGAACAGCTGCTTGGGAGACTATCTCTTTATTTACTCTTGGTTTTATTCATTGACTTTGCAGGGGTTTTGACGGATGAAGGAAACTCAACAGAGGTTATTATTATCGTTTTATCTTGTTTTGTCGCCCTCTTGATCATCATCATCGGTGTGCTGGTATGTCTGTTAAGACGGAAACGAAATGCAGTACCTGAAATAACCACTGGCGATGCTCCAAAGGCAAATGCCCCTGACCTAAACACTCGCAATGATCCCTCTCTTGACCAGCACACGTCAACGCAACGATTTTACATGGAACTCTCTCCCAGGCCTCCATCAGATATAAAGCCATATGCAGCTTTGCAACACAGTAACGCAAGTCATGGGTACTATAATGTGAGCTTCTCGCGAGAGGAAACACAAGCCGACGAATACGAAGAGCCAATGCCCTTTGGAGTTCAATCAGCATATGAAGAAATTATCTAGGTATGAAATCGGAGGATGGGGTTGGGAGGGCAGTGGAATGGAGAGGAATCGTTTGGGGAATATTTGAACTTGAAAGTCCATTACATGGTCGCTCATGGAGTCTGATGAATCTCTTTAACGAACAGTGGTCGGGGGAGGGTTAAATGATAATGCCACCAGAAAAAAAATACCTTAGCGATCGATAAAAAGAAATGACGAAAAACGTGTTTTTTTAGCTGTAAGAAAGGTGCTAACAATATTATTGCTGTCAAGGAACTTTGAGTTTAATTTCTGGGGTGAAATTTGCAGGAAACCTACGAAACCTTGGTTCTACGAAGTGGTGAATGCAAGTTAAAGCAAATGTTGAAACCGTTTCAATGGGCCAAAAGAGAGACTTAACGCGTTTACGTGAAACACAAACGGAAAACGGCAGGAAGTCTGAAAATTCTCTTATTGTAAACTTCAAGTGCTTGTCTCCTTTGGGAAGCTTCTCGATGTACGGATCGGAGCAAAAGGCAAGAAACGGCTGAGCTGATAGTATTAAAAACGTTTTTTGCCATTTTTAATTTAACGCAATTGCAAATTTCACTTCAACGTTTTCCGTTTCCCTTAAACGCGATTAAAAATCTCTCAATTGTCTTATTAAACCTTCCTCGCTTAAATGTGATGCTTAAAATGTCTAAGTATTGTTATTCAAACTTCAGCGCCATGTATGCAATGGCAACCCAGTCTCCACCTAAATAATGTATTCTGTCTACAATGGTACGTAACTGAAGCTTGTTAATGTAGAGGGTCTAGATTTTCATTTCATTATGATCGCGGGTGTTTTTGGGGGTTCCAGCTTGTTCAAGGTGTTGGTGATGCCATGTTTTCAGAAATGCACGTAATTGGATACAGGTCCAATTTTGAATCTTACATAGTTAAATCTATCGAACGACCTGCCTCGATTAGCTATGCTACCAACGGGTCGCTTTCATTGTTACTTGATATTTTTAAGAAAGAAAAACAGCTTCATGTATCTTAAGCTAAAAGCAATAATAACCTAGCAAATAGTTAGCAAAGGCTTATACTTAAAGGGACACTTTTTGTTGGATGTCAAAATCTAGACACACATTGAACAAGCTGGAACCCCGAAGAGCATCCGCGATCATAATGAAATGAAAATATAGACACTCTACATTAACAGGCTTCAGTTACCATCGTAGACTGTAGACATTATTTGTGGGGAGATTGGGTTGGCAATGGGTCTATTGTTTCACTATGCAAGATATTTTCGTCGTCGTCACTGAAGTAGATCTTTAAGTCCCTAATAGTGTAGCTACAGCTGAAGGCTCAGTGATTTTTCTTTTTTTTCTAGTCTTCAAAAGAACCAAGAAAGACTAACAAATTAAATTGCTTGAACGTTCCTTATCAAATGTTCAATGATAACAAGATAAAGTAAAGTAAATAATATAATTAATGACAACAAACACTTAATGTCAACAAACACTTAGCCTTCAGCTGTAGCTACACCATTAGGGTGTTCTGAAGATCAGCGTTAGCGACGACGACGAAAAAATCTTGCTTATTGAAAGAATTAGGGTTGGTTTTGTTGCAAGTTTTATCAAGATCGTAAACCAAGGTTGCAAGTAATTCCTAGAAAGGATTCTAGTTTCAGTATAAAAAGCAGAACCGAGGTAGTTGTTTATTTAATTAGTTCCGCTTTTTCAATCATATTTTAGGTGCAATATTATCGGTTTGCGCATAATCGTTTTGTTTATCTCAATTTTGGTGTAAAATTCACTTGCCATCAATAATGCACCTTTAACTACATTTAATTCTTGTGTTCACTTCAGTTGAAACACGGTATTTTATTTTTGTAGCATTTTGTTAAGTGATCAAGGTTGCGTAATTTATCTTTAGCGTTTACACCCTCTTTATATTTATTTCCGTTTTTACCGTGTATGGTGTAATCAAGGAAGGAACAATAAATTTAAAACTGAATAGCAGTTTAAAACACGTTCTAACGTCACTGAGACTATAAATATACCTTTGCCGACGGGAAAACTAACGCTTAGAGGCAAACTAAGAAATTCAAGCATTACTGCGCCTTTCAATAACATGCGGACTCCTAAATTCAAAAGTCAACAGACAAATGCGTTTTTCGCTACCGTCAATCAAATGTTCGGCGTCTCCTCCAAGCTTCCGACTACTGTCGAGTGTACAGTAATCAAATCAAATCGTTGAGCACACTCAGACAATATAGTCGGAAGCTGGGAGGAGTCGCCGAACATTTGATTGACGGTAGCGAAAAACGCATTTGTCGATTGAGCTTTGAATTTTAGAGTCCGCATGTTATTGAAAGACGCAGTAACGTTTTTCTTTAGACGTTCTCTCAGATTTTGCTTCTGTTTAGGTCTTTCCCTCTTTTGTACCTCAAGTTTTCTCGCATGCTCATCTTACTGCAAAACGGCGATCGATTACTCGGCCAGCTCACCTTCACTTTCACTCCACGAATTTGGAGGTGCGTGGTAGAGCGACCAGGATTTCTTCCCCGCGCGGTGAGTTCGTGAGTGGCGATACCGCGGTTCTCAAAGGGACTGACGTTTTACGCGCCCAGAGTAGACATCATTTTCGCACTCGCCGGTCCGTTTTTACGTATAACCGTTTGTTCACGAAATCTCATAAACCTTCAGCCCTCCAATTTGGTGACATTACTACCAAGATGGCCACGTCATACTTTTACGCAATGTCCTTCAAGAGAAAGGGATGTTAAAAAGGGGCTACGGTTAACAGACTAGAGATTCTCAGCATTCACAGATGAAATGCAGAGGAAATTATTTAAAACCGTGAGCATAGTCCGGTGAGGGTCTCTCGCACGCAATTCAAGTGCGCAATGGATTGAGGCCACCTTGCACTCCGCGCCAGCTTCCTTGCATACGGCACCCGCGCCCGCCGTACGCGCTGCAGTCAAAACTGTGCCATCCTGTCTATCATTTTCCCTTTCATCGGAAACTTTGCATTTCTGTGCGCAAACGACGTTGTCGACCTACCGTGTGTCTAAAGGACGCGAACAAAGTCTTTTTTTTTGTGAAGTTAACACAAATAAATACTTAATCAATACAGTTTTGACGTCTTCTTACACTTGAAAATATCATACTGAATAAAAAGCACAAATGCCGCTCGCCGGCAACCCAGTTTTGGCGCCAAAGTTCGTTAACAGAGAGTTACCAAAATCTTTTAAATGATATTCTGGCCTTTTAATTGCAAACAATTGACGTGACGTCGGATAGCACAGTTTTTCCCGCACGCTGAATTCAATTTAAATTTCAATAGCACTCGCCGTAAGCACGGTTATTCGTGGGCGGCCAAATCAGCTTGCCATGCTCGTCCCCAGAGTCCCCCCCCCCCCCCACCCCCATCCCCATTTCTCTTGTTCACAAGGTCGCAGAGCACTCTGGGAATCAATCTCGACCCCAGAGCTCTTCTCCTGACTGAGTGAGAGAAAAGCTCTGGGGAAACCAGAGTGTCAAAAAGGGGAATGCTACCAAAGGATGCAGAGAAGGAAAGAACTGGTTTTTTTTTTTAAGCTAAATGTCTGTTGTCTTTATTTCAGAAACAAAACCAAAACCTCTGGATACATAATATATATTTAATATCTTTGCAAATATGTCTTAGAACACGCCCAATTTAAAGAAACGAAACTTTGTATCGTCCACGTCTTAGTGTCCGGTCAGAGGGGACCTAAAGATGGTGCTATTTGGTTCGTCCGGACCGAACAAAGAATAAGGCCTCACTTCTGATTCGGGTTGTCTGGAATCTTCCTTTAATTGTGACAGCAGGTCCAAACCGGAAAAACTGGAATAGGGAGTGAACTTGACCTGGCGATTATCTGGTTTATCCATTTCTTTGACTTTAGTGAATTCAGCCGCGTGAAATGAGGGCTTGAATTCGCCAGGATTTTGGTTCTTCTCCGCGCATTGGTTCATCAACTGGTTCTTTTGAAGCGACTGGTTCATATGCACGGGGTTGTATAACTGATTGAAGGGCGCCTGAGGTTTAACTTTCGTGCAAACTACGTCATTGTTCAACCGCATCTCTTTAGAAGTGCCCTTGGCTTCGGGTTTCCCAGGGTTCCACTTGGGCTCTACGTATACCGGAACCTTCCATACTGACGGGGGTGGACTAGGGGGCTCGCTTTCGCTACCTTCCGACTGAGATCGCTGTCTGGAGAGGTACTGCATAGTCAATAACGGCGAACTCGGCACTTTAACGGATGTTTTATGCGTGGATGAAGGCGTATCAAGTTTCTTCGTGGTCTTTGTGGCACTAGATAACCTTGTCTTGACAGAGTCTACTCTTTGAAGACAATTTCTCTGGATGGGAGAGAAATACAAGAAAAAAAACCGTTTGCCAACTGCAGTTTGTTTTTTTTTTCCAGTGAGAGAGTCATATAAGGGCCAAAATCAGCTCTGGAAAGCACAGTCAATATTAATGAAAGCCATTGTCTCTTATAGATACCTGAAAGATTCAGTTGACATCAAAGGGATTTGACCTCATGACCTGTGCGATGCCGCTGTAATGCTCTACCCACTGAGCTATGAAGCCCCAAACTGTTGGGAGCTGGTCAGTTTGTTGGGTTCATATGATCGCGCGAAAGGACTTGATGAATGACAGCTCACAACAGTGCGGCTTCACAGCCCAGTTGGTTGAGCATTGCACCGGCAGCGCAGAGGTCAAGGGGTTCGAATCCCGTTGGAGCCACATGAATTTTTCAGGTGACTACATGTATAAGAGACAATTACTTAAATCCTCTGCGAGAATCACAGTTACTCTTTCTTTGACAGTCCATATTTCCGCCAGAAAATCATATGGTACAATTGAGAAAACAAGGACGGAGCGGCTACTCGATTTTCAACAAATTCTAACGCGTTCAAAAAATCATCAATAATTCGAGATACCGCGCCTCGGTGAAATGTCACCATCTGACCTCCGTTGTTCAAAAGGTTGATAACGCCATCCACCGGATACATCATTATCCAGCGGATGAACATTAGCAAAACCAATTGAGTTATCAAATGGATAGTTACTTATCCAGTGGATAGCGCTATCCACCCTTCGAACAACTGGCAGGGGCGGATTTAGAGGGGCGAGGCCCCCTTTTTTTCACCGTATTTAAAGGAGATAGGACGCAGCTCTTTACAACCTCTAATTTCATTGGATCCCTTTAGGACGCAGCTCTACTGTTTTTAGAGTTGCGGTCCAGTTTTTTTTTTTTGTATCGTTCTTTGTGTCCACTGTTTTCTGAACGAATCCCGAAAGCCGTTGTAATAGCTGCGTACTAACCCATTTAAAGAGCCTCTGCAGCCAACCGACTTTCAAGAGGCACAGTTTGCAACGGGCGGTTTTACTTTAGATAATGATTAGTTCAGTTTTAGAGCTTTTCTTATTACAAATACATCATGACTAACGTGAATTTTCCGGACAGAGGGCATGTGTAGGGGAGGGGACGGGGTGCGCTCTCGCCGCAATTTCTTCGGCCCCCTTTTTCTGGAATTTCTAAGTCCGCTCCTGAGGCCTGGGGCGAGCGCGATATCCAACTCGACAACGCTCCAGTGACTGCCACTGCTAGTCGATCCAACTGCCTCATATTTTCCAATTTCTGATACAAAATCGTGAGCTTACCTTATCTGTCTGTTTAAGATTCTCTCTCATTTCCTTTTGACGTTGTTCTTTATACAGCTTTAGCCTCTGCTCTTCTTTCTAGCAAACGGGACGAAAAAACACGTTGTTCATGCACCGAACTGTCACTAAGGGATACAGGTGTTTGTCAAGTGTTCTCGTGAACGATAGCGGTTTTGCGAACGCACCCACCTTAAATATATTTGGCTAATGGACTAGTAATTAGAAAATAATAGCTTCAACTCCTCCTGTTATGAAGGGGTTACCTTTTAAAGAAACTGCATTCGGTGGGGATTGAAAAACGAAACTTATTGTTATGAAAGGAGTTAAAAATCAGGTAAAAATCAATCAGCGTTAGCCCTTCGCCAGGGCCAATCACTTCCATTGAAACAAGTCTACTGAAAAACTCCCCTATTTGTCATTTCCCTTGGTCTCCTAAGAGGGAAACTTTAGATTTTACTCTGTCAACAGAAGATTTTATCAGTAACACTCGATTTACCAAATTTTGACGTCATCTCTGATCTATTACTTAACAGACACATGGCAACATGGAATCGATTTGTTTCATATGATAAGGAATTAAAAGGTTTTTGATGGCGAGGTCAGCTATCGTCTGTCCTCTACGAGATCATTGGCGAGAATCAATCAAAATGCGTGCATTATTGAGCTTATTATACAAATGGATTAAAAGAGTGCAATACAGAAGTTGCTATGGAAACACAGCGATGGTGTAATTCTGTTGACTAGAATTCATGATAAATAAAACATCGCATGATGAACTTGCTCCCGCATTACGTGATTTACAGACACTCATTCCCATACAGTAAATCAAGAAATACGACTTCCTAGCCGTATTTCGTAAAAAAGGTTCTATTGTAGTTGTTAATTCCTTTGTGATGAACGGTTCCCTCTTTGTGATTTTCGGCGCTTACCTCCTTTTATGTTGTGCTTTTTCCTTTGTTCAGAGCTTCCGTTATCATACAGTATATGCAGCCTCTTTGTTTATATGTGGAAGTTAACAATTGCGTGCGGTAAATTATTTGATACACGGTGCTTCTAACATTGCGTACGGTGCGTTTCTTGTGATCATTACGAAGCCTCGTTTACGTATGATTGGAAACGAGACTCTCGGGCTACGCACCTCGTTGGCTATTTCCCATCTCATATCCAACGCGCGCTCGTGGAATAATTGTTATTCATTTCCCAAACACAGCGAATTACGCACTGAATATAACGATTTAATTAAGAACCGTATGCAAATGTTGTTGTTATATACCTAGCCTTTCACGCAACAAAACGAGCACTGTCATTGGTTGATTCTTGGTCACGTGCCCCTGATCAAATTCAAATGTACATGTATCCCGACCGGGATACAATTCCGCAGTTGTTGCCCGCTCCGGATGGTTCGCTGCGATTGTTGAAGGAAAAGTCCAAATATATGACAAAGCACTTAATGTCTGGTCCCTCGGGAAACTAGTTAGTTTTGTTTTCCCTCGAGTCCTGATGTTTCCCGCGACCTCCTCTCGGGAAACATCAGGACTCTCAGGAAAACGAAACAAACTGTTTCCTTTGGCAACATACATTAAGTGTATATTGTAAGCACTACACCAAAATCACCCAATATGGTGAACAAATAACCGAATGTGAGAACATAACCACCGCACATAAGGAAAACAACAATTTTCAGAGGTATCATAAGACAGTTACACGTCCATGGCGTTCCAAATTACTTTTTACTAAAAACTAGATCATTGGATAATACAATTCTAAAGTTTTGATTGGATTAGCCATCATGGTATATCATATGTATAGGAAATCGTATGCATGCGAATGTATTTCATGATTTAAGGGAACAAGTGATGTTTTTAAAGTTCCTAAACTGAGAACTTTTAAAACATCACGAGCGACCATAACTCACGAAATGCACAAGCAATTTTATACGACTTTTTATTTATTATAATTATACTAAACAAAATCACTGCATCCCTCTGTGTCCATAGCAACTTCTGCATTGCATTCTATAACCTATTTATGCATTCATCATTGACCAATCAGAAACGTGGTATTTTGTTGAGTACACAATAATATTATTATTGTTAACTATATCGCTAGACAATTTTACTTGTCAATGGCGATGGCCTTTGGAGGCCAATGGGGTAAGCAGCACTTACAGCAAATTATTGAAAAACTCTGCTTTTCCAAAAGCTGTCTTATTCTAAATTTAGATTCAAAACCCCCATTTGGGAAAAAAACATGTCAACCCTGGCTTGCTCACCTCTTTTTCTTCTTTCTCTAACTCTTTCCTCTTTAATCTCTCCTCCTTTCTCTTAATTTGCCTTTCCCTTTTTTCTTCTTGCTTACGTTCCTATTCACAGTAAAGATAAATTAATCAATAAGACTAAATAAAAAGAAACAAAGAACAGCAAAAATGTCCACATGCTGTCTCACACTATGAAGTTTTCTGTCACCCTTTGTGACTTAAATTGTCACCAAAGTACTTGACTGCTGTACTACAACAATAAACTTATAATGGCTGCGACAATAGTAAAAACTATTATTGCTGCAGTAAAGTACGTAAATTCCTTGCTGTTGCAGGGCTTAAAAGAGGATTCTTGTCCAGAAAACGCACAAATGGAATGAATATTAGTAATCCCATTTGGGCACGACTCTTAAACAGGGAAAATGAGAGTATTTTTATTGCATGAACTTTATTGGAGTGCCAACTGTATTTAGCCCTGGTACACTACTTGGGGACAGTATACACAGCACAGAAATCAAATTAACTCACATTAAATCGTAAGTTGGTCTTTTAGAAGAGGGGAAAACCAGAGTACCACAAGAAAACCCTCTTGCAGCAGAGTAGACAACCAACAAACTCAATACATTGCCTGATTTCAAACAGAAAAGGACTAGGTACGAGTCTGTAAATTATGCAATTAGCAACTATTGATCCATTTAGTCAGAAAGTGCACACCAAGCCTTACAAAATTCCCAAGCTTGATGTAAATAGACCCAAAATTAAACAAGATAGAGCCATTTAAAAACGTCAAAATTTACAAAGAAAAGTATCGCCGTCCGGATGCTGTGTCTGGAACTCTGGATGCCTAAACATTCCTTTGTAATTTAGATGTTTTGAAATGGCTGTATCTCAGTCAAAACGTGCCCGATTAACACCAAACTTGATGATTTTGTAAAGCTTAGTGTGCTCTTTCTGACTATGTGGATCAGTGATGGTTGCTAATCTGTTTTTGTTGCTCTCAAATTACAACTGTATTTAGGATATTCATTGAGAAGAAAGCAAGGTTATAAGGTCACTAAGGAAGCTAATGCTTGCCACTGATTTTCAGCCCACGCATCTCTGCTATTGGCTAGGCATGCTAGCAACTACACAATATTAGAAACCACCATCAGCTGGCAACAAAAAAACAATAAATTATGTGTACACATGAAATGGGTTAGCCAGGTGTGAATTCCATGGGTTCATTTGAGCGTGTTCCTGCCCATATAACCTCACAAAATCCTTTTTAGTATGGTGGTCCCTGATCGTGGAGCAGATGATAACATGCCTGACTACTGTTACAGAAGTGTGGGATTAAGAAAACAACTCTTTCCAACAGATGTGCATCAAACAGTAAGGCTCAGATAAAACGTCAAACTTTTCATGTCCTGGCTTAATTCCCTTCACTATAGCCTGTGAAGAAATAGATGTTTGAATCAATTAAGTTCGACAGATCTTATGTGGGTCGACCCGAGAATTAAGTTTGTGTGCGCTAAATGGGAAGTTCGATTGATGCGGATAGACACACTGAAGAAAATATGGATGTGTTTTATCTTTGTTGGTCCACTGTTTTAAAAAATAATAAAAGTTATTATTAGAATTTCTCAGCAACCATGCACTAAAGATGAATGGCAGCTGAACCTTAAGCAGATGACACACGGTTCAACATCATGCAACATTTGTTGCACAGACGTGTTGAATGGAATAGAGCTGTTTTCTATTTTCGTTCAACATCAGTCAACGTGTTGAATGGCATATTTCAACATTTAAAACATGGCATGACACACTGTTCAACATTTGTTGAATGACAGCTGTGTGTCCCCAGCTTTACTTTTTGCTGATGTAGCATTACTGGTAAGCAAGTAAAAATTAGCGATAGGAAAGAACGCTTTGGTGAAATTGTGACAACATTTTAATTTTTGTCATTTTTCCATTCTCAAGAAGTGCATGAATACATTTGATTGTTTAGTGTACAAAATGCTGATACACTGTAATTAGAAACTTAACACCATCTCTCAATGTCCACTCAGACTCAATTCAAGCAAAACCATTTGCGTGACATTGCATATTTACTTAAGAAGTATGTTAATCTTGAGCAAATTTTCTGACAGTTTATCCTAATGCATTTGAACTTGAAAATGCTGTCACAATGTCACTGAAAAATTGTTCTTTCCTATCGTTAATTTTTACTTGTTTATGCTTTAGGACACCTTTGCTTACGATGTAGCATTGAGCCAGTAATGACAGGGCTGTCAAAAAGGGCCAGTAGCCGGCCAAAATGGCCGCCTACTTACCAATCTTTGGCCAGTTCCTTTCATCTCAATTTGCGGTTTATAACTGAACAAAAATTGAAAACTTTGAGAAGTTCAAAAAAAATGTAGGTGTAGCAAATCCTCTTCAGTTTACCAAGTTAAGGTAAAGATGCATTTCAAATGTTTTTAACAAGTTTACCCATCCACACGAAATGAACGAAAGCTCATAGAACGCCTGCGATATTTTAACTTCACTGTATCTCAGGCTTCTGCACTTGCTGAAATGGCATCTGCCCCAAAAAAACCAAGACAGACAATGCTAAGCATTGCGGGCATTGTTTGAGTGAACAAGCCAAAGGTAAAGGCCTTTTCATTATTTTTTGCATAGACTGAGTATTGGAAAAAAACCCTCACAATTTCTGTGATTTCAGTCCTCAAAATCATGATGTGGGAAAATCGCTCTACAGCAATCTTACAGATTTAAATTTGTTTCACTGGATTCTTACTCAGTAGACTTCGATAATGCTGAAAATAGCATTTCCAAGAACCTACATAAATTTCAAAAATTTCTGGGCAAGCATGCCCCCAAGTCCCCTAG